>NC_140965.1:116851498-116856498 GCF_056783735.1 Eptatretus burgeri | reverse complement strand
GCACCTCCTCCCGTCGGCGGACGCGCGGCCCCCGTTTGCCCGTCCATGGCCCGGGGCACGCAGTATGAATGGAGAGGAGCCCGGAAACGGTGCGACGTCAATTTGAGTGCTCGCTCTGCCCTCTTTCACACCTGATATAATTATATATATAACTATGTATCTATATATCTACATTCCACGCGCTAGAACCGTTTCACTCTCAGTTTGAGCTTTTGAGTCGTGATGCCTGGGCGGTGCAGCCTTGATGCCGCCTATAGAAGGAGTTGCCGTCCCTCTGAGACGGGCAAATGCAGAGCGACAGCTTGAGGCACAATAGGAAGGGGTGGGATGAGGAGATGCGATAGGGGAGGGATGCTCGGAAAGCGCTCGATTCAAAAGATGTTCATGGCAGTTTATATGGAAACAGGCAGAGGAGGCGAAGCCTCGGCGTTCCGTTATCCCAGACACACGTTCGCTGCGGCTTTCGGTGTTTGCGACACGGCGGAAAGTTGGGTGGATGATGTTCAACGCTCCGGACTACTGATGCCGGCACATTGCCGAGGGATCTGACACACGTGCTCCAAGCTGCAGAGTCGCCTTGCACTATCACTCATCCGGCATTCAACACCACGCCGCAGGGAAACTAACACATCACGCTGCAATGCAGTGCGTTCGCTGCTCACACACATTTGGTCCACAACGCTCACCTTGTCCGCAACCTACGGATGCTCGATTTGTTGTGTTTTTTTTACATTTTTGCTTGTTCAGCCAAATCTCTTGGCATTGCGCTATAACGGTGTCTATGCACCGTTCTATACTATACGGTTGTCTACAGCTCGAATCATCCCCTTTCATCCAAGCCAACTGGCCAATCGACCCAAACCCTCCCTTCTATCCTCCCCCATCCCCTTGCCTTTCTCCAACCCACTCTGACAGTTGCTGTGACCACTCCTTCAGGGCATACAATTGGATGTTGCTGAATACACGTGCCCGTGTGCTGTAGGCCCACAGACCCTGCAAAAGAAGGGGGACCTGGTACGATGAGTAAATGAGGTGCTTTGGGCTCACAGACCATTGCCAAGAAAGGGGAACTGGAACAGTGAGTAAATGAGGTGCTTTGGGCTCAGAGACCCTGCACAAGAAAGGGGAACTGGTACGATGAGTAGATGAGGTGTTGTTGGCTCACAGAGCATGCACAAGAAGGGGAAACTGGCACGATGAGTAAATGAGGTACTGTAGGCCAACAGACCATGCACAAGAAAGGGGGAACTGATGCGATGAGTAAATGAGGTGCTATGGGCTCACCGACCATGCACAAGAAGGGGAAACTGGCACGATGAGTAAATGAGGTGCTATGGGCTCACAGACCATGCACAAGAAGGGGAAACTGGCACGATGAGTAAATGAGGTGCTGTGGGCTCACAAACCCTGCACAAGAAAGGGGAACTGGTGCGAGGAGGAAATGAGGTGCTATGGGCTCATAGACCATGCACAAGAAGGGGAAACTGGTGCGAGGAGGAAAATGAGGTGCTTTGGGCTCATAGACCATGCACAGGAAGGGAAAACTGGTGCGAGGAGGAAATGAGGTACTGTAGGCCAACACACCATGCACAAGAAAGGGGGAACTGATGCGATGAGTAAATGAGGTGCTATGGGCTCACAGACCATGCACAAGAAGGGGAAACTGGCACGATGAGTAAATGAGGTGCTGTGGGCTCACAAACCCTGCACAAGAAAGGGGAACTGGTGCGAGGAGGAAATGAGGTGCTATGGGCTCATAGACCATGCACAAGAAGGGGAAACTGGTGCGAGGAGGAAAATGAGGTGCTTTGGGCTCATAGACCATGCACAGGAAGGGAAAACTGGTGCGAGGAGGAAATGAGGTGCTGTAGGCCAACAGACCATGCACAATAATGGGGGAACTGGTGCGAGGAGGAAATGAGGTGCTGTAGGCCAACAGACCATGCACAAGAAAGGGGGAACTGATGCGATGAGTAAATGAGGTGCTATGGGCTCATAGACCATGCACAAGAAAGGGGGAACTGGTGCGAGGAGGAAATGAGGTGGTGTAGGCCCGCAGACTGTGCACAAGAAAGGGAATTGGTACAATGAGTAAATGAGGTGCTATAAGCCAACAAACCCTGCACAAGAAAGTGAACTGATGCAATGAGCAAATGAGGTGTAAAAAAGTGATGCTTTCTGGAAAGATCATTTTCTTTTTAGGGGAAGTGAGTTGAAGGGGTATTGGAGCTGGGTGTGTGCGAAGGTAAATGATGTTGCTCTGAGTTCAGGTTTTCCATAAGAATCCAGCTTCATGTGCTCATTAATTGAATGATCGTCCAACTTCGGAATGAGGGAGAGTGTCATCACTGATGAAGTCTGGAATAAGATGGGTCACGTGATGTGAATACATTTTCGCCATCACGTCTCTCCTGATGGAGTTCTTCAATAAACAATAAAAGCACAGATGTCCCTGTCCGAGCATGTTGTCCCACATCCTATTCGCTCAAGAATTCTGACTTTCACGCTATGCCTCTGGATATAATTTATACGCGTTCTTTACGCTCTTTCCCTCAGCCGTGAAAGTGCAGCAGATCAGTCCAAGAAGCTGAAAACAAACATTTTATTGAGCAAATTTGGTGCTTTCATTTTCCAACTTAAAACCCTCCAATTTCTCGTCCAACCACCGATTTTCACTCGTATAGAACCGCAAAGTACGACAGGTTAATGGCATTGAAAGTCACCATCTAATTGCAGTCCAGATAAGGTGAAACATCTTCGAGTTTTACAGCAATAAAAAGGGAAGAACGAGTTGAAAAATCACTTCATCAGACGTTCCAAAGAAATGCGGTGAAACACGAACTTGGACGCAGCTCTTGTACAGAACCTTGGAAGTTCTATGCTCAATGTGATCTTGGATGCAGATGTTGTACAGAACCGTGGAAGTTCGATGCTACATGGGAGCTTGGATGCAGATGTTGTGCAGAACCTTGGAAGTTCAATGATCCATGTGATCTTAGATGCAGATGTTGTACAGAACCTTGGAAGTTCGATGCTACATGGGAACATGGATGCAGCTGTTGTACAGAACTTTGCAAGTTTGATGCTACATGGGAACATGGATGCAGCTCTTGTGCAGAACTTTGCAAGTTTGATGCAACATGGGAACTTGGATACAGCTGTTGTACAGAACCTTGGAAGTTTGGCGTGAGACACAAACTTGGACACAGCTCTGTACAGAACTGTGGAAGTTCTATGCGAGACAGGAACTTTGACATAGCTGTTGTACAGAACCTTGGAAGTTCGATGCTCCATGGGAACTTGGATGCAGCTGTTGAACAGAACCTTGGAAGTTCGATGCCACATGGGAACATGGATGCAGCTGTTGTACAGAACCTTGGAAGTTTGGCGTGAGACACGAACTTGGACACAGCTCTGTACAGAACTGTGGAAGTTTTATGCGAGACAGGAACTTTGACATAGCTGTTGTACAGAACCTTGGAAGTTCGACGCTACTTGTGAATTTGGATGCAGCTGTTGTACAGAACTGTGGAAGTTTGACATGAGATGCGGACTTGGACACAGCTGTTCTATAGAACCTTGGAAGTTCGACATGAGATGCGGACTTGGACACAGCTGTTGTATAGAACCTTGGAAGTTCGACATGAGATGCGAACTCGGATGCAGCTGTTGTACAGAACCTTGGAAGTTCGATGCGAAATGCGAGACCGACTCATGTGCGCATTTGCGTTCAAATGAGCGCACAGGGAATCTTGCTCTGTTTGATTACTTAATCAAAACAATGCAAAAACTTTCCAACCCTTGGGGCTTTGCTGTCAGCAAATTATTTTGGACTTCTCCGCATTCACCAGACGGATTGGCTCTGGACGCTCATGAGGTTATTTCGTCTGGGAGAGTTGAATCTCAAATCACGACGGTGAAACAGATCCCGGGAAAGCGTTACAAACACGTAAAGAAGCCCTAACGTCAATGTTTTGTCTGTGAATTGAGTGCTCGTCGCCGGATTGTCGCGCATTTTGACCGGACAATCCGGTACCTCCATCCTTCAATCAAAGCTATGGGAAATGCGTGGTGGTGTTCTTTCTGCTGGTCACAATGTCATCATGTTTTTTTTTATGTGGACGAGAGAGCCGAGGGGAAGGAGACTCGAACTCGTGATCTTTGCGCATCCTACAATGACTATGTTAACAATACCGGTGCCAATCATTGTTACACCTGCTGAAAAGGAGTTTTTAAATATGAGAAAGAGGCACAAGTTGTGTTGGTGGAAAATAGATGTCATTGTTTCATCTCCACTTATTCCAAAGGATTTTATTTCGTTCTCTGCTTTTATTTTTTTACATGTTAAATGGAGAGCCTGTTTAGAGGCGATTGGTGCATCATAAACCAGAGAAAGAGATGCGTCATAAACCAGATAAGAAATAAAAGTTGTTTCAGATCTTTGACCGAGTTGTAACCCGATACAATATCCCGTTTGTCTCGGGTGAGGTCACAATACCTGGCTGGAGAAGTGACTCGCCCTGATTGGCACAGTTTCCAGCCCTTTGAAATACAATTAGCTCTTTTTAAGTACACTTGTTTTGCAGATATACTGATTCTTATCTTATTTGCTTTCCAAGCTGTAAATCCAACAACGTTTTGTCCTCGGATCGAGTTACACCCCTGACCAGCATCATCTCGATACACAAGTCTCGCAATCTGAGTTTACGTACCTGATAGAGTAGAAAAGGAAAGTCGAAATGCAAGGTGGGGAATGCAATCGTCATGTTGTACAAGAAAGTGAGCATGGTACATGCGAAGGTGAAGGGGAAAGGGAAGATGCGCCCTTTGTGGATGTTATAAGTGTGCGCACACAAGGACCTCTAGCGGTGAATCAATGGTCATAAGCCTGAAATTACACTCCAATGGATGATAAGAAACGTAACGGATATGATCGATAAATAATAATAATACCAGATGAAGATGGATACAATTTACATCTTACATTTCATTGTGGAACA
>NC_140965.1:116693998-116841498 GCF_056783735.1 Eptatretus burgeri | reverse complement strand
CTTACAGGGATGGCATGGCGATTATGCTTGTGTGTGTGTGTATATATATATATACTAATAAAGAGCAGTGCGTGTGTGTGCGTGTGTGTGCGTGTGTGTGTGTGTGTGTGTGTGTGTGTGTGTGTGTGTGAGTGTGTGTGTGTGTGTGTGTGTGTGTGTGTGTGTGTATATATATATATATATATATATATGCTAACAAAGAGCAGTGCGTGTATGTGTGTGTGTGTGTGTGTGTGTGTGTGTGTGTGTGTGTGTGTGTGTGTGTGTGTGTGTGTGTGTGTGTGTGTGTGTGTGTGTGTGTGTGTGTGTGTGTGTCCTACATAGCTCCAATACCATTAAAAAGCAGCCTCAAACTTTACATGTATAAGAATAAAACTCCAAGGAAGTGCAAGAGTGAAAATTGGGTGTTTAGGTTAATTAAAACACCCCTTTTGAAAATTATTATCAGGATTCTTTATTTAAATCTTTCATCAGGTGATCCTCGGCCACCTCGCTCTCTGGGTCTTAAGGCATTTCAAGGGTAACCTTGCCGGGGTCTGAAGCTGCCATGTTTTTTGGCCTGCTTAACCATGCCATGACTTGGAACAGGCCACAACGATTTCTTCACAATTCAGTTTTTTTCATCTTCTTCACTCATATTATCCAAGTTGGTGGCAGGATTTGCACTCCGGCCACTGTAATACTCTTCATTCCGCAAAACACAAAAACGCAAAGAAATCTAAAAACCCACTCCGTGGGAATACATCCTGTGCAGCTTCCCTTCGCAGGACAGCTCACCGGATTGGGCAAAGCCTTTGGCACCCCCAATCTTTGATGAAAGGAGGGAAACCACGGGGTAACATTCCCGGGTCATATTGCGGGAGAGTGTGTCGGAGTGGTGCTGAGGTGTCGTCCACCAAACGGCTGTCTCCTTTGGTTAACCTGAGGCGGTCCCTTCGGGTGGGTGCCTGGAATGTCCTATCCCAAAGAAAGAATGATCACCTGTCTCTGTTATCATCTGAGCTCAAGCATTTGGACATCGGTATTGCAGCACTCTCTGGGGTTCAGAGACTGGATTGCGGTGAGATCATGGTGGGTGGTTACACCTACTATTGGTCTGGTCGCTCTGATGGTTACTATACCCAAGGAGTTGCTGTAGCTGTGTCCAATAAGCGGACTCCAATGATAATTGAGGAAACACCGGTCAACGAGTGTATTATGAGACAGGATTCGTCACTACTTGGGTGTCATTTCCCTGGTCTCTGTTTATGCTCCGACTGAGGCGAGTGATCTCACCATGAAGGATGCATTCTACGCCACGCTCGAGTCTGTGGTTGATCAGTGCCTCAGATGAGATACACGTCTCGTCTTGGGGGATTTCAATGCATCGACTGTAACTGATAGGGATGGTTATGAGATGTGTGTTGGTCCCCTTGGGTCTGGAAATGTGAACCAGAATACCAGCAAGTTCCTTGACTTTGCAAGAAGTCATGGCCTGAGGGTGGCCGGTTCATGGTTTCAGCATGCACAGGCTCATCTCCAGACTTGGTATTCTGACGCTGGTGATGTGGCAAATAAGATTGACCATGTTGTCGTTGATGGTCGTTGGAGGATGATCCAGAACTGCAGGGTCTACCAGAGTGCTCAGTTCCTCAATACTGACCACCAGCTTGTTGTAGCAACACCGAAGTTGCACCTTAAATCCAGGAGAATGGTAGCATCCCAGCCTAGGTTGGATGTTGGCAAGCTCAAGGATGAGAGGGTAGCTGAGCAGTTTGCGAACCAGCTGAGTGGAGATGTGGGGGGGGGGGGGTCTGTGTGCATTGGGAGATTCTGAAAAGTTGTGGAGTGCCTTCAAGACCACCGTCCTTGATGCTGATGGTGGATGTCTTGGAACTCACCGTCGGGCAAAGAAAATTTTGTCTCTCAAGGGACACTGGATACCATTGACCAGAGTCACAGGGCCAGGCTGAATGACAGAGCTGAGCTGTTCAGGAAGCTGAGGCATAAAACTGTACGTGCGCTAAGGGTGGACAAGGAGCCTATGTGCGAGGAATCTATGAGGGGGTAGAGCATCACCTGTGGTCAAGTGATTCTCATCCTGATTACAGGGGAATCCACGCATTGCATTCATCCAAGCCCATCCCTCGGTGTCCTGCATTGTGAGCAGAGGGTGGTATGCTATTGACAGAGGAGTCCGAAGTGAAGGCCCGCTGGGCCGGTTACTTTGAGCGGTTGGTCCAAGCTGATCCACCAGCTGTCAAGTTGGACATCAGCGGCGTTACAATCCCTCTTGCTGACCCTCCAATAAACTATGGTTCACCTTCGCTTGTGGAAACACAGGCTGTGGTGAACCAGTTGAAATTGGGTAAAGCTTCAGGGATCTGTGGCATCCATGCTGAACTTCTCAAGGCTCATGGAAATGCTGCACTCCTGTCGTTGCATGCAGTTCTGTGCTCTGCATGGAACAAAGGCATCATCCCAACTGACTGGAAGAGGGGCCTTATTGTCCCGCGAAAGAAAGGGAAGGGTGATCGCCAAGACTGCAACAACTACGAGGGGTGACGCTGCTCTCAGTGCCAGGCATGGTCTTTGCTCGGATAATTCTTCATAGGGTTCACCACCATCTGCTTGAGCACCAGCGTCCAGAGCAGTCAGGCTTTACACCAAGAGGTCAACAATTGACCGTATCCTTGAAGCTCTCTGGAGGATTCTTGGTCTTTGTGGGATGCCATCAAAACTGATCGATCTGATGTCTGACCTCTACTCTGGTATTGAGATTGCTGTGAGATGTGATGGTACCATCTCTGCCATACTTCCAGTTGTTACTGGAGTTTGTCAGGGTTGTGTACTTGCCCCCACACTTTTCAGCACTTGTATGGACTGGATTTTAGGAAGGATGTCAGAGAGATCAAGCCACGGTGCATTATTTGGGAATGTCAAGATCTCTGACCTTGATTTTGCAGATAATGCAGTCATCTTTGTCGGGACTTTAGATATCCTATTGGCGGGCCTTGAGGTGCTGAATGAGGAGACAGACCCACTGGGATTCTGGGTTACCTGGGTCAAAACTAAGATCCAGGCTTTCAATGACATCTTGGATGCTGCTGTCCTGTCTGTGGTGAGGATGTTGAGGTCATGGAGAGATTAACTTAGCTTGGCAGTGATATTCATGTCTCTACTGGCTGTGAGTCAGAGGTCAATAGACGTCTGTGTTGGGCCTGGGAGTCATGGATTCACTGGATAATCGGGTGTGGCGCTGCCGGTACCTATGCGGGAGGACGAAAGTCCGAGTCTTCAGCTCCTTGGTGCTTCCAGTCTTGCTCTATGGATGTGAGACTTGGACTCTGACCAAGGACCTGAGATAGAGACTTAAGTGCTTTGGTACCAGGTCTCTTTGGAGAATCATTGTCTATCGTTGGTCGGACTTTGTGTCCAACGAGCAGTTGCTGAGAGAGACTCAAATGAGATTTGTTACCTGCATAGTCTGTGAGCGTCAGCTGCGGCTGTATGGACATATGGCTCGTTTTCCTGACGCTGAACCTGCTCACCAGATTCTCTCAGCGAGGGAGTCTCGTGAGTGGAGGAGGCCAATGGGCCGACCTTGTGCCTCGTGGTTGCAGCAGGTTGTTCGGCATCTCAAGGAAATGGGGATGTGCCAGGCGTCTGCCTGGGCGATGGCCAGACGGAGGCCCCTGGAGTACCAGCGGAAAGTGGACGCAGCAACGCGCTGCTCTGGCGCATGCTCCCATACCTGACCTGACCTGTTCACCATAGCTATGAATCGCTGTATGCATCACATTTGTGAGTACCATATTTTTCAAATTTGGAGCTTGGAGCAATTTCATGCATGATACGATGCGACTTTCCACAATCTACACTCATGAGCTAATATAAGAATATCATGTTAATATTATTTTGGTTTTGAGAATCGGATATTGTCCAGACAAATTAATGTCGAAGTCTTAAGTGAAATCTGATAATTTAAAGAAATAGTCTTGTAACTAAGCCCATGTGTGTATTTTCTTCAAGCAAGGCTATTTTCCCTCCTTCACCATATATACACAAGAAAATATATAATTTCCAAAGCATTCAACTTTTCTTTTTATTCTGTTTGGAGAATTATATTGAGTGAACAAAAGATTAAAGAATGTGCCAAAATTAACCAGCTGCATTGAGCGACATGACAATGCATTCAGTGCTTGACCTGGTACCCTGTCCCCCAGAGCTTTTCCATAGAATCTGCCAGATCTGTGTATATATTTTGAGAGGTCTTGCGAGGTGCTCTGCAGGAATCAAAGTAAATCTGGTGAAACACGGACATTTTAAAATGAAGTTATAATGTTTGCGAGGACTGTGAAGGATGTACCATGTGAGTCCACAGATGAGCAGGCAACATGGCGGATTATTTTTATGTTTATTTCATGGACGATTAAACTTTGCGATGTCTCCAGGGTTGTTCTGCATCAGCAGCAACTCTTTTGCGGATAAAAATATTTTTTGAACGAATTCATTTTATTCCATTAACTGCTATAGGCGTGGTGAAGAATGGCTGTAAAGTTGAAGGGATCCGATGTCGTATTCAGCCACAGCCTGGCCAACAATTCCTGATCAACCATTTCATTGGACTGCTTGATTGAGTACTTAAGCCACTTGCCTCATGCCCTTCATTCGACACCAGTCCCGCGAATGGTTCCTGCTCTGCCATCCTGAGCAAGTCGTTCGTGCTCCATCATCCTGAGTGAGTGGTTCATGCTCCGTCATCCTGAGCAAGTCGTTTGTGCTCCATCATCCTGAGCGAGTGGTTCGTGCTCCATCATCCCGAGTGAGTAGTTCATGCTCCATAATCCTGAGCGAGTGGTTCAAGCTCCTTCATCCTGAGCGAGTGGTTTGTGCTCCGCCATCATGAGCAAGCAGTTTGTGCTCCATCATCCTGAGTGAGTGGTTCATGCTCTGTCATCCTGAGCGAGTAGTTCGTGCTCCATCATCCTGAGTGAGTGGTTCATGCTCCGTCATCCTGAGTGAATATTTCGTGCTCCACCATACTGAGCGAATGGTTCGTGCTCCATCATCCTGAGCGAGTGATTCATCATCCATGAACCTGATCGAGTGGTTCGTGGTCTGTCATCCTGAGCGAGTGGTTCATGATCCGTCATCCAAAGCGAGTTTTTTGTGCTGCGTCATCCTGAGCGATTGGTCCATGCTCCATCATCCCATGTGAGTGGTTTGTGCTCTGTCATCCTGAATGAGTGGTTCTTGCTCCACCATCCTGAGCGAGTGGTTCGTGCTCCACCATCCCATGTGAGTGGTTCGTGCTCCATCATCCTGAGGGAGTGGTTCAAGCTCCTTCATCCTGAGCAAGTGGTTTGTGCTCCGCCATCATGAGCAAGCAGTTTGTGCTCCATCATCCTGAGTGAGTGGTTCATGCTCCGTCAACCTGAGTGAGTGGTTCATGCTCCGCTATCCTGAGTAAGTGGTTCGTGCTCCATCATCCTGAGTGAGTGGTTTATGCTCAGTCATCTTGAGAGAGCGGTTCATGCTCTGTCATCCTTAGCGAGTGGTTCATGCTCCGTCATCCTGAGCGAGTGGTTTGTGCTCTACCATCCAAAGCAAGTAGTTCATGTTCCATCATCCTGAGTAAGTGGTTCATGCTCCGTCATCCTGAGCAAGTGCTTCGTTCTACGTCATCCTGAGCAAGTGCTTCGTTCTACGTCATCCTGAGCAAGTGCTTCGTTCTACGTCATCCTGAGCAAGTGCTTCGTTCTACGTCATCCTGAGCAAGTGCTTCGTTCTTCGTCATCCTGAGCAAGTGCTTCATTCTACGTCATCCTGAGCAAGTTGCTCATGCTCCATTACCCTGAGCGAGTGGTTCGTGATCCGTCACCCTGAGAAATTTGTTGTTAAATAACACCCGATTTCCGAGCTGTTTGCCATATTAACGTGTTTTCTACAATACCGAACCAAAAAATTTTTCCACCCGTCACACGCTGCTGTTTATGAAGAATAATGTTTGTGAACATATCCCTGAAATGTCTATGTAAATGCAACATATTTTTTCCTTGAAAGCTACTCAAGATTTCTGGGGTGTATGCAGTATGTACTGCAGTTGGTAATCACACTGACTCCAACCCGTCGATTCCCCAAAAATTGCCGATATCGGCCAAGCACGAATGTGTGTTTCTGTTCTGTTTATAAAGCATAACTTATTCTCTCTACTAACCTCTCTCTCTCTACTAACCTCTCTCCCTCTCCCTCTGTGTGTCTCTCTCTCTGTCTCTCTCTCTGTCTCTCTCGTAAAAATCGGATGTTTTGGAGTCGTTTTAAGATTGTATAAAAAATATTTCACTCGCCGTGTCACAGCTCGTCACGTGGTGCAGCGCGCTTGAGCGGAGGCGTCGTTGATCACGTAAAGGTTTTCCGTGTGCGCGCTGACGTTATTTTCGATAAAGATGGTGTTTAAAAGTCATTTTTTATCCCAATAAAGGTTATCATCGCATGCCTGACTCGCTGAGCCTTCGGATTATGTAAAGATTGTTGGTGGATGGCCAAATAAAACAGTTTTGTGATTTTGATAAAATAATATTGAATAATTGCATGGAGAAATGGAGATTTTTACTTCGCTCGACGTTACGAGTTCGTTTTAACTTCGATTTTAATTTTGTCTTCTGTTTTTGCGATCGCTTAGGACGCTTAAAACTCGATTGTCGAAATTCTGGTAAAAATCGGATGTTTTGGAGATGTTTTAAGATTGTATAAAAAAATATTTCACTCGCGCGTCACGGGTCGTCACGTGGTGCAGTGCACTTGAGCAGAGGCGGCGTTGATCACGTAAAGGTTTGGCGTGTGCGCGCTGACGGTGTTTTCGATAAAGATGGTGTTTAAAAGTCATTTTTTATCGCAATAAAGGTTATCATCGTATGCCTAACTCGCTAAGCCATCGGATTATGAAAATATTGTTGGTGGATGGCTGAATATTACGGTTTTGTGACTTTGATAAAATAATTGCTTGGAGAAATGGAGATTTTTGCTTCGGTCGACGTTACGATTTTTGATGGTTTGGTACAGAATCATCGTAGAAACTTCTGGTTTGCGCCGCTACCTTCTGTAGAGACAGCTTTTATTAGACAAGGTCAGAGGTCAAGTTGACGATTTCGTAAGTACCAGTCTATGACTGCTTGTTTGTGTGTTTGTGACTTACGAAATCTAAAGATTTCGTAAGTATATTGATCAGTTCCGTTTCTGTTTGTTCATTTGTGTGTTTGTTTGTGTGTTTGTAGGCACGATAACTCGAGAACGGAAGAAGCGATCAATGTCAAATTCCACCACGTGATTCAGGAGGGTGATGGCTCGCGCTGATTAGATATTGGTCAAAATCGGTCAAAGGTTAAGGTCACAGTGAGGTCAAACATTCGATTTATGATGGTTTGGTAAAGAATCATCATAGAAACTTCTGGTTTGTGCCGCTACCTTCTCAAGAGACAGCTTTTATTAAACAAGGTCAGAGGTCGAGTTGATGATTTCGTAAGTACCAGTCTATGACTGCTTGTTTGTTTGTTTTTCATTTTTTTTTAAGGTTGAGCCCGAAAGTGCTCGCGAACCACCTGGAAGGCCCTCACATACCACTAGTGGTGCGCGTACAGCAGGTTGGGAACCACTGCTCTAAATGACAATATTTTTATTCGAAATTTTGGAGAATATTGTCAGTAGTTTGTAGAATTAAACAGAAATGTTCATTTTACTCAAACACATACCTATAAATAGTAAAACCAGACAAACTGATAATTTTGCAGTGGTCTCTTAATTTTTTCCAGAGCTGTATATATATATATATATATATATATATATATATATATATATATATATATATATATATATATATATATATATATATATATATATATTGTTACGGATTTCGCGCCCGCCGGCGTGCGGACGGCCACGTAACTCGAATCGCGGCACGTCGCCCACCGGACGGACAATCCAGTCGTGACCCTCTCGGGCTAATGCCGGGAACCAGTCACGGGTGGACCTTTCGGTCTCACCGCGATCGAGCCAATCAGCCCCCGCGTGGGATAGGGTTGCTCGCCAAATTCGACCTACCTAAGTACCCACGCGGAGGGTAGACCGGGCGATCGCACCTCGCCGCAGGTCGACTTCGGACACGGGCCACTTGAGCGACCCGTTCCGTACTATCAGAATAACCGAGCGGTGTTATCGTCGACCTCGACGGTTCGATTAATTATCGGGCGTATTCAGCCCACTACCAACCCTTTACGTGAAGCAAGATGAGGATTCAATGGGAGAAATGACGAAGCGAAGCGGGAAACAGTTCAACACAAAGCACATTTATTCGCGGCACACGGGAAGCACACATATTCAATTCCACCAAAAGCACACAGAAAAGACACAATGCAATTTACACAAAAAGCAAATATAAAAGCGAAAACACAATGCAGAGCTAATACCGACTACCGAGCACACGGCAACACTTATACAATTCTACCTCACAGACGGCGCCGACAACACATACCCAAAACCAAGGAAAAGAAATACCCTCAAGGATGAGGCGGGCCTGAGGCCGAGACCGGGTCGCGCCTACCCGTCTGGTGATGAGACGCGGAGCGGCGATGGCGCCTCAACTCCGCGGGCCTCGCGGACAGTCTCTGGTAGGGGGTGGGAAAGGGGCCCCCTTGGTCGCACTATCTCAGCGCGGGGGGGAAACAGGAGGGGGTTGCTGATGCTCGGGGTATAGAGGATCTTTATTATCCCTGGTGTGCGTCTCCACCTCGGCCAGGTCGCGCTGTCGGCCTCCCTCGGGTGCAGCTCCCTGCACGACGCGAGCACCCCCTCGTCTGGTGTCGCCGCCTTTCCACAGCTCGTCCCCTCCGTTCCGACTCCAACGCACACGACGAGCAGCTCCACCGCCCGCGAAGTCTTGACCCTCTGCTTCCGACTCTCCTACTCTCCGCCTCTGGACTCTCCGACTCTCCACTGACTGACTCCCCGACTCTCCACTGACTGACTCCGATGAACACGGTCCTTTTATCCCCCCGTAGCTTCGCCTTTGACCCCCTCCCTTTGACCTTTCACCTCGCTCCCCATTGGCCCGAGAAAAAGTGGGCGTGAAGGCTTTTTGATCCACAAATTTGCATATATCGATCGTCCTGGAGGCGGGGCCAAATCGCCCCTCGCTCACCGATTGGACGGCAAAAAGTGGGCGTGTGTCGTTTTTGATCCGTTTTTGAAGCACAAAATCCGTGATTTTGTACACGCTGTTCGACGCGCGCCCTGCACGAGTCCAACACCGGTACCCACAGCGGGGCAAGAACGGTGGCGATGCTACGGTTGCGAGGTGTGACGTGAAGGTCGTGGCGGTTGTGGTGAAGCGGCGTTGTGGTTGGTGGTTGATGTTGTGGTTGTGGTGGTAATCATGGCGGTTGGTCCAAAATAAAGATAGTAAAAGAAAAACGGCTATCCTGAAGAGTCGCAGCTCGCATAAATGACATGTATTCCCACTAGACAACGGGTTTGGGCCTAACTACACATGTACTTACCGAGATACCTCACCTAAGGGACCTGAATGGTGGTTTGCGAATTTGGTAACCACAACAATATATATATATATATATATATATATATATATATATATATATATATATGTATATACATATATACGTATATACATATATATATACATATATATATACATATATATATATATACATATATATATACATATATATATACATATATATATATACATATATATATACATATATATATACATATGTATATGTATATATATATATATATGTATATGTATATATATATGTATATGTATATATATATATATATGTATATATATATATATATATATATATGTATATACATATACATATATATATACATATACATATATATATATATATACATATACATATATATATATATATATATATATATATATATATATATATATATATATACATACATATACACTATAATATATGTAAAGAAAGACCCACACACATCTCTCACCTGTGAATGGAGGAAATAACCATCAGCTCTCACCTCATCAACTAAACCCAGGTGGCTGAGATTATATAAACAATTGACCCCTCTCATACTCCTCAAGCCGAAAAAGCTGCATAAAGCAACCCAAGAAGACCTACACAAGGTAAGCGTGATGCTGTTTCGAACCCTTCCCAGAGTTTCTCATCAACTATAAAGATGTTCACACATAGTACACACATGAGAATCCCAACGCAACACATCCCTTCAGCTACCGGATCAGTTTCATCACTTATTGGTGAATCGTCAGCGAAAGTGCAGACAGCAATGCATACCAATGAGGGTCCCAAACATGTACCACATACAAACATCAAAAGCAGTTAATACATAAATAAAGAAAATCCCTCCCACATCTCTCACCTGTGAATGGAGGGAATAGCCAAACAGTTCTCACCTAATCAACCAAACACAGGTGGCTCGGATTATATTTTTTGACGTTTGAATGTGGTACATACTTGAGAGCCTCATTGGTATGCATTGCTGTCTTTGCTCTCGCTGGTGATTCACCAACAAGTGATGAAACCGGTCTGGTAGCTGAGGGGGCATGTAGCATTGGGATTCTCATGTATGTACTATGTGTTAATGTCTTTATAGTTGTTTAGGAACTCTGGGAAGGGTTCGAAACAGCATCACACTTACCTTGTGTAGGTCTTCTTGGGTTGTTTTATGCAGCTTCTTCAGCTTGAGGAGTATGGGAGGGGTCAATTGTTTATATATATATATATATATATATATATATATATATATATATATATATATATATATATATATATATATATATATATATATATATATATATATATATATATATATATATATATATATATATATATGAGTGTGCTGCACCACATGTCAGGTAAACTCTGACCACGTACAATGAAAGTTACCTGGGTGATGAAGTCCATCCATGATTTGGTTCGAGAGAAAATTGTGCATCTCTGATTCATATGACTTCATTTTGTCATTTTTATTCTTCATCATTGATAAGCAATTTTCGCTGCAATTGCTCTTTGTACAAAGGAGCTGTGAAATTGATGTGAAATAAAATGAACACATTTTCGCTGCACTTTGCTTTTGGTATAATTTATTACATATTAAACAATATGTAATTTTTTGCAATATATGGTTTTGTGGTGTTTGTTTTTACTGAGTATTACTCACATGTAGCATGTCAAGTGAATTCCATGGAGCCACACATAATCCGATCCAATTCATTTCATCTTCTTCTTCTTCTTTCGGCTGGTCCCGTTAGGGGTCGCCACAGCGGATCATCCATATGATCCGCATAGTGATTTGGCACATGTTTTACGCCGGATGCCCTTCCTGACGCAACCCTGGTCGCCTCTTACGACACAGGGATATGGTACACCTATTTTAACCGGGGTATACACCGGCCCAGTATACTGGTACTCATTTCGCTGACCTCGGAAGGATGACAGGCTGAGTCAACCCCCTGGTGTATTAATTCAGTGGCCCAACGGGGATTGAACTCAGGACCTTTTGGATCCCAAGCCACTGCCCTAACCACTGCGCCAACACCAGGCTCCGATCCAATTCATTTTATAAGGGGTACTAATTGAAACAAAATGTGAGAATTCATGAATTATTTATATGTCAGGTGCTTTGGGAGGTGTGTACTATATTACCGGCTCAGAGATAAACCATTCTATTTGCATATCTCACAAAAGGATGAGCATGAGCCTCAGTCCTCACTGATCGATCTATCGATGTAGAATGAAGAACCAATCTTGCTGGTGAAGGCCAGTGTCGATCTGCGTCGGCAGACAGGTAGAACAACAGACAAAATCAAGAGGACGTTGATTGAGGTGTGCTAACCGACGTGGAAAGCAAACATAAGCTGACGTTTCGGACGTGGTCTTCGTCTGGGCAAAAGAGTAATGATGCAAAGGAGGGCGTTAACCTTCTATAGTCTAACGAAGGGTTAACACACAAAAGGTCAGCTTCTCCTTCCTCCCCACATTGGTTAGCAAACCTCGATCAACATTCTGTTGACTCCATCCATTGTTGACCTGTCTACGACCTAGCAAGATGCAAGATGAAACCATTTCGAGTCCATCGTGCTTGTGTCATCCACATTGCAGGAATTCCACATACTACAGCTGGCGCTGGAGGTAGGCAATAAAACCCGAACGGGGGATTTGGCCAGACTACCCACACACAATGCCCTACTCTTTTCAAAATAATGCCACTGGATCTTTAATGCCACCAACATCAATGCAAACAGGGCAGTGGCTTTAGGTATAAACCCCAAGGACAACATGCCCCAATGTGCAGCACCACATACCAGATCAATACCAGGACATGTTTGTATTGGATTTGACTCCAGTTGAACAATGCATGCCCATTCAGAACACTCAGAGACAAGCGGACTACAAAACATGAGCCATCGTCGATCCCTCAGCCGACAAAATAAGGAACCTAACTAACATTGACTCGGGGAAAAGCTCATCAAAATGATGGGAGTACAAAACTCAACACAACACAGAAGATTACAACAAATACAAAGTTATGGATTTGGTCTGATGAATTATATTTGTGATAAGGGAACAAGAAACGGGAACGGGTCGAAACGGGATACTAAACATGAATGAGTCAAACAGCAGACAAGATTTATTTGGTGTGCTTCAATGCGTTAATGTGAAATGCACAAACATATGGTGTATGAGCACTGCCTCGATTGCTCCGAAAATGAAAAAAAGAATAATAATAACATGGGCGGTGTATAGGCACAGAACACTGGCTTGATTGCTCATTGCCTCAAAAAAAATTAACAAACTCGGGCTATGTAATGAAGCCAAAAGATGGCTATTGCTGATGTGCATATATAATACATCATGTTATTGTAGCTTAGATCGATTTCAATTCCACTGGGCCATGAAGGAATAATCCTATAGGCTGGAAGGCTTGAAGCCTGGGGCCTACACAAACTGTGTGCCTCAGAACGCCTGAGATGCTGATGAGCTGCAACCTATGGACATTGATAATGCCTTTAACAGTAACTTTTGCTCTTTTTCGCACTGAAGAGAAAACTTAAAGGGAAGGCATTGGGATTGTGAAGATAACACTTCTGAATTTGTGTTGAGCGTAATGGAGCAGAAAAAATGGTGGACGTGCAATTTATTTTTCAGGGGTGGAGTCAGAATGCAATTGTGGGGGGAGTCAGGCAAGCTGTCCAACCAATGGTTGGAATGAAACATACATTCACATTTTGAGGTTTGGTTAATTATATGTGGAAGATGGAGATGAATGAAAATGACGTGTGTGTCTAAAACCGCTTTCCCTTGACACAATTTTCAGGTTTAATCCTTCGTAATCTGTCCTAAATGATTTTTAAGTGAATATATGAGCCATCATCGCAAGTTTAGGTGGGAAAAGCTACCCTGACAACCAAAAGCACACTAATAAATTTGGTTAAAAGAGTTATCGTCTTTGTTGGCATGGACTGGGCCCCCGGCCAATGCCAGTTGAGCGGAATCATGCACCAAGGGTGGAGAAACAGCAAACACGTGCGAGAATTGCTTTGCAATATATGTCACCTACCGATGTGATATTTAAATCACCCGATGTACATACATGAAGCAAAAACATGCGTATGATCAGGGTAACGGTTCACTGCTGGATCTGGATTTGAACTCCAGCTCGAACGATAGTCAGGGAGCATCATAAGTCCCGTGGGATTTTTGGTATGAAAGCAAACTACCATGCTAGACTCTTCAAGTGGACCCTAATGATTAATAAAAAGCTTGGTGGCACTCTGGGAATGGTGCGGACGTGTTTTTTGAACACATTTAACATTTTTTGAGGAACGACTATTTTACGCCGCTTAAAAAGTGACATAATGTCACCCTGACCCCTCCATATACCACCAATGTTGTCATATTTGGTATAAAATTGACCGGCATGAACCTCTGCATCCTAAGAGGTTATTTATTCGTCAATATATGAGCCATATCATTAATAAATCACACAAAAATCAAAATTTTGACCATATTTTGACTTCGGTTTCACCATCCGCAGTTCACCAAAATACCTTTTTCTCAACATTGTCCTCACCAATCTGCTAATTAATGGTATCGCAACGTACCTATGTTATCACTAGTTCGTTTGATATTATATACATATCATTCACTTGATAATTCAACAAGATATACCTCAAAATGTAACCCTACCCCCAAATTAATCGGAAGGTTACTCTTTCCGACATCTGTAAATTTGGATGCATGATCTTGTAAACACATGCCACAAATCCTACTGTAGATGATTAGGGTAAGGTAGTCTTCCCATATGACTATAATAACCATGGTATCCACTAAAATAAGCATTTTCTCTCTTTCTGAAGTGATGCTGCTGAAGAGCCACAAGATTATATATTCAATGCAATATAGCTGATTCTGTATAAAAACATACTTTTATATTTTTCACTGTTATATTTTTCAGATGCAGCAGAACATCTGACAAGAACAGAAAGGGTCATCGGTAGTTTGTAGACACTAGATTGGAACTCCAGCATACTATCCCTCTCTTGTACCCAGTGTCGGCTTATTGCGTATTCTGCTATTGATAACAAATGCTTCCACATTCTAATACATCACCTTGTCAACATCGAAATGGAGTCAGCCACAAAAACTGTATTTCCTCCAGAGAAAGTTGCGAGAGTAGACACTGACTATCCCTTGTGTATTATTTGCCAAACAAAAAGTGCCGCAACATTAGTTCAGAGTCCCAGTGCTTAAGAGGAGATATTACTCTGTATCAGAGAGCGAGCTAAGTACGGTGACAGAGACTATCCTGAAATCAGGCGGCAACTTGGAAATGTCTCCAGCCAGGACCTGCAGGAAAAATCTGTTGTACTCCACAGACACTCTGAACTTATGTAGTATATCAACAACTTTTTTGCTCCTGGTGGCTTGCCTCATGGCTATTCTGATAGCCAGTTGCTGTGGCATCTCGTGTGTCATTTTGAAGGTCTTTGTTACCTTGTTTCCAACTTGTTGTGGTGACAAGTACTTCGCCACAGTACTTTGTGCCAGACTGACGGCATGCTTGTTGACGACGAAGTATTCCTTGTCTGTTGACAATGTTGTGTTTGGGCCCTGGATTAACCATCTATAAAATATGTAGAGTTCTTCTGGAACATGCTCGCTCGTAGAGTCAGATAAGTTTCCAGTGAATGTCCATTTGTCGGCCTTGCGTATCCCTCTCCTCAAAATTGAAGATGCTTTGTATCGCAACCTCATGTCCGATTCCATCCCCATCTATGTTTCCTCCATCCGGTTAATGGCTTCATCCCTGGTAGTTGTGATTGTGCAACGTTCTGGCTCATTGATGTGCTTCGGTTTGTTGAACTCTATACTGGGTATTTCGTTCTGCAGCAGTTGCTTGATTACCTTGTGGGGGCATTCTGGATGGGTCACGTTGTAAGCAGATCTTATTGCAGTGAAAGTGTCTTGTAGTTCACCCATGTTGAGGATCTTTCCATCCAACATCATGCCTTCTGCTCGGCTCAGGAACTCAATTTCTGCTGCAACCTCAACTACAATACTAGCTTGAGGAACTTCTGATGATTTCTTGACACGCCAAACATTTGTTACATTAATTGCCCAACATCACTTGTGGTATTTTACATCAACGGCATGCGCGTCTGTGGGGTTTATTGAAGTACTGAGCTTCACACGAAGCTGTTCGTCTCCATTTTTTGCAATGGCTTCCTCAAGAGAAACACTTGCATTTCCAGTGGTGAGTAGATGTAGTGAATTAGTATGCGTTGCTCCAAGATCACAGAGGAAACACAGGTCTCTCTTGTATGGGGTTGAATGAGAGCGTGTAAATGTAGCTGAGGCCTGAGAGGATTTTTCATCATGGATTCCTTTGGATGATAATGGTTTCTCGTAGTGTCCTTTTGCTCTGTTGAGCATTCCAGCATGAACAGTATTCTGCTGACATTTCCTCTGGCATGATGCAGATTTTTCCTGCAGGTCCTGGCTGGAGACATTTCCAAGTCGCCGGCTGATTTTGGGATAATCTCTGTCACCGTACTTAGCTCGCTCTCTGATACAGAGTAATATCTCCTCTTAAGCACTGGGACTCTGAACTAATGTTGCGGCACTTTTCGTTTGGCAAATAATACACAAGGAATAGTCAGTGTCTACTCTCGCAACTTTCTCTGGAGGAAATACAGTTTTTGTGGCTGACTCCATTTCGATGTTGACAAGGTGATGTATTAGAATGTGGAAGCATTTGTTAGCAATAGCAGAACATGCAATAAGCTGACACTGGGTACAAGAGAGGGATAGTATGCTGGAGTTCCAATCTAGTGTCTACAAACTACCGATGACCCTTTCTGTTCTTGTCAGATGTTCGGCTGCATCTGAAAAACATACCAGTGAAAAACATAAAAGTATGTTTTTATACAGAATCAGCTATATGGCATTGAATATATCATCTTGTGGCTCTTCAGCAACATCACATCTAAAAGAGAGAAAATGCTTATATTAGTGGATACCATGGTTACTATAGTCATATGGGAAGACTACCTCAACCTAATCTTCTACAGTAGGATTTGTGGCATGTGTTTACAAAATCACGCATCCAAATGTACAGATGTCGGAAAGAGTAACCTTCCGATTCATTAGGGGTTAGGGTTACATTTTGAGGTATATCTCGTTGAATTATCAAGTGAATGATATGTATAAAATATCAAAAGAACTAGTTATGATATAGGTACGTTGCGATACGATTCATTAGCAGATTGGTGAGCACAATGTTGAGAAAAAGGTATTTTGGTGAACTGCGGACGGTGAAACCGAAGTTGAATATGGTCAAAATTTTGATGTTCGTGTGATTTATTCATGATATGGCTCACATATTGACGAATAAATGACCCATGAGTATGCAGAGGTTCATGCCGGTCAATTTGATACCAAATATAACAAAATTGGTGGTATATGGAGGGGTCAGGGTGACATTATGTCACTTTTTAAGCAGCGTAAAATAGTCATCTATCTATAATTCCAGCAGTGTGTGTGTGTGTGTGTGTGTGTGTGTGTGTGTGTGTGTGTGTGTGTGTGTGTGTGTGTGTGTGTGTGTGTGTGTGTGTGTGTGTGTGTGTGTGTGTGTGTGACCACCGTTTCTCAACAACCACTGGTCCGATCTAATTGAAACTTGCCAGATATATTGCTGGGGACCTGAGGATGTGCCTTTTCAAGGTTTAATATTAATCGGACAAGTGCTTCCCAAGTTATGGCCATTTATTTACCAACCAATGACAGGAAGCGTTGCTGCGTAGCCGTGGTCGATGGTGAAGAGAAACTCAGCCGCGTTCACCATTACGGGTTTTTTTTCTCTCCTCTCCTCTCCGTGTTTTTCCTTGCGAAAAGGCAAAATACGTTGGCGCTAATTGAATAATTGGCCATTAAAACTAAATTGCGAATAATCATAACTGCGATATGCGAACTTCCGGATAGTGACGAGTACTGTGTTCTTTCTCGATTTATCGACTTACTGTATTCTTTCTCGATTTTCTGAAACACAATGCCCCAATCCAGTCGTCGTTTACTACAGCGAAGGAACGGCCTGTCTGGTTGTTTGAAAGTTTTTTTTTTTTGCACATACGGCCACACACGTACGGGCACGCGAGAGCGAAGCAACGGCCTGTGTGGTTGTTGTTTCTGGAACGCGGTTTTTTTGTTTTGTTTGCATGTACGGGCACGCACCTACGGGCATGCACTAGTCTATCTATAATTCCAACAATCTGTGTGTGTGTCACTGTCTGTCTGTTTGTTTGTCTGCGACCGCCGTTTCTCGACGACCGCCGGTCCGATCTGATTGAAACTTGCCAGAAATATTGCCGGGGACCCGTGGATGTGCCTTTTGAGGTTCGATATCGATCGGGTGAGCGGTTCTCAAGTTACGGCCATTTTACTGCTTTTTCAGTGTTGAAAAGGTGTATATATGGCAGCTGAAGGTTTCTTTCCACCTTCTCATGCCAATTTTTTTCCCAAATTATAAATAACCGGACGAACCACCGGTCTGATCGGATTGAAACTTGCCAGGAATATTGCCGGGGACCCGGGGATGTGCCTTTGAGGTTTGATATCGATCGGACGAGCGGTTCCCAAGTTACGGCCATGTATCTGTGAACCAATGACAGGACATGGTGCTCTGACGTCATGAATGACGTCACAATTAACGTTTATTTAAAAAAAAAAATTTTTTAAGGATTGACGTCACAATTGTTCTTCGTTTGGTATGACGTCACAATCGACACTGGGGACCTGGGTATGTGCCATACCTGAGGATGTGCCAAACTCCTAAGGTTTGGTTATTATTCAAATTATTAATTAATCCCAAGGTTTGAATTTTCCCGAGGGAAAAAGCTGTTTCCCAAGGGTTTGAAAGCTGTTTTTTTCCCAAGGTTGGAATTAATCGTTGTGCTTGGTAGACATTTGTGAATACATTTACATAAAGAGGGACGAGAGAGGAGGGGGAGAGAGGAGGGGGAGAGAGGAGGGGGGAGAGAGGAGGGGGAGAGAGAGGAGAATGAGAGGAGGGGTGAGAGAGGAGGGGTGAGAGAGTAGGGGTGAGAGAGAGGAGGGGGGAGAGAGAGGAGGGGGAGAGAGAGGAGGGGGAGAGAGAGAGGAGGGGGAGAGAGAGGAGGGGAGAGAGAGAGGAGGGGGAGAGAGAGGAGGGGGAGAGAGAGGAGGGGGAGAGAGGAGGGGGAGAGAGGAGGGGGAGAGAGGAGGGATGAGAGAGGAGGGGTGAGAGAGGAGGGGTGAGAGAGGAGGGGTGAGAGAGGAGTGTGAGAGAGGAGGGGTGAGAGAGAGGAGGGGGAGAGAGAGGAGGGGGAGAGAGAGGAGGGGGAGAGAGAGAGGAGGGGAGAGAGAGGAGGGGGAGAGAGGAGGGGGAGAGAGGAGGGGAGAGAGAGGAGGGGGAGAGAGAGGAGGGGGAGAGAGAGGAGGGGAGAGAGAGGAGGGGGAGAGAGGAGGGGGAGAGAGGAGGGGGAGAGAGGAGGGGGAGAGAGAAGGGAGAGGAGGGGAGAGAAAAGGGTGAGAGAGGGGGTGAAAGGGGAGCAAGAGAGGGGAGAGAGGAGGGGAGAGAAGGGTGAGAGCGAGGGTGAGAGGGGGGCAAGAGAAGGGAGAGAGGAGGGGAGAGAGGAGGGGCGGGAGAGGGCGAGAGTGGTGGCAAGAGAGGAGTTGCAAGAGAGGGGAGGGAGAGAGGAGGAGGAGGGGGAGAGAGAAGGGCGAGAGGAGGGGGAGAGAGAGAAGGGAGAGAGGAGGGAGAGAGAGAAGGACGAGAGAGGGGGTGAAAGGGGGGCAAGAGAGGGGAGAGAGGAGGGGGAGAGAGAAGGGAGAGAGAGGGGTGAGAGGGGGGCAAGAGAAGGGAGAGAGGAGGGGGAGAGATGAGGGGCAGAGAGAAGGGCGAGAGGGGGGTTTAGAGGGGGGCAAGAGAAGGGAGGGAGAGAGGAGGGGGACAGAGGGGAGAGAGGAGGGGAGAGAGGCGGGGGATGAGAGGAGGGGGATGAGAGGAGGGGATGAGAGGAGGGGATGAGAGGAGGGGGATGAGAGGAGGGGATGAGAGGAGGGGGATGAGAGGTGGGGGATGAGAGGTGGGGGATGAGAGGTGGGGGATGAGAGGAGGGGGATGAGAGGAGGGGATGAGAGGAGGGGGATGAGAGGAGGGGGATGAGAGGAGGGGGATGAGAGGAGGGGGATGAGAGGAGGGGGATGAGAGGAGGGGGAAGAGAGGAGGGGAAGAGAGGAGGAGGAAGAGAGGAGGGGAAGAGAGGAGGGGGAAGAGAGGAGGGGAAGAGAGGAGGGAGAGAGGAGGGGGAGAGAGGAGGGGGTGAGAGGAGGGGGTGAGAGGAGGGGGTGAGAGGAGGGGTGAGATGAGGGGGTGAGAGGAGGGGGTGAGAGGGGTGAGAGGGGTGAGAGGGGTGAGAGGGGTGGCAAGAGAGGGGTGAGAGGGGTGAGAGGGGAGGGAGAGAGGGGAGGGAGAGAGGGGAGGGAGAGAGGGAGGGAGAGAGGGAGGGAGAGAGGAGGAGGGGGAGAGAGAAGGGCGAGAGGAGGGGGAGAGAAGGGAGAGAGGAGGGGAGAGAGAAAGGCGAGAGAGGGGGTGAAAGGGGGAGCAAGAGAGGAGAGAGAGGAGGGGGAGAGAGAATGGCGAGAGAGGGGTGAGAGGGGGGCAAGAGAAGGGAGAGAGGAGGGGGAGAGAGAAGGGCGAGAGAGGGGGTGAGAGGGGGCAAGAGAAGGGAGAGAGGAGGGGAGAGAGGAGGGGGAGAGAGAAGGGCGAGAGGGGGTGAGAGGGGGTGAGAGGGGTGAGAGGGGTGAGAGGGGGTGAGAGGGGGCAAGAGAAGGGAGAGAGGAGGGGGAGAGAGAAGGGAGAGAGAGGGGTGAGAGGAGGGCAAGAGAAGGGAGGGAGAGAGGAGGGGGGACATAGGGAGGGGAGAGAGGAGGGGAGAGAGGGGGAAGAGTGGGGCAAGAGAGAGGAGAGAGGGAGGGAGAGAGGGAGGGAGAGAGGTGGTGTGAGAGAGGAGGGGGGACAGAGGAGGGGAGAGAGGGAGAGAGGGGGAGAGAGGTGGGAGAGAGGTGGGAGAGAGGTGGGAGAGAGGGGGAGAGAGGGGGGAGAGAGGGGGAGAGAGGGGGAGAGAGGGGGAGAGAGGGGGAGAGAGGGGGGAGAGAGGGGGGAGAGAGGGGGGAGAGATGGGGGGAGGAGAGAGAAGGGGTGTCACAATTCTTCTTCTTCGTTTGATATGACGTCAAAATTGATGCTGGGGACCTGATACTGCAGGCACGAAGGTGCACATCCTGGCACGCCCGCCCCTACGGACCCGCACTAGTTCTTCAAAAAATGTTAAATGTGTTCAAAATACACATCCGCCCCATTTCTCAGAGTGCCACCAAGCTTTTTGTTAATCATTAGAGTCCACTTGAAGAGTCTAGCATGGTGGTTTGCTTTCGTACCAAAAATCCCATGGGACTTTATTTTGTGCAAGATACTGCCTGACTAAGAGAGGTGAGTGTGCATAACTGTGGTTCACTAACTGACGCCCCTTGATAATGCTATTCACAAATAAGTGAAATAAATTAAGGTTTTTGTGGGTAATTTCAGTTTTGGACAGACTTTGATGAGTAAACACATCCCTATATTTGGGCGGTGTATAATGGCGTGTTCAGTGCTAAAAATAATTATAACAAGAGCAAGAATTGCTTTGCAATACATGTGCCCTTGCCATTTCTCAGTGCAAAAAGGGCATAACTCTTTGAAATATTGAGGAAACGCCCTGAAACTCGAACTTGTTTTACAACTTATCATAATAAAGCCGTGTACCAAGTTTAAATTGAATAGGTTAAAGGGTATGGGGGAAAAGTCTGACAAAACACAGATGCGACAGACAGACAGACAGATGGACAAGCCGGTAGGCAACGAGGGATCCGCGAGGATCGAAGCACTGGATACGATGCTTTTCATTCTGACCGATCCACCGCCGAAGATTCATTGCCAAGACGTATTGGTTCACATACAATTGTTCCTCTCCCTGGCAAGATTTTTCCTCTTGCGTATTTTGCCAACTGGCACTCCTCACAGGACTACCATTTGAAAAATAAAACCTAAATCAAAAATCGGCTCAAGTAAAATTTTCTAAATATCTCGCAGTGTTTAATTCCGAAGTCTCGTTTCTCCACATTCAAAACTGTAGGACAAGTATTGAAAATAGTGAACGTACGTCGAGAAAAAGTATTTTTTCGAATTTTGCGTATTTCAGCCCCGATACCCTTGGTGATCGAATCTGGAAAAATGCTGTGTTTCAATTTTGTAGTAGTTATTAAACTCTATCCATACACCGAATTTGAACATTCCGCCGTCGACGGTTTCCGAGGTCAAGGTCACTTAACATATTCCCTGGTTCACCACCTTTCCGCATTCGGAGGGCTGCCATTCGGAAACTATGAGAGATAGAGGAACATTATGCTGTCGCGATAACTAGATGGGGATGCAAGGAATAGGCAGGAGTTGGTCCGGTCGCTCTACCTATCATAGAAGCCGCGCTACGTCAGTTACCGTTTGGGTTCTTAAAACGCGGTTTTTCGGCCGCTGCATAGCAAAAGGTGGTTGCTTACCAACAAAATTCAAACGCGCACACTCCCAGCCCATATGGCACGAGTTCGCCAAGTTTCATCAAAATCGGTTTGCTGGTTTGTGCTGTGGAGCCTCGCATTGCGCACACACACACACACACACACACACACACACACACACACACACACACACACACACACACACACACACACACACCCCGACAATAACGGATATCTAGCGAATCCCACAGACAGATGGAGAGCAAACCTATAGTCCCCTCTGGTGAAACCGATAGGGGACTAATAACCTTGAAGTTGTTCAATGAACAATGAACAATGGGATTGCTTGTGACATCTCTTCCAATGAAGAATAGATCTTAATCTGATTACAAAGGCCAGAGGAGGATAATCCCAAAAGGAGATGATATTGGTCCTGTCTGTGTTATGGAAAAAAACAACAATGGTATAAATTTCTTGCTCAGGAGATAAATATAGCATGAAACAGCACAGAGTCATACAAGCAAAGTAAGCACAACGCACCTTGAACATCAATTAGGGGTTGAGTCTGGAGTGTGCAAGTGAACCTGAACTTGTGAAGGTTGAATCACCAATGAAGGAAACACTGTATATACTGTCCAGACACAATTTTAAGTTAACTCAATGCTAAACTTAAAACATAACAATTTAAAGAAGTGCAAAAAAGTTAAATTTATTTATTAGATTCACACGATAAAGTTATATAATTACATGTTGTCAGAAAAGAGAATACGGAACTTGGAGCCATCACTTCAATGAAATTCCAAACCTACTGTTATGTTTGTGGGGGAGATGGAGGAATTTCACAGAAAAGATAGGATTGCATCGAGTAGTATGGTCCGTGGATGAGCAGGAGACATTTCGATATAATTCAAGTCTGGAAAACTGTCAGCAAGATACGTGTCACCACACAGGGGTGGTGCTGTGTTAACTCGGTTGGGTTCAAGGCTAGTTTCTCACAGTATGTGATTGCCCCCTGTGACCTATTCCTACGTTTTTGTATTTACAAGGCCAGCTATAAAAAGAAATGTTTTAACAACAGCAATAGGCAGTCCATGCCCCCGAGGCTGAGGATTGGTTGGTGTGACGTGAGGGGGAGGATGATACAGAAGAGGCTAGAGAGACAAGACTACGGTTGGAAGAAGAACGCCTTTTGCCTGCTCTTCTCAGCACGACGAAAAGGCTGCTCAATTCTCGTTGTTCGTGCTGTGTGAATTTGCTCGCATGCTGGAACAGGACGCTGGCCGTTGTCTGTTCGGCTGAGTCACGAAGTTTGTATGCTTCGAAGAGAAGGAAGAACGGGCTCGAGAGACAAGAAGGCAGTTGGTGTGAGGAACGTAGTGGAGACAGAGGGTCTCATAAGTATTGCCCTCCCTTGGCATGACAAAATAGTAGCACGATTCTCGTTGTTCGTGCTGCTCTGATTTCAATCACTTACTGAAATACGACACTCGCCATTGACTGTTTGGTTGGGTCATTACATGAAGTTTGTGTGTTTCTGAGAAGAGAAGGAGAAGAAGAGCGCGTCTCTTGGCCTTATCTCTGAGCCGTGGCAGTCAGCCTTGTTACATGATCGAGAAGAAGGTGGCACCCTCTCGTGTGTGTGAACTTTGAGCTTGGAGGGAGTGGCACAAGCAATCCCGATCATGAAATGAGACTGTACAACGGTTTCTGGGCCTGGAATGAAGGAAGACCATCCGCACGAATTAGCTCGCGTACATTTCCCATGTAGAGAATGACTTCGAACCATTTTGGGTGTGGTTTCCCGCACCAGGCTCCTTAAAGATCATCTCTGGACACACAGCTAAGTGCCAGAATAAATGGAGGATTTTCTTTGATTTTTATCTTTCTCCTTGTCTGTTTTTGTGCCTGTGTGGAGACATCTCAAATTAGCCTTTAGTTTACCTCATGCTTTGAAGTATTTTCATTATGAATCATTGAATTATTTTTATAAAACCCTCATTTGTTAAATCTACTGTGCTTGTCTACTCATTGTAGGTTTGAGGATAAACCCGTGTGCTACCATCTGGTTCACACCCTTGCCGCCCTCGATCCCACGCGCGCTGTAATCTCTGGGAATCTCGGTTGTTTGCATCCAAGAAGAACTGTTCGACTATACATCCAGATCGGTGTTAACCGATGTGGACGCAACAATACTTTGATCAAGCAGAGTTGTTCACCTTACTGCATCTGCTGACTACTGGATTTACTTCTGGTCTATCACTACTTTGGCGGCCCTCATCATGAATAGCCTTCAAAATTTCATTCAATCAGAATTATCTTTACAATTATTTTTTCCCACCACTCTCGTCTCCTGCTCCCTTTGTTATATGTTCTGTGTGTTTGCTCTTCTACAAGGCTTGGCAATGGAAACAAATTAATTAATTAAATTAAATTAGAAATTTGAACACTGAAGAACACAAATCGGCTTTTTAGCACTTTAAAAACACTTTTGTTTAGCAGTACTTGGACAAAATATTACGGCATTTTACATCATTATTACCAATCAAATTTGCTGCTTGTAGACCTCACTCATGTCCTTGTACTATAAGATAGTGTGGGGTAACGTGTTTTATGAACTCTCTAGTTGTTGACAAAATATATTCTTGTGATATCATGGGACACAGATGAAGTGCAAACCTCTTGATAGATAAATGTCAAATAATTACATGTCCCTTTCATGATGATCTAATCACATAATGCTGTGCTGTGGTGAATGTTTTCACGAAATGATCCAAAATGGGAGTAACAATTTCACTACCTGGTATGTCCAATCACTGCATTGCACTGTCATCGCATTGACCATCTGAGCACTCAAATCTGAATCTGCGGAATGGCGAATCAGCTCCTGTTCCAGGTCATTAAGGTTCTGTGGCTGTCTTGGCAAGGTTCGGTCTGTCTTGGCACAGTCAATGATACCCCAGAGATATTTAATTGGTTGTAAATCTGGCGAGATGGCAGGCCAGGATGTCAGGACATTAATGTTGACCTTCACAAGAATGTTCCTTATTCGAATGGCCCTGTGAACATGAGCATTATCGTGCAAAAAGATGATTCCTGGACCAAGTTGTTGAAGGGGAGGCAACACATGTTGCTGTAACATCTCAATGTATCGATCTGCCATCAGATTGTCATGGATACAGATTAAGTATGTGCAAAAGGTTTCAGCAATACCACTCCACATCATGACACTTTCACGTCCAAAATTTACAGCTTCCTGGACAGAGACTTGGGCATTATCACTCATTGAGTCTTCTATCGACCCATGCATGGCCATCGTGCCTATCAAGGAGAAACCTGGATTAGTCACTGAACATAACACTTGCCCATCAGCAGGCTTGGATGTGTCGTGGTACACGTCTTGAAGGCTGAACAGGACAATATGCGTGGATACCTGCATCATGGAGCCACTTCAAGGAGATGTTAACACCTCTCCTGCTAGATCCAGAGAGTATGTTTGCAATACTCTGAGCAGTTTGAAACTGATAGCGGCAATGGGTAGTGCGAATGTATCGATCCTGAGTGGGAGTCATTATCCTGGGATATCAACTTCTTTGCGTATCTCTTGTTGATCCCGTGACTTGATAATGTCTTCTGAGGTCAGAAACAGTTCCCCGACTCATGTTAAAGAGCCTTGCAATGTGGCGAAAGGAAGAACCTTCTTGAAGGTGTCCAATGACTTGATTCCTCTCATTTTATGACAGACATGGCATTGGAATGGATTGTACTAAAGAATGTAATCAATGGGTTTTTCAGAAAGAATGTTTCAAATTTGCTCAGAATATGCATTACGTCACCTCTATAAGCCCAAGAGTGACTGATTTGCATGTGCTGAACGATTATTGCATGAGGCAATTGGAATGTGCAAACTTGCAATCAGATGTTCTACACATCTCTGTGCAAAAAATTCGGCACAAATTCAAGTGAATGTTGGAGCAGTCCTTCGACAATGTTATTATCAATCTTACATGTTCGTTTGTTTTTAATGGTGGATAGTAACATATGCATATATATATATATATATATACATATATATATATATATATATATATATAGATATACACATAAAACCAATACCCAATCATGTCTTTCACCCATAATTGGAGAAAGCAACTAATCAGCTCTCATCTAATCAATTACTCCAGGTGGCTAGGATTATAAAGAAATTAACCCCCATGATATTCTCGTCAAAGCATAAAGCTGCATGAAGCAACCAAGAAAAGCTACGAAAGGTAAGCCCTTTGCTATTCCAAACCCCAACCAGGTTCCTCGACAGCTGCAGACATTCATAATTAACACATACATGAGAAACCCAATGTTAAACACCCCCCTTACCCGCCAGACTGATTTCATCACTTGTTGGGGAATCATCAGCAACAGCATAGACAAACGTGTGCCACCAAGGCTGATAAGGAGGAAGACCACGTCCAGGTAAAGGGAGATTGGATGGAGGCTCCTCTTCTTGGGGTGTGTGCGTATGCTGGAGAGCATATGGGCATGTGAGAGTATGAATGCAGTGAGTGTCATGTGAGATGGTGCAAGAGGAGAAAGATGATGAGGAAATGCCACCTGGGGAGCTGCCATTAGTGACAGACTGGTGAGGATTATGACCAGGGTGGCTCCCCACTGAATTTAAAAAAATGGCTCCAGCACCGGTCAAGCAGGGGATGGTGCATGTTGGAGAATGCATGTGTACCACTCAATCTCGTATCGTCAGGAGTAGGAGGTCATGCTCCCTCGGGTCTTTATGAAGCCCCAGACAATTAAAAGAAGATGGTGCAAGGTGTGTGCACACCGCATGCCCCCATGAGCCTTACAGAAAAGGAGGGGCTGCAAGGCAAATTGAATGGATGTTCCTCATGAGCCTTGGAGAAATGGAGGGGGGGAGAGAGGTAAATTTTAACGGTGTGCCCCACAAGGATTGGCGCAAGGGAGGGGGCACTGAGATGCGCTGTGAAGTACGATGAGGCAAAATTGATGTTTGAAAATTGTACTAGAGAATCGGGTTGTCGTGGATTTGGAAAAGTACACAAAATTGAAAAGGTGCGAAATTTTAAATAACACTGATTGATTGTAACTTGGAAGACACAAGAGACTGGAGAAGGAGGAGGGCATTCTAATCTGTTTCCACAGGTTTTGGGATGAATGGAGGAATGGATGCTCGGATGCTGAAGGGAGTGAATGAATTTGGTGTGCATGAACCAAATATTGTAGGTCTGGGAAGTTGTGCAGGGAGTGTGAAATGGGTGCAAATAATAGTACCCACGATTGGAGAGGAATCCCAATTTCAGAGATAGTTTGGCAAGAGGGGATTTAGATGAGTTGAAAAAGGGTGACTGTGACAGTTCTGGTGCTTATGGAAAGAAAAATTAATGAAGGAAGTGCATGCAAATGTGTTGTTCAGGGTTGGCAGTGTGTGAGCCAGAGTTAAGTATAAGATGCACTCCAGGCCCTGAGAACTTTGAGCAGAAGAGGCCTGGATACCATGTTCAGGCCGAGTGAGATGGTGCTTTCACTGCCGCGATCGAGTAGTATGTATTGTGAAGACCATACAGTATGTTGAGGTCATATTATGAATTCAAGATATTAATGGAAACTGTGAGTTTCCTCGGTACGTTTCTACCCCATCTTTAATCCTCCTCATCTCTGTACGATCTGTCTGTTGCTTTTTTAACTTCAATCTTCCGTGTCACCAAGATTGGCACGGTAAGATTACCCAGGGGAGAACTTCAGGAACTCCCAAGGGAACACTTCTGTTAAGAAATATATGTTAAAGGGGAACCCAAATGAAATTATCTTTTTCGGAAAAACCAATGAAAATCTAATTCCAAATTGAAGGGAAAAAAGTTTTTTTTGAATTTTCTTTTTGCCAATCACAAAATGCTGAAAAAAGCCCTGCAGTGTCGATTTTCGAGTTTTTTGCCAGTGAGATCACACCTGCAACCCACCTTGAACCAAATGGCGGCTTACACAGAGAAGCAGTGTATTTCGAGCTCAGATTCCGATAGCAATTCCACCGTCATCAGCAACTCTGTGCCTGGTGTTGGCCTTATGGTTAGGGTGGTGGGTTTGGGATCCGATGATCCTGAGTTCAAACCTCACTCGGCTGTTGAATTAATACCAGGTGGGGTTGACTCTGCCTGTCATCCTTCCGAGGTCAGCAAAATGAGTGCCAGCTTGCTGGTATCCTGTGTCGGAGTGGTGACCCGTCCAGGATTTTGTCTAACAGCCAAGGGGACTGCTTAAGCAGCACCAACGCTCTGTACAGAGTATGGTCCCGATGGATGGATGGATGGGTCAGGAACTCTCACACGAGGAAATTGGAGGCTATTTGGCCCATCATGTTTGGGACACATCAATACCACAACAATTTACCAACAGTAGATCAAAACAAGTAAAATGCAAATAAAAAGTGTTTTTTTGTGTTTTTGTAGATTTTTGTATTTTTGTTTTTTCTTTCCAGGGGAGGGAGCATGAGCGAAGACTGTCTTGGGTAAAAAAAAATAAAAAAAACACAACAACCACACAACACCCCTTGACGAGAGCAAAGAAGGGGTGGAAGGTGGGGAGAGAGAGAGAGGTGTGGTAGGAGAGTGCTGCATTTTATCAGGCAGGGAAGAGATGAGTGGACAGATAGTGAGAGAGAGTGAGGGGGGGGAAGGTGGGGGGGGCAGTGGGGGGAGAAGGTGTGGGGAGGAGGGTGGGGTTAGCAAAGAGAATGATATTGTTGCGGTTCTAGGAAACGTATGCATACAAACATACAGTTGTCCCCAAGTCAGTTATTCCATGAAGTGTATGTGAAGATAGAATCCTACCTTGTGTGTCGTGGGAGGACACTGGTGTGTGTTGCGATGTTTTTTTAGTAAGATTAATCAATCATGATATCCCATTCCCACCGAACCATGGTACCCTCTGCCTGCTCGCACCTTCATCTCGCTTGCGACTCCCTGGGCTGAACTGAACAAGCACGTGTTCGCCGACTCGCCTAACCAGCGACTCGCTGTCCAAGGCAGAATCTTTGTGTAGTACCTTTTTTTGGCGAGTCCAGACACGCAGAGTGGGCAGGCTTCCCGGTAAGGCCGAAATCCCGACCAGAAAAGGCGGCCCCATGGAAGCCTCATCCAATCAGGGCGAACAGTGACGTCAGCTTCACCAAGGCCCCTCCCCGCTGAGAGAGATCTATAAGTTACGACACCGTTTGTTCAGAGTTGGCTGGTCAGCTGGAAAGTGAGTCATCTTGAGAGTGAGCTGGAAAGTGAGTAGTCTTGAGCGGAGCGTTGGAGTGAGACAGTTCGTCGGCTGATAGCGAAAGAAAGGCGGAAGGTCGTGGAGTGGTTGCGCTCTTTGGGGGTCGTTCGTTTCGAGTGTGAGAGAGCTGGGAAGACCGAGACCCGACGTTGACCAGGTGTCTCGTAGGGTCCTGTCTGCAGCCCTGATCCCCGCTTCGGACTCCGCTCTACTCGACCTGGGCTCCTTCGCAGACATGGTTTCCATGCGGGCGGCTGTGGACCGAACCGCACGACCATTGACAGGTGCCGCACCACAAAGCATCCCTTCCCTCCAAGAACTGTGATCTCAGCTCACCTCCCTCTCTGGCTGTGGGGGTCCTTTGCAAACATCTGGGTTTATTTTCATCTGAGTGTGTGGCACCATCTTTAAGTAGAATTGCATAAGTGTTTTTATTTGATCATTGTAAATCTTGCCTGTTGTATTCCCATGTAAGTCTGCTCTGTGTCTTTCTTTTGTAAGTGCTTGTAAATAAATGATTGTAGAAATGTTCCCAGTTCGTTTCTTTCTTTTCCTTCATTGGTCCAGCATGGTTCGGATCTGAGTTTTAGCCGGGTCTTTATTCCCGGTATTCTGTTCATTCTAGCCGGTACGTCCTTGGTAGTTCCACTCGGCTGCATCCGATCCGGAAAGGTGGTTGGTAGTTGGTAGAGTGATCCGGATCGGGCAAGGCGTACCGAGGGCGTGGTTCCCCGGTAGACGACACCGCGTAGTTAATTAGGTAAATTGGTTCCAGACAAAAAGGCCCTTTGCTATGCGGTGGAGGTATTGGCGTCCACAGTCAGTTAAGCGACCCGCCACCTCACGCAATTATCCGTGAGCGGCGGCCAACAATTCCAGGAGTCTGATGGGAGACGACGCAACTTCCCCCACCTAGCGGTCACTCTCACCACCGGACCCCAACAATATGTTATGCTTAATAACCGAACACACACACACACACACAAAAAAAACTCATGTCAGAACAGCTGTACACACACACACACACACACACACACACACACACACACACACACACACACACACACACACACACACACACACACACACACACACTGAGGTTTCAGTACTCAGTGATTTTGGCCTAAACAATGGAGAAAGCAAGAAAATGACCAAATACCAACATTCCAAAAAGAAGTGAAAAGATCCTACAAGTTGAAGAGATCCAAAATTGTACCAGTGATCATTGAAGCAATGGAATTTGAATGATGAAGAAGAACCTTTCAGAGATCTTAAAAACCATCCCTGGGAATATTATAACAAACGAACAACAGTTGGAAGCTGTCAAGGGCTCAGTGACAATCCTCAAAAGAGTTATTGGAACAAAACTTTGAGAATAAAACTACACACCTTGGTCTATGATTTGTGACCACCCTTAACGAAACAGAGGTGGATACTTCACGACCTGGGAGGACTCCGTTCCACCTTCTGAAACCTGCATATGGAGATAATTTCATAAAACACACACACACACACACACACACACACACACACACACACACACACACACACACACGAAGGTGGATACTTTAGATATTGGGGGTGGGAGCATTTAAAACCCACGCTATCTACCTAGCAACGGTCTGCCTGTATGCATGCATGCTCGTACTTGGAAGAATTGCTTCAATTTTGGTGAAGATCCGGATCCAGATCTGGACACGAGAATTATTTGTTTTTTTTAAGTAAATCTTCACAATTGAGAGATAGTACTATATCGTTTTTGGCCCTATGTTCCCAGGCCGGATATGTTCTCATGGATCAGACATTATATTGTGGAGATATGCGCTCCACCAAGTGCCATTCTAGTTTTTATTTGTATTTATCTTTGCCAAAGTGATGGGTCATATAATAGTGGGGCAACTTTGCTAAATATAGCATAACAATTGTGCATTTTGTGAGGAAAGCAACCAAATTTGGCAAACTAGTAGCCAATCATATTATGACCAATCACCAAACCGCAATATTAAACATACACCTCTCGGAGGTGCCCAAAGTATCAAATATGTCCGAATTGGACAAATGCACACTGTTTTTAGGAGTTGGAACTGCTACTAGTTCAATTCTGGAGCTGAAATTTTGTAAGTTGGCTTAGTTGAAGAGATTCTCAAGGTTATAGCATGTGCAGAAATGAAATAAAGCCATGAACGCTGGCGTCTCCGGGGCATTATAAACATTGCAATGTACCCAACAATTTGTATGTATGAGGAACAGGCATTCAATAATATGAATGAGGAAAGTGAAAATATAACTTCATCATTAAGAAATCGTCACGGCCTTTTCCAATTCAAGGCGTGGTTGAGTAGGCCAAAAAACATGGACGCTTCAGATCCCACCGAGGTTACGCAGGAAATGGCTTAAGACCCCAGAGAGTGAGGTGGCCAAGGATCGCATGATGAAGGATATAATTAAACAAGGCCATTAATTATCTTCAAAAGGGATGTTTAAATTTACTTAAACAAAAAAAATTTCACTTACACTTCCTTGGACTTCCCTTCATATGCATGCAAAGTTTCATGGTTTTGGATTTATGGAGGACACACACTTTTAGACCTAATAGGTCTGTGTTTCACCTCCTGAAACCCACCCACATGTGGAGATAGCAGGTAACAACAGCAACTTGCATGTACGTACACGTACACACACACACACACACACACACACACACACACACACACACACACACACACACACACACACACACACACACACACACACACACACACACACACACACACACACACACACACACACACACACACACACACACACACACACACACACACACACATACTACAGTGCATTGAGGGGCTTCATTCTGAATTATTACCCCACTCATCACATACAGTCAAGATCTCACACAGTTGGATTTTCATGCATTTGGCCTAAAGAAGGAAGCTCGACTCAGGTTTGCTGTCAAACCTCGACTCAGATTCTGCAACCGGTCCAGACGGCATCAGCCCACGTGTCCTAAAAACCTGCTATTCTGCTCTGGGCTCATCCTCTCTCTGTTCTATTCACCCTCTCATTTGCTCAAGGTCATCTGCCATCTGCTGGAAAATCAGCAAACATCATTGCCCTGCACAAAAAAGGTGCAAAAACAGATCCCTGCAAGAACAAACCAATCAGCCTTCTCCTAATCATCAGCAAGGTTATTGAATCCATCATCACTTCAGACATTAAATCCTTCCTCTTCTCCAATAGCTTGATTTCCGATCAGCAATTTGGTTTCAGACCAGGTCACTCTTCCCTGGATATGCTGCTTCTGCTCTCCCATCAATGGATGGAGGTCCTCAATGCCAGACATGAAATCCGAGCCGTATCCCTGGACATATCGCGTGCTTTTGACATGGTCTGGCACCCTGCCCCGCTCAACAAACTCTTCCTATGGTATCCAAGGCTATCTCCACTCATGGTTCGCAGACTTCCTCTCCTGTCACAGTCAACGTGTGGCCCTAAATGGAGTTATTTCATCCCCTCTTCCTGTCCAGACTGGAGTTCCTCAAGGTAGCGTTCTGGGCCCTGTTCTTTTTCTGGTTTTCATCAATGATCTCTCTGAATCTCTGGAAAATCCTCTATATCTCTTTGCTGATGACTCCACCCTCTGCCGTACCATCGGTCATCCCTCAGACTGGCAAGCAGCAGCTTCTTCACTCACTGCAGATCTGGGTAAAATCACAAACTGGTCCAACACGTGGAACATGTCTTTCAATCCGGACAAATCTCACACTCTCACTATGTCTCTCCGAAAGGACCGTTTGGAAAACCCCCGCATCCACTTTCTCAACAATCCTCTGGAAGAAGTCCTTTCTTTCAAGCTTCTGGGTCTCACTATCTGTCATGACTTTTCCTGGGAAAGCCACATTTCAAACCTCGCCTCCAAAGCCAGTCGCCGACTGGGAATCCTCCGTCGTGCAAAGTCCTTCCTCGGCCCTCCTGAGCTCCTGACCACTTACAAAGCTTTTGTCTGCAGCCTGATGGAGTACTGCTCTCCCCACTGGGCTGGTGCTCCTGCCTCCCACCTTTCTCGGCTTCACGCTGTGGAAACCAAGGCATTTCGGATCATTGGCATCTCCCGAAATGAGGCTGTCTTTGGGTCTCGGTCTGTCTCTGTCTCTGTCTCTGTCTCTGTCTCTGTCTCTGTCTCTGTCTCTGTCTCTGTCTCTGTCTCTGTCTCTGTCTCTGTCTCTGTCTCTGTCTCTGTCTCTGTCTCTGTCTCTGTCTCTGTCTCTGTCTCTGTCTCTCACTGCAGGCTGGTCGGTGGTCTTTCTGTCTTCTATCGTCTCCTCTCCAGCCTTGCCCCCCTGCTCTCTCTGCGATTTGTCCCCACCACATTTCCGCAGGGCACTCAAGGTCCGCCAACAAACCCTTCTGGTAAAACTACCAAAATCACGAATCACTGCTCACCTTCACTTTTTCATTCCTCTTTTTCCCGCCTTTGGAATAAACTCCCTCACTCTATTCAATCCCATTCTTCCCTCCAGGCCTTCAAAAAGGCTGTTCACCACTACCTCTTGTCATCCCCCATCCAAATCCTCGATCTTTTATACCCCGATAATCCACCCAAGCCCACCTCCTTCAAATTCCCTGCTTTCCTTCCTGAAAGTCCCTGTAATGTCCATCTTGTATTCCCCATGTTCCCACCCCATCCCTCTCCCTTCCACAGATCTCCTAATATCTCTGTTCCACACTGTTTTGTCCTTCCCACTCCCACCCCTTTTGTCTCATGCCCCCCTTGCTATGCGTTGTGTGTTCACTCTCACACGAGCCTCAACAAGGTATACAAAAACAACAACAAAAAAAAACCTCTTCATGGTCGGATATTTATTTTTATATCTGAACATTCCCCTTTCATTATTGGCATTTATACTCAGTAAAATTATCGAATAATTTATCTGTAGTTCCCCAAATGACAGTAAAAATATGTTTCAGAAAAGGATTTTATGTGTTCACCTCCAAAGAAGGAATGTCTTGTAGGTACTGTTGTTTTTGGAAGTAGAAAACAATGGTGTTATCTATTTGCCTTGGAGAAATCAGCAGGAATTATATGATTCAAACCAAATGTTTTAGCTACCCAATCAAAGAGTTTCCACTTCTAATACTTTTTGGAAAGTTCTCCAGATATCTATATTTGCAGTTTGACCCTCTGTTCAGGAAATCTCTGGGTCAACATGTGTTCAGAAGCTTGGATTTTGCACTGGGTGATCGGATGAGCACAGACATTTGGTGTATGGGGACAGCATTGTGATAGCTGCACATAATAGCAATCGTTAAACTCGAACGACATTTATGGAGCGCAGTCTTGCCTTGCGCGTTCATTTTAAACAAAAATACCATCGTTAACTGAACACGCTACAATTATGGCCCATATACCCATATCATCCATGCACACCATTATGTCATGGAGTTTCTTGGTATGGGTTATGAACCTCATAAATTAAATTCTTCACTCACATTCGGTCATAGATCAGATGCATGAAATTTCAGATTTTTCAGATAAAGATTTCAATTCAACCAATTATGGTTGGTTCAATTTAACCAATTATAATAGAACTTCACCGATGACGTCATTGTTATCGCCCTCTATTCCCCATAGAGACTTGACATCTGCCAAGTTTTAAAGTTTTTCGTTGAATGGTTTTGGAGAAAATTCTGTTCAATTTTTTTTTCCATTAATCCAATATGGTTGGCATACCATGTGACCTATGACATCATAAATATAATTCTTCACACATTCGGTCACAGATCAGATATATGAAGTTTCACACTTTTGGATGAGGATGTCAATTCAACCACTTGAGGAGTTTCGACACTTCAGCGATGACATCATCGTTATCAACCAAGATACACCATGGGGAGTTGATGACGTATGCAAAGTTTTAAAGTTTTTCGTTGAGCGGTTTTGGAGAACATGATGTTCAATTTGTTCCTTTAATCCAATATGGCTGCGATAACATGTTACCCATGACGTCAGAGTTTGGAATAAAATATTCTCCATGAGAGTCCCTCCTCTGTTTAAAGTTTCATGTCGATCGGACAAGCGGTTGCAGACAAAGTTGATCAGACAAAGTACAAAAAACATTTTAAAATTTAAATATATGGACGTGGACAGACAGACAGACAGACAGACAGACAGACAGACAGACAGACAGACAGACAGACAGACACACACACACACACCTTGCATCCCCTTCAAGGCGAGATGAGAAAGTAATAGTCTGAAAGGCCTTAGCCTCAGGGAGAAGAATTGTAAGTGTGACAATGAAGAAGAACGCCAGTTAAACTCACTTTAGAGCAGCAGTAAGAAGTATGTTCAGACCTAAAAACCACAATACTTGCTCTGTGTGTTACATGTACAGCTGACATACATTTGTGTTTAAATCTGTGATCTTCCAAATGAGGTTTGCAAATTACACAATGATCGGTCAAGGCAATTACAACCCATTTCTAAAAACACTGTGGTCAAATAGCTTCTACTAAATTGTCAACGTATTGGAATGAGGTCCTTTTAACTTTAAAAGTGGAAAGTGTTATAATGATTAGGAAAAGCAAAATGATTATTCCAGCTAAAGAAACAGCTTCAAATGACTGGACATTTGTTTTTAAATGTAATCCTATCATAAGATTAAATGATCTTTCGAATCCATTTACGAGAACAGAACTTTTACTAATTGCCAGATGCCATCAGTGCAGGCTCATTGCAGACTCCTTCCCTGAGGCTAAAAAAATTTTGGTTATGTCATCTGCAGGCCAATGCTGTCTTTGAATGTTTCCGATGAACGTCGCGTGCAGAAAGCCGTTTTGGAGAAGCTCAGGACACTCTTCAGCATGCAGACTTCCATTCAAGGCACACACACACACACACACACACACACACACACACACACACACACACACACACACACACACACACACACACACACACACACACAGTCTGGTCAGTTTGGGGTTTCCATCTGAGCACATAGCTTATGTGTTAAACAACGTGAGGCTGTTGGACATTATTAATTCATTGGTGGGATGTTTCACAGACAAGGGGATGTTTTTTTTACGATTTGGTCTGGAAGAAAGAGGAAAAAGATTTCACAAAATTGCACGCGAATGTCTCCCGGAATGTTTGATTAGCTTTTGGAAAAAGTGGAAACTACATCGTGAAACGTGATTCACATTCAAGAGATTCCATTCCACCTGCAGCAGGGCAATAGAACGCAACACTTCGGTTTTTGGCAGATTCTCTTCTCTGCTCCGTTCCCATTAGATCTCCACTCAAAACTGATGGAAGTAACTGACAAAAAAAATCTCGATCAAACTATGTAAAGTACAAGTGCCAATCAAAAAGATCAGTTTTTATGCCCATATAATTATTTATAACTATAAATTATAACTAACGTTCTTAATTTATCGGTGATGAATGATAAATCGGGACTTGGCCGAATGAACCTGAGCTTTTGCAAGAAAATCAGACAAGACACTTGGCTTTTCATGTACATAAAAGTATTAATGAATTTTGTTTTCTAATGTTTAGTGTGTGATTAGTTTTTTTACTTCTTCAGTTTTCATGTAAAGCACAGACACTTGCATTAGCACAACATACACGTTGGGATTGGTTAGAAAAGCAATCTGAGATGGCCTTGGAAATATGAATGATTTTTACAACCCGAGGGAGATCCAAAAATGACCAATTTGTAACTAAAATGAATTTGCACTAACAATTTATAATCACCAATTTCAGGCGTAAAAACTAAATCTCAACTGGAAAGGTACTCGTAGAGCGCATCCTCCGCCAGGCTGAGCAGTTCCCGCTTTGTATCCCACTGATCGGCTGGATCTGGATCCGAACCTGAACCAAAATCTAATTAGCACAACCAATTCTGGCTTGGAATACCATTTCACTGATGACATCATCGTTATCATCCTTTATACCCCATGGGGAGTTGATGACATCTACCAAGTTTCAATTTTTTTTGTTGAGTGGTTTTGGAGAAAATTGATGTCAAAATTTTTTTCCTTTAAATCCAACTTGTTCTTGTCACCTCACCAGCTCATCGACATAGTTTTGTCATAACTCGTCCACAACTTTTTGAAATATCATGCATTAAATCAATTTTTGACCACATCTCTCAATGGTGAGGAAACACTTTAAAATAATAACAATTCTACGATCTGGATTCGTATTTTCACAAATATCGAACAGATGAATCCTCGTCACACACTCAACCTATCTAGGATCCCTGAAGATGCATTTGATACAATGTAGGTGTTCATTCAATCGATACGATCTTTATAATAAGACGTTCTTTGTATTGCACTCAAAACACATTTTTTGAAGATTTTCATTCACGTGACCATTTATCGATTGTATTCTGTCAAATAGAAGTAGAACACAATGTTATAATGTTAATTCTTATTGAGTGTGGATTATCAGGATCAATTGGTGTGAACATTAATTGATCCTGGTGTTGCTGGCGTTTCTGATGAAACTCCCAAAATCCAAGCTCACTGCTCACCTCGAGTCATTTATTCCTCTTTTCTCTCATCTGTGGAACCGACTTACTCAGTCTGCTTAATCAATCCCAGTGTTTGAAGATGGTTATTCGCCACCATATCAGATCATCCCCGATACCCATGATATTTTATATCCTCATTAGCCCTACCAAACACACTCCTTTACCAGGTTATTGTGTTCCCCTCCCTCTTCCCTCAATCACATTGTTTTTTTTTCCATTTCTGTTTTCTCCCTGGTTTTCCCTTTCTCTTTTTGCTGTGTGTGAACTTGGATACAACTTGCTCACCACCTGTGTCCTCTTCCCCTCACTCATTCTTCCTCCAAGTGTCCTCTACCCTGCTGTTGGTGGGATTCTCCCCTTTCCACTGTTATTCTTGTTCTAGCTCTTCTAGGAGCCTCAACTTTGTATCCAAAAAATGGAAAATAAAAAAGATTTTCTGCTCAGTTCCCCTTGGCTCATCGGATCAAGTAAAGGTGTTTATCTCTCTGGCAATCTTCAGGGAACCGACTGTTCACCTCTGTATGGAGGCATTACCTGAGACGCAAACATCAACATCTTACTCCATTCCTTCAGAATACCTCGTTGCCTCTGACTATCCCACCCAACATCCAGTACCAGGTACAAAAATTAATGTGGTGAGGCATTGGTCCTTTTATCTTGGAGAGCCAATCCAAACAAAAGCAGAACTGCAATTTCTCTGCAACACTCAAGTTCATTGTGTTTTGGTCCTCAGACGTGGCAATACTCAACATCAGATTCACCTGAAGTATGAAGTCTCAGGTCTCTCACTATCCACACAAACTTGATAGTTGGAGAAGTCTATCTCAAGTATACATGCACATCAACTCTTGGTTCACTCTTGAAGGACAGTCACGGTGGACACTGCTCATACTCAAACTGAATGCTTCCATGGTCTTTACAGAAAAGACCAAGGACACCAACTCATTTACTTTACAAGTCACATAACATCATTGCAAATGCACAGATTCCTTCACCAAATGGCTCTCCAATGTGTGGAGAAGAGATTTCCCTCCCACAAAACTGGAGATATCCCTTGTAACTCTTCATTCCACTGCTGCTGAACCTAAGGGCATGAGCACTTTAATACTCAGCATTTCGTCGACTGTCTACTTGTCTTTCTCTACTATTTTCCACGTTATTCTGGGCAGGTGGGGGTGGCTGGGAGGTCTGTCTGAATCATAGAATGTTAGCAATGTTACCTAATTTCATAAGAACGGTGCGACAACTGACAATCTCAGAGACACAGACTAGTTAACCTCATTCCCTTAATAACATCATAAGTAATAAAATTAAGCATTGCATTGACCTTAAAACTCATCCCTTATCGAACGCGCTAATGTCCAATGATTAGTTTGTCTTCTGTACAGGTCATTTTACCATGGACATCAAATGATGCTTATTCCAGGTAAACAATGTATGGATGCTTTCAAACATAAACAAGTCAGGGCCATTTCATAGGACATCCACCATGCATTTTTTTGTATACCTTGTCAAGGCTCATATGAGAGCGAACACAAAATGCACAAGGGGGGCATGAGACAAGATGGAAATGGGAAGGACAAAATCGTGAGGAACAGAGACATTAGGAGATCTGTGTAAGGGAGAGGGATGGGGCGGGGAACATGGGGAATACAAGATAGACGCGACAGGGACTTTCAGGATGGAAAGCAGGGAATTTGAAGGAGGTGGGCTTGGGGTGGATTAACGGGGGTAGGAAAGATCAAGGATTTGGATGGGGGATGATAGGTGGTGGGGAACAGCTGTTTTGAAGGCCTGGAGGGAAGAATGGGATTGAATAGAGTGAGGGAGCTTATTCAAAAGGCGGGAAAAAAAAAGAGGAATGAAAGAGTGAAGGCAAGCTGTGATTCGTGATTTTTGGTAGTTTTACCAGAAGGGGGTTGTTGGTGGACCTTGAGCACCCTGCGGAAATATGGTGGGGACAAATCGCAGACAGAGCAGGGTAGGGGGGGGGCGAGACCGGAGAGCAGACGGTAGAAGACAGAAAGACCACCAACTTGCCTGCAGTGAGAGAGTGAGATGCACAAAGACTCAGCTTCATCGTGGGTGATACCAATGATCTGAAATGCCTTGGTTTCCACTGTGTGAAGCCGAGAAAGGTGAGAGGCAGGAGCACCAGCCCAGAGGGGAGAGCAATACTCCATCAGGCTGTGGACAAAAGCTTTGTATGTGGTCAGGAGCTCAGGTGGGCCGAGGAAGGACTTTGCACGATGGAGGATTCCCAGTTGGTGATGGAAAGCGTACACTCACAGCAAACTGGGGGTTTTTTTTAATCTGTAGGTCAGAAATACGATTGAAGACATTTATTGAGGGATGCAATAAAGGTGAATTAAGAGAATGGAGGGAAGAAATGCTGTAACAGTTGGATTTTTTAGGCATGGTATGACGGAAAGTTCGAATTGAGAGCAGTCTGTTGAAATAGAAGAAGAGTGGTGCATTATGATCCAGTAATGAGAACCACACGTGCGAAAGAGGAAGACGAAGTATTATAAGAGATCGTTTATATTATTATTTTATGAGAGAGTTTACATCAGATTCGGTAATGGAAAGGTTGTAGAAAAAAATCGTGAGGTGAATGGTGAATTTGGATCAGAAAACACAGAATTGTGAATTTGGATCGGTAAACGCAGAGGGTGGAAACAGACCACGTGGTTAGGGGAGAAGCACGTGGCTATGGGAGGTGTATAGTCAAAAGTGAATATATTTATTTTAAATAAGGATTGCGTAACATTCGGAAAAGGGAAAGTTGTAGTAAAATCGTGGAGGTGTTTGGTGAATTTGGAACTGTAAACGCAGAACGAAGCTGATGGGTCGATGAAAAATAACAGGAAGAGGGTGGAGAGAGAAACGTGGTTACAGGATGTGTATAGATCAAAAGGATACAAGGAAAATTATTATCTGCATTAAGCTTTACAAAAATGACGATTAGGTAATATTCGGCTGGTCAGACTAAATCGCTGGTCAGAGCGGTTGCTAAATTTCCCATCGGTGTGGATTCATTTGAAGCAACTTTTATGTAAGATATCTCATCCGAGGGGTATTTCCATGTTTCAAGGTGGGCACACAGGCAGCATTCGCCTATTTAATGTACTGCATAGAGTAATATGAAATTCAAAAATCATCATATTTCTAAACTACAAATTAAATTTATTTTTAATTGAGGAATGATTGAAGCAGCAGTCTATTGCCTTATACATCACCCAGGTTCAATTTTCGATCCGAATGAATAAATTATAATTCCCCCATAGGTTTGGATTCATTTGAAGCAACTTTTGCTGAATATTTATTCTCTCAGAATATTTTCTGTGTTTCAAGGACAGACAGACAGAGAATATAATAATGGATATATATATATATATATATATATATATATATATATATATATATATATATATATATATATATATATATATATATATATATATATATATATATATATATATATATACACATACACATACACATATACATATATATATATATATATATATATATATACATATATATACACACACACACACACACACACACACAGGTATTCCAAAAAGAGCAGGACAACTTTCGTTGTTAATATAATTACAAAGACAAATGAAAGAATGATACACTTTGGTATATATGATAGAGTGACTCGCAATGTTTTGTGCACACCATCTATACATTTCAATGTGAGCTGCGTTTGGCGTGCGCAGGACATCAAGGCGGTACACCGAGTTCTTGCCAAGTTCGGCTCAGCATGTTTGGGTCCGTCATTTGGTTTGGGTCCCTGAAGCATCTGCACCTTATAGATATAAAGCTTCAACCTTTTGTTCAAAATCCTGTGTACATTGCTGGTTGGTAGTCCCAGTTCTTTGGATGTGCGTCAAATTGATTCTCTGGGACTTTATCGAAATGATTGGCACACTCGTTCAACATCTGCTACACCTGTGATTGGTTGACCAGTACTTTTCTGTTTCTGACAGCTTCCAGTCAACTTAAAACTCTTGTACCGCTCTGATACAAGTCCACGATAGTGGATTACTTCCATACCTTGTACAGAAATTACGCTGAACTTGTGTGTCGGATCTCGTCTCGATGAACCATTCAATGCACTGACATTTTCCACTGTGGAGTCGCCATTTTCTTTTACATTAAACCACCAGACATAAAAATAAAGAAAACTTTTTGAATTTCTGTATCATATAAATCAAAGGGTATCCTTGTACAATTTGTGGTACGAAATATATTAACAACCAAAGTTGTCCAGGTCTTTTTGAAACACCCTGTGGAGTACACTAACAGGGACCCGTGGAAATTCCATATCATGTAAAATATGACTTTAAGACCCCAGCTCAACCCCCCCCTCCTCTCTCTCCCCTCGCCTCTCACCTCCCCCACCCTCTCCCTTCATCCCCTAATTTCTGCCCACTCACTTCTAATCCCTACCCCTCCCTCATATATATATATATATATATATATATATATATATATATATATATATATATATATATATATATATATATATATATATATATATATATATATATATATATCTCCACCCATGGCCAGGAAGAGCTATCAAAGCGGTCCTATATAGTATTCGAAAAGCTTTCAAACTGGTTATGACAAATAACACCCACATCTCTTTTCCTCCCTCTCTCCTCGTCCCCACTCTCTCAACCACTCCTCATTTCTCTCCTATTTCCACCCCTCTCCATTCCCAGCAGCCAGGAAGACCTTTAAAAGGGGCCCTATATAGTAATGCATGCATCTAGCGCCGCCGAGAGCAAGAATGGGGTCCAGGGCAATATTCAGTGAAGGGCCTCTTTCAAAAAAATTTTTTAATAACCTAAATGTGGTGAATTGAAGGTCGTGACGTGAGATCACATGTTGCCCGGCTCGAGCACAGAAGAGATAAAGCTGAGGTTCGGCTCGGCCGCGCGGATTGTCCCTAGGGCATTGTCGTTTTATGTCGGCGGCTCACTTGGTGCTCATTGAATGGTGAGAATACTGATTGATATATAATACTGATTTATTTTGCGGTGATTAGTTGCGCGTGTGTACCTTACTGCTTATGTACTCCATGCTGCGTCTGTATTTTCTGGTGTGCCCGTAGAAGCGGCTTCAATCAAATGGAATAAAGCCTAAACTCTGAAGGTTCTTCTCTCGTCCTCATTTCAATTTATTCCATTTGGTTTTCTCGGCTCTCTCAACCAACGATGGACAAGATCTACAAACCAGAGAGGTTCGACGCAGACCCAAACGCGACTGACTCAGAAATGAAGTGGTCGCATTGGTTCCATTACTTCTCACACTATCTGACCATCATCGAAGGAGCCGACAAATTGGCCGCCCTCGTGAATCATGTCTCGCCCAGCGTATACAGGCTCTTCTCGGAGTGCGACACTTACGAAGCAGCGATCGACGTGCTGCAGGCGCTCTACGTGAAGCGCAAGAACGAGGTATACATACGACATTTTCCCAACACACGCAGGCAAGCAGCCGGGGAGACAATCGATCAGTTCCTGCAAGCTCTGAATCAGCTGGGAAGACTGCAGCTTCTGGGCCGTAAGCGCCGAGGAACACCGAAAGGAAGCGACCCGGGAGGCATTCATCCAAGGACTTAGATCAGCCCACATACGGCAACGCTTACTAGAGAAAGCGCAACCCACTCTTGAAAAGGTAGTCGATCAGGCTCGAGCGATGGATACGGCTCAGCAGCAATCTGAGTCATTTGGGACACCGATGCTGCTAATGAACGCGGCTACGGTGGGAACTCAAGGAACCCCACTGGAACAGACACAGGGGATGGAGAAACACCCGAGGAGCCGGATACACAGGCCACGTCAAACTCCTCAGCAACTGCTCCGGTTGGTAAATGCTTCTTTTGTGGGTACAAAAGACACCCTCGTCATAAATGCCCCGCCAGAGATGCCACATGCATGAATTGCGACAAGAAAGGGCATTATGCCAGGGTATGTAAATCTACTCTAAGGAGAAATAAACCCACTTCTGCGGCTCTCTACTCGCAAAATAAACTAACTGCAGCCTCCCCGGGGAATCTATCCCAGGCTATCATCAACGTACGAATTAACGGGCATATGGCTGAGGCACTGATTGATACCGGCAGCTCTGAAAGTTTCGTCAACAGCTCGCTAGTGAAGGGCAGGAAATGGAAAATCCACCCGACAGACAATACGGTATGCATGGCCGCCACATCACTACAGTCCCACGTACGAGGGTACTGCAATGTTGAATTGGACGTAAAAGGGTACACGCATCGGGATGTAAGGGTACTGGTGCTTCGTGATTTGTGCGCAGACGTAATTCTGGGTCATAATGTCCTCAAGCAGCACACGAGCCTTGACTACCGCGACTACCACAGAGGTAACGTCCCCCCAGCTGTTCGCTAACCTGTCGCCGGTCTGCAAACCGATAGCGATCAAATCGTGGCGATATACCACTGCTGACATGAATTTCATCACTTCAGAAACCAAGCGATTACTGGAAGAAGGAATTATAGAACCGAGCGATTCGCCATGGCGCGCACAGGTGTTAGTAACCAGCAGTCAGAACCATAAGAAACGAATGGTTGTCGATTATTCCCAAACGGTCAATCGCTTCACCCAACTCGACGCCTACCCCCTGCCGCGCATAGATGAGATGGTCGAACGCGTGGCCAATTATAAGATATTCAGCACCATCGACTTGCGAAGCGCCTATCACCAAATTCCCATCCGAGAGGCAGACAAACCTTACACCGCATTCCAGGCAAGTAGGCGCCTCTTCCAATTCAGGAGAATTCCATTCGGTGTCACGAATGGAGTAGCTTGCTTCCAACGGGTTATGGACGACATCATCTCAGATGAAAACCTCAGACACTTTTGTTTACGTGGACAATGTCACAGTGTGCGGTAGGGATCAGGGGGAACATGACATGAATCTGGACAGATTCTTGAGCATTGCTAGAAAATATAATCTGACTCTCAACTACGAGAAATGCGTATTCTCGGCAAGATCAATTGACCTTCTCGGCTACACGATAGCCGGCGGCACGATTAAGCCTGATCCTGAGCGATTGCGCCCACTTCGTGAGCTACCCCCACCTCAGGACCTGCAGACAATGCGCCGGGTGATCGGCATGTTCGCTTACTATGCGAGATGAATTTCGCAATACTCCGAGAAAATACATCCCCTAGTGCATTGCAAAAACTTTCCACCAGATGCCGCTGTTGTAACAGCTTTCCACAAACTCAAATACGATATCAGTAATCGATAATATCAGTATTATCGATCGATAGCTCGGTGCCCTTCGTGGTGGAGACAGATGCTTCAGATCACGCGATAGCTGCTACGCTTAATCAGTCTGGGCGACCCGTCGCGTTCTTCTCGAGAACTCTCTCTGGAAGGGAGCAGAGACACTCGGCAATAGAGAAGGAGGCGTACGCCATCGTCGAAGCGCTGCGTAAATGGAGACATTATTTACTGGGAAACCACTTCACGCTCGTTACGGACCAACGATCCGTGGCATTCATGTTTGATGGGAAAAATAACGGGAAAATTAAGAATGAAAAAATTATGAGATGGCGGATAGACCTAGCCTGCTATAGTTACGACATTGTTTACCGGCCCGGGAGGGAAAACCCTGCTGCAGACACCTTCTCACGGGTCTACTGCTCGGCGGCAATCAGTCGGACTTTGCAAGACCTCCATGTGTCTCTGTGCCACCCGGGGGTAACCAGAATGGCACATTTCGTACGCAGACAGAACCTGTCCTATTCTATCGAAGATATTAAACAAATGAATGCTTCATGCCCTGTTTGCGCTGAACTAAAACCCAGATTCTATGGTGCGGCTTCTGGCAGACTGATCAAGGCCACTTCTCCCTTCGAGAGACTAAACATTGACTTCAAAGGGCACCTGCCGACCGAGACAGACAACAGATACATATTCACTGTTGTTGATGAGTATTCAAGGTTCCCTTTCGCGTTTCCGTGCTCGGATATGACCTCGGGCACTGTCGTGAAATGTCTGTCTGACCTCTTCGCTATGTTTGGGAAACCTTCGTACTTACATTCAGACAGAGGGCCGTGTTTCATGTCGGCCGGGCTAAAACAATTCCTATTAGAGCACGGCATCGCAACTAGTCGAACGACGGGTTACAACCCACAGGGTAATGGTCAGGTGGAACGTTATAATGGAGTTATTTGGAAAGCCGTAACTCTGGCGCTGAAATCGAGAGGACTGGGGCCCGAGCGGTGGGAGGTTACCCTACCCGACGCTCTGAATTCCATACGCTCTTTGCTCTGCACGTCCACCAATGCAACTCCTCACGAGCGAATGTTTACTCACCAACGACGTTATGTTGACGGCCAATCGGTGCCCAATTGGCTAACCCATCCCGGAACAGTGTTCATGAAACGCCCGGTACGACAAAGCAAGTATGAACCCATGGTAGAACAGGTCGAACTCATCGATACTAATCCAGAATACGCTCATGTCAGGCTCCCGGATGGCAGGGAGACCACTGTGTCGGTTCGTCATTTGGCTCCCTCAGGAACTCCTCCCGCAGGTACACCACCATCTGGCACACCTCCCTCTGACATCCCCTCCCCAGGTGTTCCCCCCCCAGGGACTCCACCCGAGAAGGGTGACGACGGAGCTACCGCGTTCCACCCGGGAGCGATCGGGGAGTCATCTCCGGCACGAGTCGAGGCTCACCAAGAGGATCGGAAGCCTCCCTCAAGTGAAACCGCCATCTACTCCCGGAGAGGCCGGCGAATAATACCCCCTCGCCGACTCAATCTGTAAAGGGGATTATGGGCATCCTCGATGCTCATGCTCCTATATGCTCGTTACATAATATATCGATGCTCATTACCATGCTCCTACAACTCACAATAATCCTCACTGCTTGGCATGTATGCTTCTGTAGTTTAGATAGTTCGCATTGCTTGAAATGTATACTCCTGTAGCGCTGAAGTAATCATGGTGCGTTAGCTGGGCCTCTAGTTACATTTTAAAGACGGGGAGAATGTGGTGAATGGAAGGTCGTGACGTGTGGTCACATGTTGCCCGGCTCGAGCACAGAAGAGATAAAGCTGAGGTTCGGCTCGGCCGCGCGGATTGTCCCTAGGGCATTGTCGTTTTATGTCGGCGGCTCACTTGGTGCTCATTGAATGGTGAGAATACTGATTGATATATAATACTGATTTATTTTGCGGTGATTAGTTGCGCGTGTGTACCTTACTGCTTATGTACTCCATGCTGCGTCTGTATTTTCTGGTGTGCCCGTAGAAGCGGCTTCAATCAAATGGAATAAAGCCTAAACTCTGAAGGTTCTTCTCTCATCCTCATTTCACTATACAAAGCTGTATGGGAAATTTGGCTGTTATTCACGTATTCCTGCAAGCAGATTCGTTTAACACACTTAATCCAGATGGGGTGTGGTCAACACTCCAGTGTTCATTTACATCATTACCACGATTGTGATGTTGCAAATTGTTCCAACATTACTCTCAGCTATATGTTCAAAATAAGATCCAGGTGCGCCATTACAGTTGGCTTAGCAGTTAAGGCCCAAGTCACATTTGCCACGGCGGCCGTGGGGTCTACAAAATCTTTGGCCACTAGCAATTATACGGCGGCCGCAGTATTTCCACGGTCACACAATGTAGCAGTCATGTATGTTTTTTTTTTTTTTTTGGGGAGATGCACGGCGTATTTAGAAATTGTGGAGACCGAAAACATGGGATTGCCGTACGGTCTTTGATTTGACGTCGCACGGTGACCTTAAGGGGGCCCTGCGGTGGCCATATAATTTTCAAGGCAGATGCAAGGAAGCCTCAAGGTGCCTGCAAGGCGACCACAGGGGGGCCCTAAGGCGAACGTGCGGCCAGACGGACGTTCGAATGGGTTAATTATTATTTTTTTTTTTAACCAGTTTTTTTTTTTCCGGCTTGTCGAATTGCTACGGCGAACGGAGAAATGAAAAAAGTTATAACTCCGCGCTACAATTCCACGGCGACCCCTACGACCTGTAAAAGATAGCCAAACGGCGTAGGGCCACCCTGAGGCCACCACAGAAACTGCGGCCGCCGCACGTTTGTCAATTCAGAGGGCGTACGGCCGCCGTATAGCAAATGTAACTTAGGCCTAACGTGGCTGGCTTGGGATCTCAGGGTCTTGAGTTTGAGCCCCTGTTGACTTGAATTAACACCATGTGGGGTTGACTCAGCAGCCTGTCATCTTTCTGAGGTTGGCAAAATGAGTACCAGTGTACTGAGAAAATAACCATTTGGGGTAACCAGTGTCAGAGTGGCGACCCGTCCAGAACTGTACTTCTTGCCAATGAAAGTTCCTCGGCAGCCCGAGGAAATTCACCTTTTTGGCATGAAAGGAATGGCATCATTATTCTGATTATTATTATTATTATTTTTTAATTATACGACATTACAAGATAATGGGTCAACAACATCCTCAGGTGTATATTCTGCTCATTTTGAGGAAGAATGGTTCGAAAAATACACCGAGTCACAGTTTTGATTGCATGATTCAAACCTGAGATGGAAAACTTGGCGGTCCCAACAATTCTGCCACAAAATGCACCAAAAGTCTCGTTTTCTAGTTTGACTTCCACAACTCACAAATCTTCTGTGGGAAAATAAATTCAAATTTCCTCAAATTGTTTGGTTCTTGAAAAGTCTAGGCCAGGCGTCAGAAACCCAAATAGCAAGAGACATTTTTTCAAATCCGGTCTAAACCACATATTGTTACGGCCACGGGTACTGAATGTATTCTGAGGGGGTTAATCCCCGTTTCTCCAAGGAAGAGCCGGACATGGGGCCATCGCTCACAATTAAACTTTGTGGTGTGGTAAGTTGCTTTAAAACGACGAATGCCAATCAGTTAACCACGAGTTCCAGTTTCCACCGCCTAATTTTTCCGTTAAACTAGAGGTCACGTGGCTTCCTGAATGGGGAGCGCGCCCTCGGTAATGCACCAATGTTATCTTGATTAGTTCTTAATTAGGGCGGCCGAGCGTTTAACCGCTGGTGCATGCTGACTATGACAGGTTAATTAGTTTGGTAATTACCTCTCAGTCTATCTAGGTTTGGACAATGCTGGATCAATGGAAGGAAAGGACAAGCACGGACTGGTCGAAACGTCAACAAGGAATTTATTAATAAGGAAAAAATTAAAAAAACAGAACAACTTTTTATTTATTTGTGGTGAAAATAAATAAATTCAAATCAATCAAAATAATCTCAAGCAAATTAAGAATTAATCAGGCATTGATAGAAAAACAGGCAAAGAGCAGATGCTTATCACTATGCCTTACTTCACGATTAAACACGAGACAATGGTACCCAGCAGATCATTCCGTGGGGGGTGGGGGGCGGAGAAATCCGGTCTCACTCACCAAGTAGAAGTCATCGTGCGTCAAATAAAATATCCTGAAATGCGTGAGCGTGCCTTGGTCCGTTGCCAGCGCCCTGCCTTGCCGTGCACCCACCCGCAAACAGGCTTGAACATGAATCGACGTCACGTCATCACCCCCAGGAACCAGGGAGGCCAAGCATTAGGTACGCCAAGAGCAGGTCTCGAGAAGAACCAGCAGGAACGGTCCAACAGTCACCCACCGCTAGGAGCCACCAGGAGCCACAACCAACGGACAGCTGTAAGGAGCTCTGTGATGCACTGTGATGCACTGTGAGGCGCTGTGAGGCGCTGTGAGGAACTGAAAAGCTGTAAGGCACTGAAGCGATGCAAAACACGGTGAGAAACTGTAAGGAGCTGTAAAGAGCTGTCACCAACTGTCGCAAAGTGTCTGACTGGAACAACTGACTGGAGCAGCTCACCAACTGTCACCAAAACTCTCACCCAGCTGTCACAAACAAACTCTCAGAAAAACGGTCCTCCCATCCTTTTTATAGGCAGCCAGTCTTGGCGGAGCCTCAAGCAGACTTCTGCCAAATTCACATTGCCTATTGGCGCATCGTTGCATGTGACCAACCGCCAATCTCGCGATCATTCCTTCCTGAGGGCCCTGTCACACCTTGACGTTTTAGCCAGCGTATGGCAACGTATCAAAATGTATGTAAAACGCTGGCGTACGCTGAACTCTTGATGTTTTTTTCAGTTTTGGGCGTATTCATGACGAGTTGGACATATGCATAATGTATTAGTAACGTACACAGAACGTTTCGATAATTTAGAGATAACTTATACCAACGAATGCTGAGCGTGTTGTCGGCGTTCACAACCTATGCCCAATGATAGTCTAACTTATGCATAGCGCGGCAGCGTATCGCCGACGATCACGTGGCGTAGCCTATTAATAGGCTGCCGCTCAATGATATAAATTGCTGCTGCACGACTATTTAAATGGATGCTGCCGCTCGACGATTTAATCATAACCAAGCTAGACATCGAAGTGTCAACATCACCACCATGCCGAAGAAAACTTCGAAGAATGCTGCAAAGAAGTCTCCTGGCCGTGGACGCGGACGCAGACGCAAGGAAGATCCATCATCACCCACACCCTCCCCATCACGCTCACCTACTACTACTACTACTACTGACATGGACATCTACTCAACATAGAGTCTGGAGCACTGACGGGTTCCTCCTGTGAACCCCATTTTTATATACCAATCCCACTGAAACGCTGCCAATACGCCATTATACGGTAGCTGTAAGTTAGAAACACGTTCAGTAAATTCTGTGGTCGTCTGGAAGACGTCAAATACGTCTACATACGTCAATATGCGTTATACATCGGTTAAAAGCACGTTACTCATCGGTTAGAAATAAGTTTCGGGTACGCTAAACATTACCTCAACGTATTTCGACTTATGAGTAACTTACAAGTAACGCGTGTCGACGTGTGTCAACGATCGCATAACGTGCCTAAAACTTATGGCCAGTGTATGCGGAACGTGTGAGTCATACGCCGAGCATGTCAGAAAATTTTGAGCATGTTTAAAATTTGTCGACGAGCTCAGCGTACTACGATGTATGCCAGCCTGCTTCAGCGTGCTCTTGATGTATATAAAACTTACCCATAACGTATTCAATGCGTGCCAGCGTTTTAGAACAATTTTTCATACCTCGGCATCCGCTGGCTAAAACGTCAAGGTGTGACAGGGCCTTGACCAGAGTGAGATGCAACCGCAAATCAGCACAGGCCTGGCTTACGATGCCATGTTTGTGGTGCTCGACGAACGACAGAAAGCAGCCATTTGCCAGAATTACCATCAACACTGTTGTTGAAAATATTCTTTTTTTACAGGAAACCTTTGCTGTTTGTTTCACGGACATCAGTCATGTACTTTTTGCCTTCTATAATCATTTTTTATTGTCAAACCTAGAACCTAATGTGTTATCCTGTATTTCTTTGTCCCGCTTCTGGACTTTTTGTTTAATTCTCTCCAAGTCCAAGGTGACCTTTTTGATAACAATGCAACTTTTGCTTTTAATTATGTCATTCGCTCTCCAGTTCGTGGACACGTTATGCATTTTTGTGTTCTTTTACCTTCATGCTTATCAGACCCTCTCCACTATCATTTGTGTATATATATATATATATATATATATATATATATATATATATATATATATATATATATATATATATATATATATATATATATACAACAGTGAAAAATTAATTGCTGGAGTGAAGAAATAATTCTGTGGATGCTTTCGTCTTTTGTTTCTTGAACTCTTGGTACCAAGTAAAATAAACTTTTCTCTGAAGGGACAGTGAGTTACTCGGTGTCTGTCAGCTTTGAGTAACAAGATTTACATTCGAGTCGGCTAAACGTTAAGAATAAAAAAATTCCACAACAGCTACAGAATTCTACAGCGATCACAACAAGCTACAGAATTCTACAACGAACAACAAGGCCAAAATTCCTCGACAACACCAACTCATAAAACTTCAACAACAACCATCACCTCTCCGTCCACCTCGACATGAACAAGAACCAGCCAGCATCCACAGACCTGCCAAACGTCGATGGAAAGAGGTCGACGCCAACGTTAGTGAAAGAGGTGGGTGTCCAACGTCGATGGAAAATAGGTGGGTGAGGTAAATAATCCACAGCCATGGTTAACCATCAGAATAACTGCTCAAGAAAAGCCCGCGGTGTGCTTAATCAAATGTCCTGCAACTCCAAGGTGTAAATAAATCGTCCACATCCAAGCCAATGTGTCCTGTTGGAAAGGGGGTAGACGAGCCTCCGTTGGGCTAACGGCTATCTCACGTGCATGAATGTGTCTGTCGTAAAGAGAAAAAGGCCATCCCATAAGAAAGGGAAACTATTCTCTACCCTTCTCAATGCATCAAAGTTAGAATCCTACCAGACATGGGGATGGGTCTATCCTGGACATGCATTTAGGGAAATAACTGCCTGAAGACCTCAATGTTTGTATGCATTATTCGGATCCGATTCTGAAATCCATAACACGATCTTAAGAGCCGCAATGTAACCCCAACTTTTTAAATCCAGAATTATTGCTTCATTCCTCTTTTTTTTTTCCTGCCTATGGAATCAACTTCCACATTCTCTTCAATATCATCATCTCCTTCAGATGTTGAAGACAGCTCTTTGAACCCATGGAACTTCCAGGCCTTGCAGCATGCAAGACCGTGGTGCCGCCGTTTCATTCTTTATGATTATTTAACGGCAGATAATTATGTTTTGAAATCTGCAAAGTGTGAACATTTATATCTACCCTTACCATACCAGGAAGCAATCAAAAGGTGATCTGAATGGTTCTCTTGCGGGTCATGTTCCCCTCCTCAGGACTAGTTTTGATTTCCGAGTGGTCCGATTCTTTATTCCAATATTTATGGATGAAACACCTGCGATGTTTTGTTGGCAAGCGGCTTGCTATCGCTTTCCAAGTCAGTCATTCCATATCAACCACTTTGCAAGTCTCTTGGCAAGTGGAGCAAGCGATTAAGAGAGGTGTTATGTTATATTAAAAAAAATGGCCACTGTAATCTTATTCAAAATGATGCAACAACCAATGAAATGTTCTCAAGCGTACCCCTGTTATGCTCACATTATTGGAATGTGCATTTCATAGTCTTATAGTTTTACTTCTACTTTTCAACCTAACTCTAACATGATCTACAAACATGCAACCCCCCCCCCCACATCAAAATGCACAATGGTTGGATCCATAGAGAAGCTCGGCAGGGGAATCCTCCGTCTGACTCCCCATTGTAATATATCACTCAGAGGCTCGACCTTCCAGGCAAGGAGTTTAATCACAACTCACACAAGCGGCCTTTAGGATCACTGCCATTGTCGCACCTCTATGACGACCCCCCCCCCCCCCGGCATGCTCCCATCCCGAACGACCAATGACAATAGGGGGCATATGCTACACCCAATTATTTAGCTATTTCCCCTCTCTTTCTCATACTCTGTAGCCACTGCGAACACAATCAATTGGCCCTATGCACTAAGCGAGTGATGTCACAGCGGAAGGTCAGGTTCTGCCATATTGAGTGGCAAAAAATCATGGCTACCACGCACGTGTCACGCGAACTTCTGGGCTATTTCCAAGGATTAGATGATATTTCTAAGAAGAGGTACTGTGAAAAACTGAAGCTTAGTGAAGTACTGTGGTCTTAGTGAAGATCCTTATATTATTTCAAAGGATAAATGGACAACAGAAAGGAAATTTTGGCCTCAAATCGTTTTCCCTGACATCTATGTTGACCTTGTTGAAACGCCGAGTCCTTACACTCAAGCCAGCCTGAAAGCCTTCAAGAGTATGGACGCCTACTCATATTATGTCGCCGGGTTTGTTAGTGACATAATCTCGACGAAAGCCGACAAGACCTGTATTATCGTGAGGGCAAAGATAAGCCTGTTTTCTTTCATTTCACTATTATTGTATTCATTGTTGCTTGTTTTGTTCAGCAACCAGCGTCACTTTTTTAACCTGACTGCTGCCACAAGTTAATTTCAAGTGAGCTCTTGTCTAAATGCCGAGTTTGTAGAAAATTTTCGTTCGTCAGTTTGCTTACAGATACATGATATTTTTTCCATGTCAAACATCCGGTGTAATGCCACACTTGTCTGGATATTTCCAAGTGCTAGTTTTTTTTATGTATTATATACATATTGATGTGACTTTCTGTCATGAAAATGTTACACTCATGTTTTATTTTCAGATTTCTAAAATGCTATATACAAAACTATTTAATTTAATCTGCGATGTAATAGCAATAAGACAAGTTTCGATGAAACAACTCAGAACTGTGTGTGTTAGACAGCTGTTAGAAAGGCGATCTCATTCTGTCAACTCGAGGGGGAGCACTCGGTAGAGTGCAAAACCTCCGCCGCCAATACTGCTAGGTCACTCAAGTGAACCTGATATCCTATTCATTCAATTTGACGTCAACAGTGCTCACGGAGTTATAGTTTGCAACTTTCCCTTTTACTTTTAACTTTTACAGACTCAATTCATTCGTCATAACTAGATTCCTTGAGACAGAAATTGATTTTACGTGGGTATATCCACCTGAAGTTCCAAAATCAGCCACAATTATAATTTTGGCATGTTTTTTTTTTCTTGGAAATCATTTATAACATGTAGAAATGCAAAAAAAGAAATCGAAATTTTGTTGAAAAAAAAGTTGCAAAATTTTTTTTCTCTAACAATTTTTTTTTTTGGGGGGGGGGGGTTGGAAATCACTTAAAACATGTAGAAATGCAAAAATATATATTTTTTCAAATTGGCCGCCATAGCGGCCATATTGGATTTTGGACCAAGTTCAAAATCTAATGGCATGATCCTTGGACCATACCTAATCCCCCCACCAAGTTTCGTTGAAATCCGTTGAGGAGTTTTTCCGTAATACTGTTCACAAACAAAAAAACAGAAAGGGGTGAAAACAGTAACCTCCATCCATGTTCGATGGCGGGGGTTAATAAAACAAGGGATATAATGCATTTTAATGATACAAATCAAACAATATTTTCTAACCACTATTCATTTAATACCAACTACTGAAATAACGTATCAGAAATTAGTTACATACCGGAGACAAAATGAAGGCCACACAAGTCATGTTCGCCAGGTCGCCATTTTTCTCTTCTCAGAACCGATATCCAAAGGTTTCGTCGGTCTACTTCAGCGAGAAAGCGGTAAAACTGCACTCCAGAGCCTTTAGTATATCGCTGATAACATCCCGGGACACAACAACTCTTACCCATTTGCAGAAGAAGAAAAAAAAAATGGCTTGCTTGGAAATAACGGTGTCGTTGAAGTGGAGACTATCAGTTGTTCTGGACGCAGTAATACTTTCTTGTCACTCAATATGGCGGAGCTACCACAGTCACGTGACCGGTGACGTCATCTGAATAAGGCCAATTCGTTTGGAGAAGTTGTCACATGAGGATCGAATAAACGTGAAAACAATGGAACAGACAGCATTTGCTCGAGTCCCACGAAAGCAGTTTCCATGGAGACCACCTTATTGTTTAGCAGTGCCAAGTACTCTGTTCCGGTTGGAGTGCTTGCTTGAGCGCTTGAAATCAAGCAAGCCGCTTGCTAACGGAACACACAGATGAATCCACTTTGGTAAAATCCTCATCATCACTTTCATTATTATCCGAGTTATTCTAAGAAGTTGACCTTGTCCTATCTACAGTTTTCACATATTTCGCGTTTTGACGTTGATGTTCAATGTGTGACGTCAAGGGTTCATGACAAGCGATAAGAAAATTCAGCAGAAAAACTACCCTTTCAACAGGTCTTTAGCAATGGATATGAACACAAAACCGGCACAAGAATCTAACGTAAAGTTGAAGCAGCTCACAAACTACAAATCTCAATTTTTCTGTTAAAACTACGAATTTAAAACTTTGTTAAACGGTTTCGGCTTTCAAAGTGATCGCACGTGACAGCGTGATGGTGGAAGTGGAACAGTGTGGTGTTCTGGTGTGCAGAGCACGTTGCTGCAGGTTTGCATCAATCTTGGATTATGGCTGCTGCGTGCAGTGGTCCCTTTAGATGAGGATAGCAATTTACAACTTGGCTCCAGCACTGGAACAATCCATCGGATGTTGTTATTAAATCATGAAGACGAAGCTGTCGTGCAAATGTTTCATACAGGGCTAAGGTTCGGTCCATGCCCCACGGGGTGCATACTTTGGCTTCAGTGCTTATGTAATAAATAGAAGGCTCATTTTATTAGTCAGAACAGGATGGGGGACAAGAAACAGGTTTTGTCCTATATACGTGTTCAGTTGACTAAAGACTTGCAGAATCTGCGAGCCATGCCATCATCTGGCCATTTTATGGTAAAAGGAAAGGTCCCAGCGAGCTGACGTGCTGAAATCGTACATCTTACAGGAAGAATAGTATGTACACAGGTTCCAGGTGAGACAATGATCGGAGGATGTCGATGGTGTCACACCAAACCTCGTTTTTGGGGGGTTTTTTAGCTCCTCGTGGAGGATCTCTAAGTCTTACTCACGTTGTTGTTCCTGTGGACTTTTTTGTTTCACAGCCTCCAGTTTTCATCGAAACTTCCTGAAACTTGGCGTATATATGTAAAAATATCCTGCGCAGACAGTAACCATCTTCGATTTTGAAAATTCCTCCTAAAAACAAAAAAGTTATGACGTCAAAATATCTCCGCTAATGGAAATCGCTTAAAAATTATCTCCGAAACGAGGCAAGCTTTTTGAATTTTGTTTGCGGGAATCGAACAGGGCATTAGCAGAGATGAATTACCGCACATATGATACATCACGATGACGTCATATCAATTTTTATGACGTCATTCCTATTTTTTGACATTTTTTTGTTTCACAACTCAGAGTTTTCATCGGATCTTCGTGAAACTTGCCATGTATATGCAGAAAGCCCACGCGCAGGCAGTAACCATCTCCGATTTTGGAAATTCTTCCGAGAAAAAAAAGTTGACGTCATAATATCGCCACTAATGGAAATCGCCTATACCATTATCTCCGAAACTAGGCAAGCTGTTTGAATTTTGTTTGCGGGAATCACGCCGGGCATTAGCACAGATAATAATTTATCGCAAACCTGATACATCACAATGACGTGATATTCGTTTTATGACGTCATCAGTAAGAGGACTAGGATCTTAGCTCATTTAAGCTTGTTAAGATAAAATGTCGAGGCTCGTATAAGAACTCGCACACAGACGTATAACAAGGGGAGCAGGAGACAAGAGGGGTGAGAGAGGGAAGCACAAAACATTGTGGAATGGAGACATAAGGAGATCTGAAAGGATCTGAAAGTCCATGTAGTGTGGAAGGGAGAGTGATGGGGTGGGGTACACGGTAAACGAGATGGACACTACAGGGACTTTCAAGAAGGAAAGCAGCCAATTTGAAGGAGGTGGGTTTGTGGTGGATTAATGGGGGTAGAAAAGATCGTGGTTTTGCATGGGGGAAGATATGAGGTGGTGGTGAACAGCTGTTTTGAACACCTGGAGGGAAGAGTGGGATTGAAGACGGTGTGGGAGTTTTTTTTCCAAAGGTGTGAAAGAGTGACGGTGAGCAGTGATTCTTGATTTTGTTAGTTTCACCAAAAGGGGATTGCTGCCAGACTTGAGCACACTATGTAAATATAGGGGGAGAGATCGCAGTCAGAGCGGGATGGGGGGGCGAGACCAGAGCGGAGGTGGTAGAAGACAGAAAGACCACCGACCTGCCTGCGGTGAGAGAGTGAGAGAGCCAAAGACTCAACCTCATCGTGGGAGATACCAAGGATCTTAAATGCCTTGGTTTCCACAGCGTGAAGCCGAGAAAGGTGAGAGGCGGGAGCACCAGGCCAGAGGGGAGAGCAGCACTCCATCAGGCTGTAGGTGAAAACTTTGGACATGGTGACATAACAATAACATTCATTGAAATGCTCAACCAATAGTGCCCATGGAATGTTAGGAATTAATTTTTTTTTTTAAGAGAAGGCCTCTGTCCTCGCATTCTGTCCGATTTTCAAATCCCCCGAAAATAGATCAACACCTTAGTTGTCTCTGTTTTCAAACCACAGCAAAAGCCTCACAAAACTCCATGGAATATGACCATTCAGTGGAAGACAAATCAGAACGTTTTCCTTTATTTACACATGAGCTGAATAGCAAGCTATGAAGATCAATGTCAATGTTCTTGTTTTCATCAAAATCAGGTTTGCTCAGGTACAGGAGCATGCGCCGCCGTAGCAGCTTGTTGCCACATCTACTTTCCACCGGTACTCCAGGGACCTCTCGCTATCCCCCCTGGTTGATGCCTGGCCCAACCCTATGTCCTCGAAATCCCAATTTGAATATTGCAGTGAAAAACCATTAGTTAGGAAATGAAATTATTTTCTCACTCATTATATACCTATACTAATAAATGTCTGTGTGTGTGTGTGTGTGTGTATGTGTGTGTGTGTGTGTGTGTGTGTGTGTGTGTGTGTGTGTGTGTGTGTGTGTGTGTGTGTGTGTGTGTGTGTGTGTGTGTGTGTGTGTGTGTGTGTGTGTGTGTGCTCTCCATAACTCCAAATCCATAAAACCCAGCTGCCTGAAACTTTCCATGCATACAAAGACAACTCCATTGAAGTGCAAAAGTGAAAATTGGGTGATTGGGTTAATTGAAACACCAATTTTGAAGATAATTAACGGACTTATTTGATTGTATCCTTATCAGGTACATCCTCGGACACCCTACTCTCAATGGGGTCTGAAGGCGCATCCTGGATTACCTTGCTGGGGAATCAATTCACCATTTTGTTTGGCCTGCTCAACAATGCCTTGAGTTGGAACAGGCCACAACGGTTTATTAACGAAATAGCACTCAAAATGTATTTTCTTCATTTTCCTACCCTGTATCATCAAATGTTTCATCAACATACATACGAATCACTATGTACATCGCTTTTGTAAGTGGTATAGTTTTCAAATCAGGAACTTGGAGCGATTTCATGCATTGTATGATGCAATTTTCCATGATCTACTGTCATGGGCGAATTAAAGTATTTAATTGAAACATTATTTGAATTTGGATGATCGGATCACGTGGACAAAATAACTCGAATTTTGAAAATGTAAGGAAATCGGCGATGCTTAGTTTTTTGCGTATATGTGCCGTGACCATTTAGCTTGCTATCACTTGCCAAGCCAGCTGTTTCTTATCAACCATTTCATTAGAGTGCTTGCTTGAGTGCTTAAGCCCCTTGCCGAGTTCCGTACAGTCAATAGTGGTGCAGTTCGTATCCCGATCGGGATGTACAGTCGGCAGTTGCTATAAAAGGTAGATGTACAGATTCAGCACACACAGACGTGGTACATAAGGGTAGATTTGGATCTGTAAAGAGACTCTCTGTGGGTGTTTGTGCATGCCAACATACTTGGTTACGGTCGCTATGGTGGCATTGTTACATCCCGTATCTTTTGATGATGGATGGTGGAGGTTTTAACTTTTACCCTCTGCAGCGTACGAGCGATTACGTTTTCCTTTGTCCCTGTGACTGTTTCTAAAGCAATTGGTTCATTTATATGAATTGGGTGTGCTTTGAAAAAGTTATATGGTTTCTCTTTGTGGGTTTCAAAGCAAAATATATTTGATAACACCTGATTTCCAAGCCGTTAGCCCAAAACAAATGTGAAATTTCCCCAAAACAAGGTTGAAAGCTACTTTAGGTTTTTGGCTTGAAAACAGTAGTCACACTGATTCGAATCTGCTAATGTGTGATGATACTGGGGTTGTATGTGGATGGGTGACGACACTGGGGTTCGTGCAGCACAGGCATGATGGGCTGAACGGCCTCCTCCTGCACCAAAGTTCCTTGTGTGCGTCATTGTGTGCATCCTCGTGTTTTCAGATCGCTTTCAGATGTCGAAATCATCTGACCCCTTTTTCAGACATCAGGAGTCTTACTATTTATGATTGCACAAACTTGCCACTGCATTACAGCTCAATACGTTATTATCATGGATTATTTGAGCCATATGTTGATGATTAACATCTCAGGCATCGCCTGGTGTTGGCTTAGTGGTTAGGGTGGCGGCTTGGGATCCTTGGGTCCTGAGTTCAAGCCCTGTTGGGCGGCTGAATTAATACACCAGGAGGTTGACTCAGCCTGTCATCCTTCCGAGGTCAGCAAAATGAGTACCAGTGTACAAGTAAGGGGGACACTGCATCAGCGGCATAGCCGTGTCCCAACCAATGATGCAATCAGCAGCCACAGGCTGCACTCGATAGTAGTAGCATCTCAGGCTGGCAGGATACTCTCGAGGTATGCCTGCTTGCCTTTGAGCTGTCTATTCCGGGTGTGAATCCTGACCCAGGTATAAACTCCTGCCCTGATGCTTCACAGGCCGAGTGATTCATCAATGTATTTTCCGTTCCTCGGATTGATGTTAAGCCGGGAGTCCTGTCTGCTCGTTTTAGGTGGTTGACGTTAAAGATCCCATGGTGTCCTTTGTGAAGAGTATGCAAGTTATTGGCAGTACCCAGAACAAATTGCAAGTTCCTGCTCTAACATACAAAGGACACCGCATCAGTGGCACAGCTGTGCCCCCAGCAAATGATGTCACCGCAGCCATGTGCTGCATACAAAAGAAGATGTTAGTATCTCAGTAGACTGAATCCTGATATATATATATATATATATATATATATATATATATATATATATATATATATATATATATATATATATATATATATATATATATATGACACAGGGTGCCCCAAAAAGACCGGGACAACTTTGGTTGTTAATATATTGTTACGAATTTCGCCCGCTTGGCGTGCGATCGGCCACGTAACTCAAATCGCGACACGTCACCCACCGGAACGGACAATTCAGTCGTGATCCTCTTGGAACTACCGCCAAGGAGCTAGCCACGGGTGGGGGTTTAACCTCACCACAACCCAGTCCGCATTCTACCCGCGCGAAATAGGGTGAATCGCCGAATGTCGATATACCTCAGTACCCGCACGGGTAGCGTACCGAGGAGTTGTACCACACCGCAGGTCGACTCCGGACACGAACCACTTAAGCGGCTCGTTCCGTGCTGCAGGGATAACCGAGCGGAGTTATCGCCGACCTCGAAAGTTAAGATTATTTACTGGGTGTCTAAACCCACTACCAATCCCTTACGTGATGCAAGATGGCACTTTCAATGGGGAAAGAGACGACGAACGGGATACATGTCACACAAGCACATATTGCACACACAACACAAGCAAGAAATCATGCAATATACAAGCAACAAATATAATGCAAAAGCAATATGACCGACTATAATTATTATTTACAAGCACTTACACAGTTTTTACTTGGCAGGACACGGCGCCACAGCATGCATACAAAAACAAAGAAAGACCTCCCTCACAGGCAAGGGGGTAGACGGGGTCCGTAAACCTTTATGGTCGTGGGCCGTGGATGACCGAAAAGGCCCACGAGACCGTAGTCTTACCCGCACCCTAGTGGTGCGACGGTGGGCAGGTCGCGACATCTCGTCCCCACGGCAACTAGCGTAGCTGCGCCTGATCTTGGGCCTTGCAACGGTGGGCAGGTCGTGACGCCTTCTCCCCACGACCACGAGGACAAGACTTCCACCCGACTGCCCCAAGTCTGTCTACGACGAAGACTTGGACCAAGACCACGACGACCAAGACTTCCACACGACTGCCCCAAGTCTCTGCTATCAGCTCTCTTTTCCAGGCGCTCCTCTTGCCATTTTATTTCTCCTGCGCCCGCCCCACCCTTCGCGGCGCGTGGGTGGGGGGAGGAACATTCCAGAGAAATTGGGGTGGGGCTGGTTTCCAACTGTGAAACTTGTTTACCAGAGGAGAAATTGGGGTGGGGCTGGTTTCCAACCATCAAACTTGTTTACTGGAGGAGAAATTGGGGTGGGGCTGGTTTCATTGCTCCTTTAGTGGCGTGGTTGTTGAGATGGCGTGGTTGTTCCAAAATAACGACAGGTAAAGAAAAATGGCTAACTCAAAGCGTCGCAGCCCGGATGAATCACACATATTCCCTCTAAACAACGGGTGTGGACTAACTACACATGAACTTATCGATATATCGAACCTGAGGACCTTTCTGGTGTATTGCAAATTTCCACAGCCGTAACAATATTTAGAACCACAACTTACACGGTATCCTTTGGTTTATATGATACAGAAACTCATCATGTTTTGTGCACTCCATCAATACATTTCAATGTGAGCTCCATTTGTCGCATGCAGGACATGAACACAGTACACGAGTTCTTGCCATGTTTGGCTCAGCGTGTTTGCATCCACCAGTGCGCATGCAGCTGTGATCCGAGAACGAAGATCCTGCAGGTTTTCCACCTTGGTGTTGTTGACATCTTTGACAAACCCCCACAGAAAAAAAACAAGGGGGTTATGTCTGGTTATCGTGGGGTCAGGTCGTTGGTCCGTCGCAGTCAATCTAGCGACATGGAACTATATCATTCAGGATGGCTCGAACGACTAAGGCCCAATGAGGGGGAGTACTGTCCTGTTGAAAAATGATATCGGGTTGCAGGTCTTCAATCTGTGGGAAGGCGAATCATTCCAACATGTTCATGCAAATTGTTGAGGTCATTGTATCCTCCACAAAGAAAACGGATCCATCAAGCAGTCATGGAGAAGCCCACACCATACAGTGACCTTTGGACCGTCACGTATGTGTTGAATGACCACGTGGGGGGGTTTCAGAGCCCCAGATCCTCACATTGTGATGCTTGACCTTCCCCGATACATAAAAGCAAGCTTCGTCTGTGACAATGACCCTTTTCAGGTAATCTTCATCATCCTCTATGTGACTGAGCATGTCCAAGGCAAACGCCTTGTCTTTGGGTCCATCATTTGGTTTGAGTTCCTGCAGAATCTGCACCTTATAGACATAAAGCCTCAGTCTTTTATACAAAATGCTGTTTACTGTGGTGGTTGGTAATCCTAGTTCACTGGATGCGCATTGGATTGATTTCCTGGGACTTTATTAACTCGTTCGTCTGCTGCACTTGTACTTCGTCATCCGTTACTTTTCTGCTTCTGAGAACTTCCAGTTTCCTTAAACCTCATGTACCACTCTCTGATACGATTCTACAATGGAGGACTCCTTCCATAACTTGTACGGAAATTACGCTGAACTTGTGTTGGATCTCGTCTCGATGAACCATTCAACGCACTGAGCTTTCTCCTGTGGAGCCGCCATTTTCCTTTACATTAAACCACCAGACATGAAAATAACAAAAACTTTACGACTTTCTGTAACTTATAAAACAAAGGCTATCATTGTATAATTTGTGGTCCTAAATGCAGCGTGTTTCAGAAAGAGTGATGCAACTTTAAAGGTACATTTACAAAGAAACAGAAACCTCAGGAACGTGAACCAAACATTTCTTGAAAGCTCATGGCATGGTATTTTATATCTCTGATTGCTGTTGCAGTAAGTTACTGCAAGTTAGTGAGAGCCCAAGGTCTGAAATTGGCATTTACACAAAACCCTTGTAATTGACATTCTCGATGTGTGCCCCTCCACGGTTCGGAGAGGCATTGATCCTGACTCCAAAGTTCTGTCCAACTTTTTGTGTAGGTCTCATGTGGCACTGCCTGGAGATAGTCTGACACCTCCTGCTTCAGATCATCCAGTGTGGCAGGGTGGTTGGTGTAGACAGAGCCCTTGGCAGCCCCCCAGAACCAGTAGTCCAGAGGGTTCAAGTCTGGGCTATGGGTCAAGTCAAGCCCAGCGAGCTGTACCAAGGGAAACGAGGCGGTTTCTGAAGAGTTTCCGCAGGAAATGATGGTGTCACCAGTTGTATGTGGGGGTGCACCATCCTCCATAAACCAGGTCATGCTGAGCTGGTTTGGGGTGACCTTTTGGGCTAGATAATAATGGAACTTCTGGAGCACAGCCCAGTCACGCTCACCATTGATTGTCCCCATCCTGCTGTTGTCATTCTCAAACCAGTAAGGCCCTAGTGTTCCCAATCTGGCATCGAATGCGCAGAAGCATGTGACCTTAGGCACTTTCAGGTACCTCTCAGTGATCTCAGGTGGCTCTGCCCCCCAGAAAATATTGTTGTGCTTGTTGATGGCACTGTTCAAGTGGATATGGGCTTCATCACTGGAACAGATCAGGTTGATCCAGTTTGGGTACTGCTCCATCCTGTCACTGAGCCACTTGCACATATCAAGTCTCCTCATATCTTGACTCAGTTTACGTGTAATGGAGATGATGCATGGGAAAAGCTTCAGTTCCTTAGTGAGGATACGCCAGACTGATGTTGGTTTGATGCCTAGCTCCGGGGAGCACCGGCGGTGGGACTACTTGGGACTGTCCACTGCAGAATCCCGCACGGCGTCGATGTTGGCTTGGCTCTTGGTTCCTGATGCTGGCCTGCCACTGTTGCCCTTGTTCTGGTTGTGCACTCTACCCTTGTGCTCAAAATATTTCACAATATGTTGAATGGAACAATTTGTGGGTCCATCACATGTTCTGAGGTCATATTCCTGGAAGAACCTCCGGCGGGTGTCTACGTATGATTTAGTCTCATACCACGGAGCCACCACTTTTGTCTTCTGCTTCACTGTCAATGGCATAGTTGAACTACAGAGCTATAAATCCCAGTGAACAAATACCACGATAATATCACCAAACCCTGAAAAGGAAACCGGTATCGGTCAAAAGACAAAGAAATGGCAGGAAGTCAAAGTTGTATCAGTCTTTGTGAAACACCCTGTATATTAACAACCAACGATGTCCAGGTCTTTTTGGAACACCATGTATACGTAAATGCTTCAGTCTTGCAAAAATACATATTCTTGAATCTAGTGCAATAATACAATATTTGCAAAATGTCATCCCAAATATAAAGTGAGTAAACAGGGAGGCCTCAACTTAACACGATGGGTTCAGCCGCCCAGTCAAAATCTTGGCAGGCTTAGACATGCTTCAGCAAGTGTTGATGTGGACCCAAGATACACTGACAAGCCAAGACAAGATATTGCTGGTTTGTGGAATATGAGTACTGGAGAGTATGTATTTGTCATGCAGTGTGTTCAGAGAAACGATTTTGTTTGTTTTTTGGAAAACAAAATGAACAAATGGAATGCAGTTCAACTTAAGCAAGCACATGGGGAACGCAATGTCCCAGAAAGAGCAAATTATTTCATAGAAAGCACACAAAAGCTCGTCCAGGGGTCCCCCAAGTGTGTGCAGATGCAAGGTGAGAAATTTCAATTCTGAGTAAACACATCTGAGTCAAACATCCTGGGCAGGTACCTTGTGGCATATAAGCTTACTATTATGAGCTTTGGGTCTCACACCAGAACTAATTTGCAAATGAAACTCGAAGGTTGTGTCTCATTTACACACAGACCATTCACTTCATCTTCTAACCTGCTATTTTTTTCAACCATGTTAAGAGTATTAAAAATATTAATAATATGCAAATTCAGGTTTCATAATTAATCTGTATACAAGTCATTAGACAAATATTATTCGAGAGGAACGACATCAGCGATTGAAATTTGATTTCACTCAGGAATGAAACTATCGATTTTGATAAACTTTGGGAGTGTGTGGGGGTTGGGGATGAGCGAGGTGTGCAGTCTTTTTACAAATCTGTATGTAAATAAACAAATCATTTTGCAGGACAAAGATGGAAGTGTCCTCACCTGTCTTTCCTTCCTAGGATAAAAGTAGCCTTTACAGTGCTGCTGGAGTCCTTCTCTGAAGTGCATTTTCACTTACAGCCAACACATCAGCACAGCAGGATGGAGTGAAGTGGTGGCTTGGAGTGGTGGACCAACAGTGGAATGCAAAGTGGAAACTAGAAGAGCACTCTGTCGAGTGCATACCTCTGCTAAACAATGCCTGATCCACGAGAACATATCAGGGCCGATACATTTTTGAAAAATCATGCTGTATATCGTTTTTGGCCCTCTCTCTCAATGGTGAAGAATTACTAGAAAATTAAATAAATCTCGAATCCGGATCCGGATTTGGATTTTCACCAAATCTAATCAGTTCATCCTTGTCACACACCCACCCTGTCCACGAAATTTCATCCATATCCGTCCACAACTTTTTGAGATATCATGTACACAAACAAACAAACAGACAGACAGACAGACTGGGATGAAATCATGACCTCCTTCCACCTTTCATGGCGGAGGTAATCATGTTTCGTCAGGTAGATCTGATATCTGTCAAAAAAATGAACAACACCATCCAACAACCTCTTGGAGACAATATGCAAGCAAGAATTGTAAGTTTCACTCTTGGACATGTGTTTTCCTACACAGAAATGTCTTTGCATAAAAGTGTTAAAAAGTACAGTGAATCAAAACATTAAGACAAAGCTAAAGCACATACTTTACATTGAACACCAATGTGCATGATCATGTGAAGCCATGGGAATCTTGTTTAAATAGTACATACACACCCTGGCCGTGGTGCCAAACAACAGTATATAGTGTTTCATGTTTTATGCCTTGATGGTTCTTATTTTGAAACTATATATATATATATATATATATATATATATATATATATATATATATATTTGAATTGTTATTTTATTGCTATTTTGCTATTGTACTTGCAAAATTGAAGATTTTTCAAGTACATTGGTTCGTCGATTTTGTTATTCTGTTTGTCGCCTACAGGTCACAATTTTAAACCACTCTTCAGGAAACTTCACCACATGGTGGAGTTTGTGATGAGGAAGAAGCCTTTTTTTTTTTTTTTTTTAGGTCAAAAGGTCAAAAGGTCAACAGAGGCCAAATGTGAACAACTAAGGTGGTATTTCTAAAATCCTCAATTTTCATCCGATTGACTTGAAATTTGAGGAGGATATATATATGTATATATATATATATATATATATATATATATATATATATATATATATATATATATATATATATATATATATATATATATTTGAATTGTTATTTTATTGCTATTTTGCTATTGTACTTGCAAAATCGAAGATTTTTCAAGTACATTGGTTCGTCGATTTTGTTATTCTGTTTGTCGCCTACAGGTCACAATTTTAAACCACTCTTCATGAAACTTCACCACATGGTGGAGTTTGTGATGAGGAAGAAGCCTTTTTTTTTTTTTTAGGTCAAAAGGTCAAAAGGTCAACAGAGGCCAAATGTGAACAACTAAGGTGGTATTTCTAAAATCCTCAATTTTCATCCGATTGACTTGAAATTTGAGGATATATATATATATATATATATATATATATATATATATATATATATATATATATATATATATATATATATATATATATATATTTGAATTGTTATTTTATTGCTATTTTGCTATTGTACTTGCAAAATCGAAGATTTTTCAAGTACATTGGTTCGTCGATTTTGTTATTCTGTTTATCACCTACAGGTCACAATTTTAAACCACTCTTCACGAAACTTCACCACATGCTGGAGTTTGTGATGAGGAAGACGCCTTTTTTTTAGGTCAAAAGGTCAAAAGGTCAACAGAGGCCAAATGTGAACAACTAAGGTGGTATTTCTAAAATCCTCAATTTTCATCCGATTGACTTGAAATTTGAGGAGGATATATATATATATATATATATATATATATATATATATATATATATATATATATATATATATATATATATATATATATATATATATTTCATATCACTGAATTCAACCAGCCAATAATTTTTGAGGTCAAATTTGTTTTATGGATTTTGCAAGTATCGTGCTCTGAACGACATCTTTTTGTTTTTGTTGTAATTTGTTTAAGGAATCAAAACATTGGGATAAAGCTCAACATAGCTATATATTTATTATGCTTCCACTAATTGTGGTGGCATAATTTCATGCTTTGAACTGGCTATGATTAATGCTGCATTGCCACTGCTACCAAGTATGGGGGTACCACTGATTCAATGCCCCTACTATCAGTTCACTGGTACTTATTTCACTGACCTCAGAAGGATGACAGGCAGAGTCAACCTCACCTGGTGTTAATTCAGCAGCTGACAGGGCTTGAACTCAGGACCCCAGGATCCTAAGCCCACCACCCTCAGCCAACACCATGCTGTTCAACATAGGTATTTGAGCCCAAAGACTAAAGTTTGTGGTTATACAAGGTAAAAAAATGAAAACAAGAGGGCAAATCTAAAGGCAAAAATGTATGATGATCAAAGAATTTACTGTTTATGCCTTCAGGTATCAGCAGCAAGACGCAAACAAGTGCGACAAACGCTCCTCTCCCGATGGAGGGCGGTCGTACTCGGGGGCACGCATTCGGTGATAAAGTTGATTTTCAGTTGATTAACTCGTTATCATTGTACAGTACTGTATTTGGTATTTAGATACTTTCATTTTAAGTTAATTATATCACCACCTGGATGGAAATTAAAAAGTGGCTCCCTTAGGTTTTGTGCATTGATGACATGAATCATCATTCCGAGTTTCAAAATGTTCCATTGAGCTGCTTCAGAGGAGTGGGGGAAAAAAACGAAAAAAATGTTAATGGACCCACTGCCTGCCTGCCTGCCTGACTGACGGACATTGATATGGTTTTTCAAGAGCTCGTCGACTTCATTGTCAACGAGCTAATAAAGTTAAAATGAAAGGTTTTTGATGAGCTTATTTTAATATTTGACTTCACATATCATTAAAAGTACTTTAGGTTGATTCTAAAACCAAACAAATTTTCCACAATGCAAATAGAGATGTCTCAAAAGAAAAAACAACCTTCAGGGTTATTTGGAGATCAGAATTTTAAGCTTGTATTGATCACCTTTTGGATCACAAACATCATCATCAAGACAGGATCTCTTTTCTGGTTCCAGTCGTGATTATTTGCTTGCTGACTGGTTCATGCAAAACCATGACATTCAGTTCTCTTATGAATGAATCCTGTTTACAAAGCACTGCCTTCTTATTTTCTTGTTCCAATCATGATTCTTTTGCTTTCTGTCAAGACAACAGATGAGAAAACAAACGGAGCTGGATCAATTTAAAATAAAACTTCAGCAGAATCTCACCGTACATCTCCACTGGTGTTTATTATGGTTTACAGAAACCCATCTGATTGAGTCCATGGCAATTACCAATTCGTTATTGATGACCGAATGCATATTCATCAGATAGGATAGTATTCCATATTCTGTGGAGGCATTGTTTTCAATGTACAAGTACTGTATTTATAATTATTAAGAGAACGAGTGCGGGCCCGTAGGTGCAGACCCGTAGGTGCGGACCCGTAGGTGTGGGCCCGTAGGTGCAGCTTCGTTCCTTCACTCTCGTAAACGACGACTGGATTGGGGCATTATTTCAATTAGATCAGACCAACCGTATCATAAATGGCCATAACTTCGGAAACACCTGGGAAACATACTCAGATCCCGAGCGTCAATTGTGACGTCATATCAAACGAAGAAGAAGAATTGTGATGCCCCCCTCTCTCCCCCCCCTCTCTCCTCCCCTCTCTCCCCCCTCGTCTCACCCTTCCTCTCTCCTCTCTCCTCTCTCGCCCCCACTCTCACCCCCTCTCACACCCCTTATCCCGCCCCTCTCTCGCCCCCTCTCTCGCCCCCTCCTCTCTCAAATTGTGACGCCCCCTCTCTCTCGTCCCTTCTCTCTCGCCCCCCCAAACCTTGGGATTAATTAATAATTTGAACAATTAATTCAAACCTTGGGAAAACACAGCTTTCAAACCTTGGGAAACAGCTGAAATGGATGAAGAACGATATCAAACCTTGAAAAGGCACATTTTCCCAGCATCAATTGTCCCCAGCATCAATTGTGACGTCATACCAAACGAAGAAGAAGAATTGTGACGTCAATCGTGCAAAAAAAATAAAATAAAGAAACAAACATTAATTGTGACGTCATTCGTGACGTCATAGCATCGTGTCTTGTCATTGGTTGACAGATAAATGGCCGTAACTTGGGAACCGCTTGTCCGATTAATATCAAACCTTGAAAAGGCACATACTCAGGTCCCCAGCGTCGATTGTGACGTCATACCAAACGAAGAAGAAGAATTGTGACGGCAATCGTGCAAATAAATAAACAAAGATTGTTTGTGACGTCATTCCTGACGTCATATCACCGTGTCCTGTCATTGGTTGACAGATAAATGGCCATAACTTGGGAACCGCTCGTCCGATTAATATCAAACCTTGAAAGGGCACATCCGCGTGGCCCCGGCAATATTCCTGGCAAGTTTCAATCAGATCGGACTGGCAGTTGTCGAGAAACAGCGGTCGCGGACAGACACACACACACACACACACACACACACACACACACACACACACACACACACACACACATTGCTGGAATTATTAAGAGAATATATTTCTTTCTAATTCTACATACTTATGAATGGGAAAATGAAACAAAAATTTGGTTTGTCTTTGACAGTTGTATTTATGTGCTTCGTATAAAATATTTAACATCCCACATAAATAATTACGAATATTATTGGGCATTGCAATGCATTTATTGATGACAGTTACTCGGTTAAACCAACCTCAAGGTATGTTTCTGCAGGACATTGATCATTGTCGTCCCCATGAAGGTTGGTTGTGTTTCCCATGTATAACTGTCTGTCGATTTTTCATGTGCAAAAGAATTTCAAGGCATCAGTTATGATGACAATTCACAATATTACACATTTACCAAAAATACCATTCGATCAGCTGCAATCCTATAGCACACCAACAATTAAAACAATCTCAGCTTCAAAGTCTACACACCATTCAGACATCAACAATTTCATCTTGGAAAAGGCACGTCCGCATCAACATTGATCTTATAACAACATGAGCTCCAACAGCACTCAGTGGGGTGCAGACCTCTGCCAGGCTGAGCAGTTTACGTTTATTGATTATTTTTTTTTACAAATAGTAAACTATTTTACATTTTATTTTATTACATTTTAGACCTATTTTACAAATAGACGTTTAGATTCCCACTGATAGGCCGGATCTGCATCCGGACCTTAACCAAACTCTAATCGGCTTGTTCTTGTCAACCACCCAACTTATCCACCAACTTTCATTTTGAAATATTGTGCCAGATATAGTTTTTGCCCCCATCTCTCAATGTTGAAGAATCACTGAAGAAGTTTAAAAATTCTCATATCCAGATCCCAATCCGGATCTTCAACAAAAGGGAAACAATTCGTCCTTGTCACAGATTCAACATGTCCACCCAGTTTTGTCCCAATCCGCGCATAACTTTTTGAAATATTGTGCTATATATCGTTTGTGGCCTTAACTCTCAATGGTGAAGAATCACTTAAAAACGATCTAGTATCTGGATCCAGGTCCGGATCTTCACAAAAATCTAATCAACTCAACCTTGTCACACACCAAAAATAGACAAAGTTTTGTCCAAATCTGTCCATAACCTTATTAGATATCCTGCTCACAGACAGACAGGGGAGAAAATATAACCTCTGTCCACATTCGGTGGCAGAGTTTATAAACCTAAACTTCTATCCTGACAATGAGGCACAACAGGGTCAGAAATATTTCAACATCAAAAAATGGTGTATCAACAAAGAATCACATTCACCATTTACTCATTTCCATTTCACAGGGCCATTTAGCTCATAATAATACAAATATATATATATATATATATATATATATATATATATATATATATATATATATATATATATATATATATACATACACATATACATATGCAAGTACAGGTACATTCAAAGGACACTGCCCTCATGCCAAATAAATAATAAATAAATAATATATCCTCCAGCATGTGGCATTGCCTGGGTGCCTTCGGTGCCCAGCGATGCCTGCAATGCAGCACATGGAGATGGAATTGGGAGGTAGTGTTGTTCAGTAATTGATTGATTCATTGTGTAATTGAAATAAAAAAAAATTATCGTAAAATAATTAATTTCTTAATGAATTGGCTGTGAGCATCCCGAAACCACGACTGTTTCATCTGAATCTGTAACTTTTAAAAATTAATTAATCGAAAAATGAATGTCATTGCTTCATCAATAAATCAAAAATACACTTTCATAGCTGAATTGCTTGTTCACTGTCCTGTCCAAATATCAGCTTCCGAGCTCAAAAGCTGCCTGAGATATTGCCAAGGTGAGAAATAAAATAAATAATTAATTTAAAAATCGATCATAATTAAGTAATTAATCAATAAATAAAACATAACGCTTTTGCCAAAGCACATCCTCACTGTTGTCCCCAAATTTCAGCTTCCTAGCTGAAAGGATGGCTGAGATATCGCCTGGACAAACAAGAAAGAAAATAATTAATCGATTAATTGATTAATCAACGAATCAAAAATACCCTTAGAGCCAAATCATTTGATCACTGTCATTTCCAAATATCAGCTTCATAGCTCTAAAGGTGCCTGCAATATTGCCCAGATTAGAGAGAAAATAAATAAGTAATTAATAAATCGATAATAATTAAGTAATTAATCAATTAATTGATTAATCAAAAAATAAAATAAACGATTTTGCCAAAACATGTCCTCACTTTTGTCCTCAAATTTCAGCTTCAGAGCTCAAAGGATGGCTGAAAAATCACCCGGACAAACAATAAAGCAGGGAAGAATACAGATAAGAGTAAAAACTGAGTCCTCTCTTCCTTCGACGCCTGGTGATGACGTCATGCATAGCCTGGACATGAAATTGGAAAGGAATAGTGCACAACAAACAAACAAACGGAGTGAAAACTGAGTACGCCCTTTTGGCACGTGTCACCCTTTTTTCCCTCCCTCTTCTCACGCCACCCATTCCCCTCTCTCCCCCCACCGCACCATCCTTTCCTTTCTCTCACCTCCACCCTTTCCGTCCCTTCTCCCACACAAAAATACCAGGCGTTGCCAGGGATCTAACATTCATTTGGCACTGGGGTGCCTTCGGTGCCCGGCAATGATGTCGTGCAGTGCCTGGAGATGGAATATGGAGGGGCGGTGTACAATACTAGCAAAGAACTTGTCCTTATAGTTTGGTTAGTTCCGCAGTTTTTTTTTTAATAGCAAATACCACCCATGGCTTCGTTGACAGGAATACGATGAGAGGGGGGGGGGGAAAGAAAGAGGATGGAGAGAGAGGGGTGGGAGAGAGTTGGATGTGGAGAGAGAGAAGATTGTGAAATGGAACGGGGGACAGAGAGGAAGGGGAGGTGAGGAGGGGTGTGAAGAAGGGGGAGCTCGGAAGTAGGGGAGTAAGAAGTGGTGGAGTGAGGAAGGGGGAGAGAGAGGAGGGGCAAGAGGGGGAGGGGAGAGTGAGAAGGAAGAGTCAGGAGGGTTGTTGGAGCAAGGTGGGGGGAATGGGGTGAGGAGAGTGAGAAGAGTATGGGAGGAGAGAGAGGAAGAAGGAGGGAGTGAAGAGGGGTGGGGAGCAAAGAAGGTGGGTGGGGGGGAGCAAAGATGGGAGGAGGAGTGAAAGAAAAGGTGCCTGGCATTGCTGGACAAAACTGGTTCCCTCGTCCCAAACTTCCCCGAACTCCTCCCAAACCTTCCCCTGCCTACTCCTACCCTCTCCCTCCAGAATCCCACCTCATCCCTTCCCCTCCCTCCTCCCACCACCACCCTTTTTTCCCTCCCTCTTCTCACCCCACACATTCCGCTCTCTCCCCCACCCCACCATTCCTTTCCCTTCTCTCACCTCCACCCTTTCCGTCCCTTCTCCCACACAAAAGTACCCGGCATTGCCAGGGATCTAACATTCATTTGGTGGACCACCATAATTAAGCACATATTGAGAGACAAATATTTCATTTTTCACGAGCAAATCCCACCCGTCGCTTTGCTGAATATGGAGATGGTCGGAGCATAGCCTTCCTTCAATAAATATGCTTATACACTTAGTTATAAGAATCGGCAATTTCTTAACATTTCTCACATTTCACTCCAGATTTCCACACCAATTTAGTGCATGAGATCTGATCCTCAAATCCGAAATTATAATTTGATCATATATTTTAATTAGTCCGTGAGTGTATATCGTGTTTCCAAGACAAGGCTTTTTGAATAGGTCAGATCAAAATGGTGGCTGATACCCCAGTGAGGTGAAATTGAGCTGACCAAGGATTAGCCTTTCTTGAAAGTAAGCTATTAATTATCTTCAAAAGGGATGTTTAAATTTACCCAAATTCCCAGTTTTCATCCATGCACTCCATTAGAGTTCCCTTAGTTGGCATGCAAAGTTTGGCACCACAAGGTTTCATGGTTTGGGAGTTATGGAGGACACACACACACACACACACACACACACACACACACACACACACACACACACACACTGACAATTATTGTGTCGATGGCGTGTAACACAGGCTTCCACCATGTGGCCCCTAAAACGATCCTGTGTCCACCCCGAGTACAACCACCAGTTTTCAAATAATTCCATCCAGCACTTCAGGAATGCATACAGGTCAAAAAACATTTCTCATGTTACATGCAGCATGTTATATATAAATAACAACATCAAATCACATCTCTCACGTAAAATTGGATAGAATAACAAATCAGCTCTCACCTAAACAATTATCCCAGGTGGCGAGGATTTCAACAAATTAACCTCCAAGCTCTCCCAGAAAAAAAAGCTGCATAACAAAACTTATAAAAGCTACACAACGTAAGCCTTTTGCTGTTTCAAACTCTACCCAGGATCCTCTGCAGCTGTAGACATTCAAAGGTAGGACACACATGAGAAACCCAATGCTACACACCCCCCTCAGCCACCGGACCGATTTCATCATGAGGGGTGTATGCAGCATTTGGGATTCTCATGTACAGTATGTATGATTTGTCTGCAGGTTTGAAACACAGGATGGGCTGAAAACAGCAATGGGCTTTCCTTGTGTAGCTTATCTTCATTGTTTTATGCAGTTTTCGTTGGTCAGACGAGCATAGCAGTGTGTGTGTATATATATATATATATATATATATATATATATATATATATATATATATATATATATATATATATATATATATATATATATATATATATATATAGTAACAGCCGAGACCCATTCCGGTTGCTCAGTTCGAGTACCATGGGTTGTGTCAAAACGATCACAACCACCAGCTATATCCACAGCCCCGAGCAAGTTCCTGGACCTGTTTGACATGTTACAACACTCAATGGGACCATGTAATTAACCACGTGATGCGCTGACAAGCGCTCAAGGCATTCCCAATCTGGCCGAGCAACCGGAGATCACGAGCAATCTGAGCTGATTTGAGCCAGCTCATCGAACGGTCTGACCTCACCAAATTAAACAAAAGCAGCTGAGATCACCACAACGAACAGAATCCAACCACGAGACCAGGTAAATTTATTTAACAAGTAAATGGTCCAGGAGAAGGGTGACATGAAGCAAAAACACATAATTTAATCAGTAAATAAACCCGTTTAACCCTTACTACACGTGAATGTCCCACACATCGCAGATTTCTTAACGCTTTTTATCTTCGGGCCCATTCATATCGCTCAACAAGAATACAGTACAGGGAATACAAATAACAAGGCTTGGAGCCAAGGCTTCTTTGTCCCAAAGTCGATTGCAACCCGATTCAATAAAACATTTATGGCTGGTCTACCACTTCACCGATTACATCACCCTCACAATCCTTTATTCCCCATTGGGAGTATAATGGGATTTCCTTTCGATGGATGGCCTGGAGTTTAAATTTTTTTCTGATCAGTGGTTTCAGAGATATTCTGTGTTAATTTTTTTGCATTTAATCCAAGATAGCCACCGAACCACATGACCGATCATGTCACAATTATTAAAATCTTCTCCATCGGGGGTCGCTCCTACCCTGAAAATTTTGTGTCAATCGGACAAGTGATTGCTGAGAAAAATATGTTGAAAAATAATAGAGCAACAAAAGGCTGAAAAAAGGTCAAAGAATAAAAATAATAATCATGAAAAATATTTTAACTAAATTATCAATTTGTCTTATCCACATTCTCATAATAAGGCTTTGTTGAAAATTTGATGACAAAAGCTCAAGTGTTGATAGACACACAGAAGTGATTGCAAAACAATGTCTTCTCCTTTGTGGGGGATGGGTTAATAACATTAAAAATGCATAGCCAGAGGTTTGAAGAGAGGCAGACAAAAAAAAAAAACAGTTGGATAGGGAAAACAGATATCTATATGCACATATGCAATGTATATCCATTGCACAAACAGTACATCATGTTTATTGTTGTATTGTACTAAACAGTTTTATTGAAAATTATTCACACAATAATATATTGAACTCTTTTGCTACACCAGTATTCACTGCAATGGTTCTGACCAAAAAGTGGTTCCTGCCAAACATCCACCATATTTAGGCATCCATTACACAATATATGAGGACTTAGGCAACTGGGAAACAAGATATTAAAGTTGAAACATCTACTTCTGGCTTTTAGTTGCAGTCTGTGAAAGATACAAAACTACCCACTGCAAATTAGCAAAATTTTAGGTACTGAAGTGAAAAGTTACCTCATCACAATACCCAAGGAAATTGCGAATTTTAGATTTGAACCCGACAGAAATCTAACCTTGTTGATAGTCCTCTTCTTTTAACTTTTGAACCACCTAAAGCTTGTAAGAGCGTTCATGCAATTTCACTTTAAAAGTTTTGTACACATTTGATTGTGGGATGTTTGGTTCACCAGATGAATCGCGATGACCTTTGTGGGCTCTTTCAAATGCTTCCGACACAATGATCATAGTCTTTTTTTTTTTTTTTTTTTTTTCTTTTTTTTTTTTTTGTATACCTTGGTCGAGGCTCGTATGAGAGCTAACACACAACTCACAGCAAGGAGGCATGAGACAAGAGGGGCGGGAGTGGAAGGGACAAAACATTGGGGAACAGACACAGGTGAACTGTGGAAGGGAGAGGGATGGGGATGGGACGGGGAACATGGCGAGGGGAAGATGGACATTAAAGGGACTTTCAGGAAGGAAAGCAGGAGAATTGAAGGAAGTGGGCTTGGGTGGATTATCGGGGGTAGAAAAGATCGAGGATTTGGATGGGGGAAGATAAGAGGTGGTGGTGAACAGCTGTTTTGAAAGCCTGAAGGGAAGAATGGGAAAGAATAGAGTGAGGAAGTTTATTCCAAAGGCGGGAAAAAGAGGAATGAAAGAGTGAAGATGAGCAGTGATTCGTGATTTTGGTAGTTTTACCAGAAGGGGGTTGTTGGCGGACCTTGAGCGCCCTGTGGAAATGTGGTTGGGACAAATCGCAGAGAGAGCAGGGGGGCAAGGCTGGAGAGGAGTCGGTAGAAGACAGAAAGACCACCGACCAACCTGCGGTGATTCAGTGAGAGGCCCAAAGACTCAGCTTCATTGCGGGAGATGCCAATGATCTTAAAAGCCCTGGTTTCGACAGCGTGAAGTCGAGAAAGGTGGGAGGCAGGAGCACCAGCCCAGAGGGGAGAGCAGTACTCCATCAGGCTACGGACAAAAGCTTTGTAAGTGGTCAGGAGCTCAAGAGGGCCGAGGAAGGACTTTGCACGACGGAGGATTCCCAGTCGGCGACTGGCTTTTGAGGCAAGGTTGGAAATGTGACTTTCCCAGGAAAGGTCATGGCAGATAGTGAGACCCAGAAGCTTGAAAGAAAAGACTTCTTCCAGAGGATTGTTGAGAAAGTGGATGGGGGGGTTTTGTAAACGGTCCTTTCGAAGAGACATAGTGAGAGTGTGAGATTTGTCTGGATTGAAAGACATGTTCCACGTGTTGGACCAGTTTGTGATTTTATCCAGATCTGCAGTGAGCGAAGAAGCTGCTGCTTGCCGGTCTGAGGGATGACAGATGGTACGGCAGAGGGTTGAGTCATCGGCAAAGAGAAATAGAGGATTTTCCAGAGAGTCCGAGAGTCTCCTCACTGATGTGAGAACTTCCTGATTGTGGTTTGTCATTCACTGAGTAAGTTTATTGAAGCCTTTTTATCCAATTGCTAATTGTGTGCCAATGTGTTGCATCCTTCCTGTAATCAGCAGTGAATTTTCTTCTCACAGCTGTTAGGACTTCTGTTTTGCAAGTCATAACATGCAGTTAACCTTTTCTTCTCCTGTCAGCATTTTCAACCTGAAATGGAATAGAGAAACATAAACACATTAACATGAACAAAACTTTTTGAATTACGCTTCCATATGTACTTTATAGTTTGCTCCTATCATGTGAACATCCAAAGTTATGAAAGTTTGAAGTTGCACAAGAACTCTGTAAACACCTTGATGTTGTTTTTGGAAGTTTCCATATTGTGAAAAAGAACACGTTTGCTGGAAGTGCATTTCACTTTTTCACTTTAATTCACAGCAGATTCACATTAAGATGCATACTCGAGAGGAAAAATTCCATGGGATAAAATGAGATACTTAACATTCTACTCATTAAGACACAGTGGATAAGAAAAAAAGAGCTGTGTTAATAAATGAGCTAATTGTCGATTTCTTGATTAACATCTTTTTTGTTATACTGTACAATTCTCTGTCTCATGAAGAAACATGTCTATATTTTGCATTCCAGAAAATAAAATATCTTCAGCAAACTGTGGTTTCGTTCACCATTTAATTTTCCAACACATTGAACATCACAAAACCCAAGGGAATTGTGAATGCATGTCCGACAAATGGTTGAGGACATTTTCAACATCAGGGTTTTTTTTACAACTAAAATTTTACATCTTTGATCTGATGTCAAAAAAAAAACGATGTGAATTTTTTTTGTGAATTGAAATTGTGAATTGAAAGGAATTGTGCAAACTTTGTTGACTACATTTTCACTTGTACTATTTTTTTTGTGGTGGGGGGAGAACCATTTGAAACTGGAATTAAGTGATCAAGAGAGCACATATCAATACTTGCTTGTCCCAATTGTATGGAGAAGAATTGGCTAAGGTTTGTTGTTTGAGGAATGGCTACTTGTGTGTATTTCCATCTCAATTATTCTTCCAATTATTTTTTTAATTCTGAGGCATTATAACAAAGTCGCTGAATGCACCAAGGCTCTTTCTAAATATTTTGTCATGCAGAAATAAATATTGCACAAAACCAGTGAATATTAATAATTATTTGTTGAAATAAATGGCCAACAGAATTGTCCATTTATCAACAGGAAAGTTTCCAATTAAAAATTGATTACCTCTGTCACCGAAGGTGAATGGAGATTGTGTTTTCACCAGTCTGTCTGTCTGTCTGTATGTGTGTGAGCATGATATCTAAAAACGTTATTGATGGATTTAGACAAAACTTGCTGGATAGCTTGGGTGTGTGGTAGGGATAAATTAGCCCCTGTTGGACTTATGGATTTGGTCTCGATTTTCATGTCCGTGTGTGCGTGCGTGTATGGGTCCGTAACCATATCTCGGACATGTATGGACCAATTTTATTTGTACTTCGCAAAAAGACAACTCATGATGGTATACATGTGCAAGTCATTTTTTGTGACATCAAATCCAAGATGGCCAACTGGCAGCCATTTTAGTTGTAAAAAAAACCCATGTTGAACACGTCCTCAACCATTTATTGGACATGCTTTACCAATGTTGTTCAAACTTGGCACCCAGATAAAGAATGATGGCTTACATATGCAAGTCTTTTATCTTTGAGATCAGATCCAAGATGGCTGACTGGTGGCAATTTTATGACTTTAAAATGTCCCCAATTATTTCTCCGACATGCATGGTCCGATTTTGTTCAAGCTTGGCAAAAGCAGAGTACACAATGGCATACATTTGCCCCTAACTTTATTTTGTTATTTGATCAAAGATGGCCGACTGGGGCCATTTTAGTTGTAAAAACAAAACCCAATGTTGAACACATCCTCAACCATTTCTTGGACATGCATTTACTGTACTGATGTTGTTCAAACTTGGCACACAGATAACGAATGATGGCTTACATATGCACGTCATTCTTTTTCGACATCAGATCCAACATGGACGATTGGTGGCTATTTTAGTTGTTAAAAAAGCCCGGCGTCGAACACATCCTCGACCATTTCTTACACATCCATTTACTGATCTTGTTCAAACTTGGCAAAGAGATAAGGAATGATTGCTTACATAAGCATATCATTTTGTTTCAAGATCACATCCAAGATGGCCAACTGGTGACCATTTTAGTTGTAAAAAAAACTCCAATGTTGAACATGTCCTCAACCATTTCTCGGACATGCATTTACCAATACTGTTCAAACTTTATTTTTGCATGCCTTTATTTTTTAAGAATAGATCCAAGATGGCTGAATGGTGGCCTTTTTCTTTTTTTAACAAATGTGTCCCTAACCATTTCTCAGAAAAGCAAGGTCCAATTTTGGTCAAACTTGGCACAATCATAGTACATGATGGCGAACATGTGCCCCTCACTTTATTTTGTGATCTGATCAAAAATGGCCGACTGGTAAACTGGCGACCATTTTAATTGTACATAAATATTGGCGAGTCCTTTAACTCAATGCAGCAAAATTTCTGAAACACCAGGGGCTATGACATTTTATGTCTTTTTTACTTGTTGATTTTATTTTGGTGAAAATCTGGATCTGAATACAAAAATTTTTTATATTTTTTTAAGTGATTCTTCACCATTGAGAGATGGGGGCAAAAACAATATATGGCAAATTTCAAAACATGTGGATGGATTCAGACTAAACTCGGTGGTTGAGTTGGGTCGGTGGCAAGAAACAAGCAGATTAGGTTCAGGTCCTGATGCAGATCCGACCCTTCAGTGGGATACAAAATGTAAACTGTTCAGCCTGGTGGAGGTACACGCTCTACTGAGTGCTGTTCTAGTTACCCCATCCCCCACTCAGTAGGAGATGGGGTTTTGCAATCACGTATGTGTGTCTGTCCGAGCCGTAACTTTTTAAAAAAAATAATTTCAGATTTTGTCATCAAGTTTTCAACAAAGCTTTATTATGAGTATATGAAGAAGACAAATTAATAATTTTGATAAAATAATTTTCATTATTTTTATTATCGTTATTCTTCCACCCTTTTTTGGCCATTTTTGCTATGTTTTTTAACATGTTTTTTTTTTCTCAGAAAACACTTTTCTGATTAACAGAAATTTTTCAGGATAGGAGCAAACCCCTATGGAGAATATTTCAATAATTGTGATGTCATAGGTCACCCCATTTCAAGAAAAATTGTGATGTCAGATATCTTGGATCAAAAGAAAAAAATTAACACAAAATATCTTTGAAACCTCTGATCAGAAAAATTTGAAACTTGGCACATCTCATTCTACTCCCAATGGGGAATGAAGTATTTTAAGGATGAAGTCATCAGTGAAGTGGTAGACCAGCCATAAATGTTTTCCTCGAAATCCTTGTTTACCATAGAGATTCAGTGTGTATGTCGAGGCCATAACTTTTTTTATCAATTGAGCTTTTGTCATCATATCTTCAACAAACAATTATTATGAGACTGTGGAGAAGATAACTGAATAAAATGTGCAATTTTGCTTTTTAACTGCCGTTTTCGCCAAGTTTAGTTAGAGTACAAAGTGGATTCAGATGGGCTTTGCATTTTGCGATGGTGACTCGTTTAACTTTGTTGTTCATCTATTCTGTGAGCCTCGATGTCTGCACTAAGAAAAGGAACTACTTTGCAACATGAAGGTGAAAGGTGGATTGACTTATACAGGGGCAGAGAGAAGCAGGTGTCAAACAAGGGGAATGTGTGAAGGGGAATGGCAGGAAGGAAAAGGGGTAAGGGTCAGGGGGTATATAAATGGAAGGAGTAGTTATTGGATGGAATATGAGATTGTGATGTGAAATAGTCTTGTAGGGCTGCAGAGAAGACCTTGAGAAGACAGTTTTGGGGAGTTAATTTCACAGAAGAGAGAGAAATGGAACAACTGGAAAAGGCGAGCACAACATTTACACTTGGGAAGGGTAAAAAGTTTGAGTTTATATCAGAACATGTGTGAATTTAAAGGTCTGGCAATGGACATAAGGAAATAAATTTGGGGCAGTGTATTTACTTGCTGCATGATGCAACCTGAAGTTTCCAAATAATTTTCAGTGAATGGTGCCAATGAAAAGTTCTACTTTGAGTGATCTATTTTGCATAAGGTGAAACTTCCTGAAAGTGACTTTCTCAGTAGTTTAAAGAAGAAACCTCAGAAGACAAAGAAAATTAGAGATTTTCAATCTTACCTTTATCCTGTTTGGAAATTCTAATAAAGTATTTCCTGGATTGGGAGAGAATAGGCTTCAGCTTCAGTTTGTTTTAAGCAGATATAAACATGCATTTGGCATTATTGTTGCTTGCATTGAGCGCAAAGTGAGCTTATCCTTTGAGTTTGATTCAATCTGCCATCACGTGCTGTTTTTAGAGCTAAATATGTTTGTGATTAAACTTCATCCTTGTGTCAAGACCTGTGATTCACAAACTGAGGTTTCCTTTTGTAGCACAAATGCTACACTATGTTAGATTAGCCATAAAGCTTCTAATAGTAAAACAAAAATTCATCATTCCATTCATAGCGAAATTGTTGTAAAATGTGATAAGAATTTATTGTTGTTAATTTTTAGGAGGCAGAATAGCTTTATCTTCCATGGGGTGAAGCCATTTGAAAAAGCAAGGGAAACATTGAAAAACAGAACATATTCCTCGATTTACATTCATTCTATTTATGTTTTTTTGACTTACTGCCTGAAACAAATGTACTGAAATATTTTTTATTTTTGCCTTGCAATTTTCGAGTTAACATTTTTTCATGCAAAAATTGTTTTCTTCTTTTGCAATGGAACTGGAGGTACGATGTACAGTATGCCACTTCTCACACCCTAAGTCACGCAGTCTGTGCTGTACTCGTGAGAGCTATCAACTGAACATTGATAGTATTTTGTGCCAAACTCTCCCAAACCCCATCATCATGAATGGAAATGACTCCCAGGTTCTCAAGCTGAGACTTCCATAAAGAAGACTTGCAAAGCGATTAGTTTGGACATTAAAATCGATGTGGTGAGTGCATGGTGGACATTGCTAAGCTTTCTTTCTTCCCTCGACAGAGAGGACAATTTTTTATTTTGTATACCATGTCGAGGCTCGTGTAAGAGCGAATACACAGAAACATATAACAAGGCAGGAGACAAGAGGGATGGGAGAGGGAAGCACAAAACAGTGGGGAGCAGAGACATTAGGAAATCTATGGAAGGGAGAGGGATGGGGTGGGGAACACGGGGTGTACAAGATGGACACAAAAGGGACTTTCAGGGAGGAAAACCGGGAATTTGAAGGAAGTGGGTTAAGGGTGGATTAACGGGCATATTAAAGATCTATACTTTGAATGGAGGAAGATATGGCATGGTGGTGAACAGCTGTTTTGAAAACCGGGAGGGAGGAGTGGGATTGAAGAATGTGGGAATCTGTTCCAGAGGCAGGAAAAAAGAGGAATGAAAGAGTGAAGGTGAGCAGTAATTCTTGATTCTGGCAGTTTCACCAGAAGAGGGTTTTTTGGCAGACCTTGAGCGTGCTGCGAAAATCTAGAGGGGACAGATCACAGACAGAGCGGGGAAGAGGGGGGGGGGAGGCAAGGCCGGAGAGAAGAGGGAAGAAGACAGAAAGACCACTGACCTGCCTCCGGTGGGAGACTGACAGATCCAAAGGATTGGCTTCATCACGGGAGATACCAATGGTCCTAAAAGCCTTGGGTTCCACAGCGTGAAGTCGAGCTAGGTGTGAGGCAGGAGCACCACCCAGAGGGGGGAGCAGTACTCCATTAGACTGTGATGAAAGCTTTGTAAGTGGTTGGAAGGTCAGCTGTGCCAAGGAAGGACTTTGTGCGACGTCAGATGCCCAATCGGCGACTGGCTTTGGAGGCCAATTTGGAGATGTGCCTTTCCCAGGAAAGATTGTGGCAGATAGTGAGACACAAAAACTTGAAGGAAAGGACTTCTTCAAGAGGATTGTTGAAAAGGTAGATGGGGGGCGGGGTTCCAGAAGATCTTTTTGGAACTTGGAGAGACATGGTGAGGGTGTGTGTGAGATGTGTCAGGATTGAAAGACATATTCCAAGTGTTTCACCAGCTTGTGATTTTATCTAGGTCTGCAGAGAGTGAAGAGACTGTTGCTTGCTAATCAGAGGGATGAGGGATGTCAGAGGGCAGAGTCATCAGAAAAGAGATAAAGAGGATTTTCCAGGGAATCCGAGAGATCAGTAATGAAAACCAGAAAAAGCACACGGCCAAGAACACTGCTTTGAGGAACTCCAGCCTGGATGGGAAGAGGACATGACAGAACTCCGTCAAGAGCCATGCGTTGACTGCAACAGGAGAGGAAGTTCATGAGCCATGAGTGGAGATTGCCTTGGATACCACAAGAAGAGAGTTTGATGAACAGTGCGGGATGCCAGACCATATCAAAAGCTAGCGATATGTCTAGGGAGATGGCTCTGATCTCATGTTTGGTATTTAGGATCTTCATCCATTGTTGAGAAAGCAGAAGTAGCAAATCTAGGGATGAGTGACCTCGTCTAAATCAAAACTGATGGCCGGAAATAAGGCCATTGGAGAAGAGGAAGGATTTGATTTCAGAAGTGATGATGGATTATATGACCTTGCTGATGATTGGGAGCAGGCTGATTGGTCTGTAGTTTGCAGGGATCAGTTTTGCATGTATTTTATGCAGAGCAGTAATGTTTGTTGATTTCCAAGCAGATGGCAGATGACCTTGAGAAGATGAGAGGGTGAATAGAACAGGGAGAAGGTGAGCAAGAGCAGCAGAGCAGGTTTTTAGGACACGAGGGCTGATGCTGTCAGGACCAGTTGCAGAATCTGAGTTTAGGTTTGACAGCAAACTCTCCACCTTATCATGAGAAAAGGACACAGAGTCCAAAACAGCTTGGCATAACTGGATAAGGTGGGTGCAGAAAGCAATGGGTTTGGGACACAAGATTCGAAGCAAACACAGAGTTTAGACATTCAGCCTTTTCACTCTCAGTGTCAGCTGTGCAGCCATTTGAGGTAAGGTTGGGGTTGGAGGGGGAACATACACCAGAAACAGACTTAACTCGATGTCATCAGGATTTGGAGGAGGGAAACAGCTTTGAGAGTTCGTACTTGAGATGAGAAAGATGTTGTTTCCTGGCGCTCCTTGGAGTAGACACACATTTGTTCTGAGCTTTATGGAAGGAACTGAGATTACCTTCAGTTGGATTAGCCTTCCATGAGGTGAAGGCAAGTTATTTCAGGACAACTTCCATGCCACAAGTTTCCATGGGTGGGAAGAAGGGTAGAACAACTGTAGATGACATGGGATAAATCTGTGTATGAGAGAGAGCAAATTTCTTTGAAAGAATTCCCAGGATAAGTCGATGCCAGCGAAAGTAGAGATGTGAGACCAGTTTATAAGTTTGATGGCTGCTTGAAGAACCTGCCAGTCGACTTGCCTGAAGGGCCAGACTTGTCAGCATTGAGGTAGTTTTCTAATACCAGCCAGAGAGATGTCTACTTTAACAAGTTTATGGTCAAATGAACTGATTGCAGCAGAAGAACAGCAGACATTTTCTGGGAAATTTGTCAAAATCAGATCCAAAAGAGATGGAGTACCATTGGCTGAGATCCAGGCCAGGAAGTTGACAGATTGTATCAGTCTCAATGAGTCACAGAAATCCTTTGCTGAAGTGTCATAACAGGTGAGAGAAGAACCCATACCCAGCCAACTGGCATGATGGCAGTTGAAGTCACTGCATATGAGGAAGAGAGAGTTTGGATGAGTGGCTAGAAGTTGGTCCAATTTCTGGTAACGCCACCAAAATAAAGTCGAATGCAAGAAGGTGGAATTCCTCATCGTCTCAATAACTGCTCCAGCCCCACCCACACCTCCCAGGCCTGGACACTTGCTGCGTACCACAAGTTTTGGGAAGTACTGTATGCATTTGCTTAAAACCATCCATCATTATTTCATTTAAACAGTTATTTTCGTCCTTCATTGATTTATTTCGTTATTGTGTCGTTCGTATTTATTTGCACGAACTGTATTTACCCATTTACTGTCTTTACTTTGGTTTTAGGTGTGTTTGGACTGGAAATTTCCACCCAGGAACGCAACTTCAATGCTTCTGGGAAAATTGTTTTTGACTTACGTAATTTTTTTTTTATTTGTTAGGAAAGCATCTCGAGCAATTTTTTTTCACAAATCCACATACAATACCTCATAATGACAAAGTGAAAACACGCTTTTGAAATTTTTTTACAAATTAATTAAATGCGAAAAGCTGAAATGGCTCACGTCTACAAGTATTCAACCCCCTGAGTCAACAGTTTGAAGAAGTGGTTTAGCAACAAATACAGCTTCAAGCCTTCATGGGTATTTCTGGATCAGCTTTGTACATCTATATTTGTGGATTTTCTCCCATTCTTCCTTGCAGATTCGCTCCAGCTCTGTCAAGTTGGATGGGGAGTGTTGGTGAACAGCAATTTTGAAGTCTTTCCACAGATTCTCAATGGGATTCAAGTCTGGGCTTTAATTGAGTCACTCAAGGACTTTCATGTTCTTGTTCTGAAGCCATTCCATTGTTGCTTTGGCTGTGTGCTTGGGGTCATTGTCCTGTTGGAACGTAAATATTCGCTGCAATCTGTGGTCTTTTGCACTCTGAAGTAGGTACTCCTCAAGGATTTGCCTGCATTTGGCTCCATTCATTCATTGTTCCCTTCCATCAGTCATCACACTTTGTATTCAGGCAGAAGAGTGCAATTTTCATCTCATCAGACCACAGATTTTACACACACACACACACACACACACACACACACACACACACACACACACACACACACACACACACACACACACACACACACACACACACACACAATTGTTTGTAACAATGAACCGTGCTTCCCCATTGTCTTGGGTCGCTCACCTGCTATTTTTTCTTTCATTTATTTATATTTTCATTTATGGATGCTTTCTGACGGTTCTGTGAGTTGTCCTGGTGTATTGGCTTCGATATCTGTCGGGACGCAAAATTAGTCTTCTTCCCCATTGTCTTGGGTCACTCAACTGCATTTATTTTTTCATTTATTTATTTTCATCTTGCTGTATTTTCATTTACGGATGCTTTTCAATGGTTCTGTGACTTTTCCCAGTGTATGCGCTTTGATGTGTGTATAATAAAGGGCTGCTGGGGCACATTCCTTTTGTGGCATAAAGGCGCATAGGGCTGCTGAGGCAGTTTAATTGGCAAGGAGTAGATTCCTGTACAGGTTGCCACTAAATATATATATATATATATATATATATATATATATATATATATATATATATATATATATATATATATATATATATATATATATATATATATATATATATATATATATTGTTGTGGTTACCAAATTCGCAAACCACCATTCAGGTCCCTTAGGTGAGGTATCTCGGCAAGTTTATGTGTAGTTAGGCCCAAACCCGTTGTCTAGTGGGAATACATGTCATTTATGCGTGCTGCGACTCTTCAGGATAGCCGTTTTTCTTTTACTATCTTTATTTTGGACCAACCGCCATGATTACCACCACAACCACAACATCAACCACCAACCACAACCACCGCTTCACCACAACCACCACGACCTTCACGTCACACCTCGCAGCCGTAGCATCGCCACCGTTCTTGCCCCGCTGTGGGTACCGGTGTTGGACTCGTGCAGGGCGCGCGTCGAACAGCGTGTACAAAATCACGGATTTTGTGCTTCAAAAACGGATCAAAAACGACACACGCCCACTTTTTGCCGTCCAATCGGTGAGCGAGGGGCGATTTGGCCCCGCCTCCAGGACGATCGATATATGCAAATTTGTGGATCAAAAAGCCTTCACGCCCACTTTTTCTCGGGCCAATGGGGAGCGAGGTGAAAGGTCAAAGGGAGGGGGTCAAAGGCGAAGCTACGGGGGGATAAAAGGACCGTGTTCGTCAGAGTGGAGAGGCGGAGAGTCCAGAGGCGGAGAGTCCAGAGGCGGAGAGTCCAGAGTCGGAGAGTCCAGAGGCGGAGAGTCGAGAGTCGGAGAGTCGAGGAGTCGAGGGTCGGAGAGTCAAGAAGAGGAGAGTCGGAGAGTCCAGAGGCGGAGAGTAGGAGAGTCGGAAGCAGAGGGTCAAGACTTCGCGGGCGGAGGAGCTGCTCATCGTGTGCGTTGGAGTTGGAACGGAGGGGACGAGCTGTGGAAAGGCGGCGACACCAGACGAGGGGGTGCTCGCGTCGTGCAGGGAGCTGCACCCGAGGGAGGCCGACAGCGCGACCTGGCCGAGGTGGAGACGCACACCAGGGATAATAAAGATCCTCTATACCCCGAGCATCAGCAACCCCCTCCTGTTTCCCCCCGCGCTGAGATAGTGCGACCAAGGGGGCCCCTTTCCCACCCCCTGCCAGACACTGTCCGCGAGGTCCGCGGAGTTGAGGCACCATCGCCGCTCCGCGTCTCATCACCAGACGGGTAGGCGCGACCCGGTCTCGGCCTCAGGCCCGCCTCATTCTTGAGGGTATTCTTTCCTTGGTTTTGGGTATGTGTTGTCGGCGCCGTCTGTGAGGTAGAATTGTATAAGTGTTGCCGTGTGCTCGGTAGTCGGTATTAGCTCTGCATTGTGTTTTCGCTTTTACATTTGCTTTTTGTGTAAATTGCATTGTGTTTTTTCTGTGTGCTTTTGGTGGAATTGAATATGTGTGCTTTCCGTTCGTCGCGAATAAATGTGCTTTATTGTTGAACTGTTTCCCGCTTCGCTTCGTCATTTCTCCCATTGAACCCTCATCTTGCTTCACGTAAAGGGTTGGTAGTGGGCTGAGTACGCCCGATAATTAATCGAACCGTCGAGGTCGACGATAACACCGCTCGGTTATTCTGATAGTACGGAACGGGTCGCTTAAGTGGCCCGTGTCCGAAGTCGACCTGCGGCGAGGTGCGATCGCCCGGTCTACCCTCCGCGTGGGTACTTAGGTAGGTCGAATTTGGCGAGCAACCCTATCCCACGCGGGGGCTGATTGGCTCGATCGCGGTGAGACCGAAAGGTCCACCCGTGACTGGTTCCCGGCGTTAGTCCGAGAGGGTCACGACTGGATTGTCCGTCCAGTGGGCGACGTGCCGCGATTCGAGTTACGTGGCCGTCAGCACGCCGGCGGGCGCGAATCCGCAACAATATATATATATATATATATATATATATATATATATATATATATATATATATATATATATATATATATATATATATATATATATATATATATTGTTATGGATTTCAGGATCTGGTCTGATGAATGCATCCACACATTCAGGTCCTCAGACAGTTATTTCCTTAAATGCATATTCAGATTAACCCCATCCCCATGTCTAATGGGGTTTTAAATGTGATGCATTGAGAAGGGTGAAGAACAGGTCCCCTCTGTTATGAGAAGCATTTTTATTTACGACAGACACATTTATGCACATATTTCTTTCGCGAACGCTGACATGCGCAATTATTTTTCCTCAGCAACGTTTATGCACATATTTCTTTCGCAAGCGCTGAGGCCCACCCTTTTTGGAGTGCATGGGTTGTCATGGTAACGGTGCATAAGTGGTGAAAAGTGAGCTTGGGGGGACTCTGCGCCCACCGAGATGGGCCGTAGATATATAAAGAACTGGAGAGGTCCGTTCAAAGAAGGAGAAAGAAAGCAAGAGTTGAAGCATGTGAGGGAAGAAGTGACCCAGAGAGGAAGTGCGCAATTGAGGAAGCATGTGAGCATGCGAGCGCGCAAGCGAGGAAGCGAGCAAGTGAATGTGTGGGTGTCTGACCAGCGCCAACAACAAGACAATTCGTCCTTTCCAGTGGTTGAGTAAGCGAGTGTGTGGTGCATGTGTGGGTGTGAGCAGCGCCGACAACGAGTGAGGCACGGGTCAGTCACAATGAGTGAGGGCGGGTCAGTCACCAACAGACCGTGTGGATCACTGGACGTCACTAGTTTCGTGAAGTGTGAGGAGCTGCCTGTGTCACAGCACCAGGGTCTAAACCTGCATCAGACAATCTCAGTGCCCCCCCCCCCCAGACATCGACTGGTGTCCAAGGCTGTTGGTGAGTGGGTGCACAGCAAGGCTGGGTGCTGGCGATGGACGGGGCATGCACACACACATTTCAGAACGTTTTCACTTCATGAACGACTTCTCTCTGGTGAGCTGGAGGAACCTTTCACCCCCCCCCCCACCCTAAATGATCTGCTGGGTACCCTTGTCTGTGTTTAGTTGTAAGTAAGTCAACCCCCGATAATCATCTGCTCTCTGTCTCTTTGCTGTCATTTTGGTTGATTTTACGTGAGTAATTATTCATTTTGATTGCTTTGGAATTTATTCTTTTATTTACCTCAGGAAATAAAAAGTTCTTTTTATTTATTTATTTTATTATTAATAAATCATTTGTCGATTTCCGACCTGTCCATGTTTGTCCTTTCCTTTCATTGGTCCAGCATTGTCTGAACCGAGATAGACTGGGAGGTAATTACCACAGATTTGACCAAAAATCGTCGGCACGCACCAGCGGTTAAATGCTCGGCCGCCCTAATTAAAATCTAATCGAGATAACATTGGTGCTTTGCTGAGGGCACGCTCCCCGCTCGGGTAACCATGTGACCTCTAGTTAAACGGTACAATTAGACGGTGGACACTGGAACTCGTGGTTGACTGGGTAGCATTCGTGGTTTTAAAACAACCCACCATACCACAACGTTAATTGTGAGTGGTGGACCCAGGTCTGGCTCTTCCGAGGACAACTGGGGATTAATCCCACTGAGTGACAAGCTGGTGTCTCGGTACCCATGGCCGCAACAATATATATATATATATATATATATATATATATATATATATATATATATATATATATATATATATATATATATATATATATATATATATATATATATATCACCATGCATTCAGCCTTGTGGAGTCGGCTGTGGTGTCATTTGAAGAGAGGGAAGAGATGAAAGTGGAGCATCCCCCAGACTGACTTAACAAGGTGCCACCATATTTTGGAGGAGGGAGACAAGGTGGGAAGTTCAATCTTGAGGTTAGCGTTTTCTTCTGTATCCAACTTGTCCACACCATGCATCCTCTCCTGCCCCCATTCCTACCCACACCCATGATTTGCCCAAGTCTCCCTTTATCTTGGTCTTCAACTCTGCTGTCAGTGTCCCCCCCCCTCACTGTTTATTTTGTCCTGATGCATCCTCATCCGTTCAGGGTGCGAGTATCAGCTCTTCCACGAGCCTCGACTTTGTAAATACTAAAATAAATCACAAGTGTAAACTAGATGAATGGTGGGTTAAAGGTTAATTGTTGGTGAAGCACCCATTTCCACTTTCAATTGTTTCACATTCATGTTTAAGGCTCCACTCATATTTGAATATATTTAAGATATTGTACATTTTATTTTACATTATAACACGCATTTAAAGAAAACCAAATGGCACCCCCAAAAATCAAAATCAGGCAATAATAATAATTTATTAATTATGCTTGAAGCACCCGACATCGAATGCCTGCAGAAAACAGACTTTTTGGAATGTCGGCAGAATTTTCCATCCAATCATTACGTAACCTTCTTCAAACAGTCCAAATGGGGGGTCACTTCTGTGTCCATCACTCAAGAGATTGTGGAGAAAACAAATTTAAAAGTGAATAAAGGTGAAAAGGAGAGTGGGGGGGGGGGAAGAGTTATGGCCTCGGCCGACGTTCCACAACATGATCAAGGAGGGTTGTGGATTCCCATTCTGATTAATAAGATTCCCATTACTAGGATTCCCATTACTGGATAAAATCACAAGCTGGTCCAACATGTGGAACATGCTTTCAATACTGACAAATATACTCTCACAATGTCTCTCCGAAAGGACCATCTGCACAACCGCACGATCTACTTTCTCAACAATCCTCTTGAAGAAGTCCTTTCATTCAACTTTTTAGGCCTCACTTCTCTGCCATGATCTTTCCTGAGAAAGTCACATCTCCAATCTGGCCTCCAAAGCCAGTTGCTGATTGGGCATCCTCCATCGTGCAAAGTCTTTCCTTGGCACACCAAAGCACCTGACCATATACAAAGCTTTCATCCGCAGCCTGATGGAGTACTGCTCTCCCTGTGAGCTGGTGCTCCCGCCTCTCACCTTTCTCAGCTTCATGCAAAAGAAACCAAGGCATTTAAGATCATTGGTATCTCCTGCGATGAGGCTGAGTCTTTGGGTTTCTCACTCTCTCTCTCTCTCTCTCTCACCGCAGGCAGGTCGGTGTATTTCTGTCTTCTACCATCTCCTCTCCGGCCTCGACACCACCTGCTCTGTCTACTATCTGACCCGCCAATATTTCCGCAGCGCTCAAGGTCTAACAGCAACCCCCTTCTGGTTAAACTACCAAAATCAAGAATCACTGCTCACCTTCATTCTTTCACTTCTCTTTTACCCCACCTTTGGAACAAACTCCTACAGACTCTTCAATCCCACTCTTCCCTCAGGTCAGGTCAGGTATGGGAGCATGCACCAGAGCAGTGCGTCACTGCATCCACTTTCCGCTGGTAGACCAGGGGCCTCCGTCTGGCCATCCCCCGGCAGATGCCTGGCCCATCCCCATCTCCTTGAGATGCCGATCAACCTGCTGCAAACACGAGGCAAGTGGAAAGCCCATTGGCCTCCTACACTCATGAGGCTCCCTTGATGTAAAATATGGTGAGCAGGATCAACGTCAGGAAAATCAGCCACATGTCCATACAGCCACAGCTGATGCTCAGGGACTATGCAGGTAATAAATCTCATTTGAGCTTCTCTCAGCAACTGCTCATTGGACACAACGTCCAACGAATGATATCCAAGGATTCTCCGAAGAGACCTGGCACAAAATAAATTAAGTCAATGTCTCAGATCCCTGGTCACAGTCCAATTATCACATCCGTTGAGCGAGTGTGGAAGCATCAAGGCCCAAAAGAATCGGACTTCCGTCCTCCTGCACAGGTTGCGATAGCGCCACACCACTTGCTCCCGTGAATCCATGACTCCCCAGGCCTGACCCAGACATCTATTGACCTCTGGCTCACAACAAGAACAGACATGAATATCACAGCCAAGGTAATTGAATCTCCCCGTGACCGCAACATCCTCACCACAAACAGGTACAGACAAGACAGCAGCATCCAAGATGTCATGGAAAGCCTGGATCTTTGTTTTGACCAAGTGAACCTGCAATCCCAGCGGCTCTGACCCGTCATGTAGCACCATGAGAGCCCCCAAAATGATATCCAGAGTCTCCGAAAATATGACTGCATCATCTGTGAAATCAACGTCATAGATCTTGCCATTCCCAAATGACACTCCACAGCTTGATCTGTCCGACAACCTCCTCAGAATCCAGTCCATACTTACGCTGAAAATTGTCAGAGCCAGTACACCCCCTGATGAACTCCAACTGGAAATAAGTCAGAGATGGTATCAACACATCTCACAGCACTCTCAGTTCCAGAGTATAGTTCAGACATCAGATTGATCAGTTTTAGTGGCACCCCACGAAGATCAAGAATCCTCCAGAGGGCATCCCGATTAATTGAATCGAATGTTTTGCATAGATCAACATAGGCTGAAAGCAGCCCCTGACAAAACTCTTGGCTGCATTTGATGATAGTTGGGTGAGTATACTGATTCTGGCTCACTTTTCCCATGTAAGTGAATGGAGGATTTTCAGCGATTCATATTTTTTTCCCTAAAAAATAAACCCCCTTTTTAGCCCAAGGTATATTTATTTGTCTCCCCTTTTAACCTACGGGCACTCTATTCAAATAGCCAATGCAACATGAGAAAGATTTGTTCAAGTAGCAAAGTAGTAATGTTGATTTGTTAAAGGTGATGCTGAAGAAATATCTGAAACATGTAAGCCTCGGGACACTCTTTTTCAAATAACCAATGCATATTGTTTAGCTCACTCATTGAACCTAAGAAAGATTTGTTCATTCTCAAATTCCTTCAACAGTATAATTTTCTTTGCACAATAATCCCCATCTAAAATATTTAAAAATAAAACATTTGAGTCTTTATATTTTTCAAGATACCCCTTTTGTGTCATTATGAAATGATATACTTCTCTTAATGATCTCATCTGACCACCTCCTGAGTTGCATATCATTTTTTTGCATAAATCACACCTTAAAGAAGTTTTTGTTTCAAATATTTTCAGTTCGTGCTGTGAAAATGAGGAAGTGTTTTTGGACAGTCATGCTGTGAAAAAATAGGAACTATTCTGCGAGAGACAAGGCCTCGCGTTAATATTTTAAATCAGGACACTAACAGGCTTTTAAACATATTTCATCAAAATCATTTTGGGCATATTAAGTATGTTTTGAAAATGATTCATACAATTTGAGAATACTAGTACGTGCCCGTAAAAAAAAATAAAAAAAAATAATAATAATAATAATAATAATAATAATCTTCTTCTTCTTCTTTCGGCTGCTCCCGTTAGGGGTCACCACAGCGGATCATCCATTATGATCCGCATAGTGATTTGGCACATGTTTTATGCCGGATGCCCTTCCTGACACAACCCTGGTCGCCTCTTACGACACAGGGATATGGTACACCTATTTTAACCGGGGTATACACCGGCCCAGTATACTGGTACTCATTTTGCTGACCTCGGAAGGATGACAGGCTGAGTCAACCCCCTGGTGTATTAATTCAGTGGTTCAACGGGGCTTGAACTCAGGACCTCTTGGATCCCAAGCTGCTGCCCTAACCACTGCGCCAACACCAGGCTCAATAATAATAATAATAATAATAATAATAATAATAATAATAATAATAATAATAAAAAATAAATAAATAAATAAACCACACAGGCCGTTTCTTCGCTCTCACGTGCCCGTACGTGCGTGACCCGGAAGTTCGATATTATTCGCAGTTACGATGATTCGCAATTTATTTTTAATACCCAATTATTCAATTAGCGCCAACGTATTTTAACTTTTCGCAATGTCGTGGCAAGGAAAAACAAAAAGAGAAGAGAAGAGAGAGAAAAAATTTACTTCCTGGTTCGGAGCATACCAGCACTCTGATGTTACCGAAATTTATACACCGTCTAATATGAAAACGATCATAACTTGGGCCATTGTGTTTATCTATAAATGCAAATAAGAAATCGAGAAATTATTAGAATACACGAAGTCATCACTCTCCAGAAGCCCGTACGTTGTAACCCGTAATGGGGAACGTGGCTGTGCTTCCCTTCCCCATTGGCCACGCCCACGCAACAATGTGTCTTCCAATTGGTTTGGTAAATAAATGGCCATAACTTGGGAAGCACTTGTCCGATTAATATCAAACCTTGAAAAGGCACATCCTCAGGTCCCCAGCAATATACATGGCAAGTTTCAATTAGATCGGACCAGAGGTTGTTGAGAAACAGTGGTCACACACACACACACACACACACACACACACACACACACACACACACACACACACACACACACACACACACACACACACACACACACACACACTGCTGGAATTATAGATAGATATCGCCCAATTATTTTCCAAGCTGTCTCGCCCGAAGCGTCATTTCCTGTGGCCACACCCGATGATTAGGCAATTTCCTCATCGTTGCCTTATAAGTGATTCGCCAGACAAAGTTTCTGCCAGACGGGATTGTCATTTTTACAACTGAGACATGAATGATCTTTCTTCTGACGAACAAAACAGCTCACCACAAAGTTGGTAAGCTTGTGTATGGGTTCCTATTTTAACGATGAAGCAATTGATTAGAAATTAAATCGTGATTATCCTGATATATATTTTTTCCTGGCAGGTCCTTGGAAGAAGTGGAGTTTACATATCATGATGAGGTGCATGAAATTAATGCTCTTATTGAAGACGTCAATGATCTTAGAAGAGAATTGAAAAACATTTATAATGACTGGTACAAAGTCTGATCACGGCCTCTGATCTCGAATGAATTAAACCAATGGTGAGATGCGTGCGCGTGTGTGTGTGCGTGTGTATGTGTGTGTGTGTGTGTGTGTGTGTGTGTGTGTGTGTGTGTGTGTGTGTGTGTGTGTGTGTGTGTGTGTGTGTGTGTGTCTGTTTGTCTCTCTATCTCTCCCTGTCTGTCTCTTTGTATCTCTCTCTCTGTCTGTCTTTCTACCTCCCTCTCTCTGCCTGTCTCTCCATATTTACCCTTGACTCATTATTATTATTTTTTTTTCAGCTCGATCACACAACATAAGCTGTTGAAGCAATCTGGTACAACTCATGATTTTCTGGAGGTAAATGTTTCTGAATTATTATTTAGTTATTTGTTTATTTATTCTTTTATTAATATCACTCTCTCTTTGGAATGTCGCCTTATGTTGGTTGCATCATTAGTTTGGACGCGGTTATGCCAGTACACTGGAATGCATTTTATTGGCCTCGGAAGGATGACAGGCTGTGTCGGCCTCCTGGTGTGTTAATTCAGTGGTCAACGAGGCTTGAACTTAGAACCAACACCAGCCTGATTAATATTACCATGTAATTATCTTTATAAAACCTAATTATTATCCACTTTTTGTTTCAAAACAGAATATGGTGTCTGAGTTTCGAAATCACAAGACATCTGAAGAAGATTGCAGGGAAAGATTATACATTCTCGCAAATGAATATTTAATATTTTCAATTTTGATTAATTATATTTGTTTTGTTTACAATTACTTGATTTAGAATAACAAAAAAGAATCAAGACATGAAGAGGAGAGGGAGGGAGGGGGGGGGGTAGGTGCGCTCCCCCAACAACCCATCACCCCCTCATCCCACCCCTCCCCTCCCCATGTGTGTGTGGGGGAAGGGTGGGGGTGGGATGAGGGAGGTAACCCTGTTATTTTTACTTTTAAAATATGAGATTTTTTTAGTATTAGTTTTCTTTTTGCATTTGAGGCACTAACTCATTTATTTATGAGAAAATTCCGACAGAGTGCAAAAACCTTTTTAGTTTCCAACAAGCACATTTGAATCTTAATTTTTAAAATATGAAGAATCATTAGAAATGCCTTCACTCTCTCCTCAATTTATCTAAGAAAAAATAAAAAAACTTTAATTAACATCAATATCCTCTCCCTGAAAACGATGTCAACGGTCTTGTCGAAAATACTGCTAATAGACTTGTCAATTCTTTGTTTTCCTCCTCAGTGGGTTGAGTTATTTTCTGTAATACCCCCAATCTTTTTCTAATCTCACTGGTTTCAATATTTTCATATTTATTCATTCTCGCTCTTTCCTCCCTCTCCTTTCTTTCCTCCTTCTATCTCTTCTCTCTCTCCTTCTCTCTCTTCTCTCTATCCTTCTCTCTCTTCTATCTCTCCTTCTCTCTCTTCTCTCTCTCCTCCTTCTCTTTCTTCTCCCTTTCCTCTTTCTTCTCCCTCTCCTCCTTCTCTCTCTTCTCCTTTTCCTCCTCTTCTCTCGCTTCAATTTCCTCGTCCCTTACTATCCTTGAATCGCTTACACCCCATATAATATCATATATATATATATATATATATATATATATATATATATATATATATATATATATATATATATATATATATATATATTCATCAGGATTTCTAGTTATTCCTGTATCCAAAATAATTTTTTTACAACAAGAAACCAATAAAATTTATTTTGAATTTCTAACAGAGCCTGATGTTTTCTTAACATCAAAATTTTTTTCATTATTTAACATTCAAATTAAATCTAAAGTTGTCGGTTTATCAACATCAGCATAATGCCAATCTTTTATTGAAAATACCTCATTCTTATGTTGTAGAACATATTTATTAAAATACCGAATACCCTTTTCTTGAAGGTATGCTTGGACACAGAAATGATAATTTTCTTGAAGCCTTCTTGCCATCATTCATGTATTAGAAGTATATGTTAGAATAATATTATGACACGAAACACCTCCCCATCTTGCCTTAGTTAAATCATTTTGTACTTCCCTACTTATTATATATAATCCTGTTTTTATCTGTTTTCATGATATAAACTTGGGCAAAACCATTATTATATTTACCCTTATTAAATTCTTTTATTTGTTGTTTACAAATCGTGACTCCACAAAACTCATTCTCTATTTCAAGTGGATCATATTCTTCCTTACGAGACTGATTTAATTGCTCCAGGTCTTTTAGGTCAATTTTAAATGACCAATTATACCCTAAATCATTCATATCATACCCCCATTGTTCTATTCTCATACAAACGATACGCTCTTCTTTGTAAAAATTTATTTTAATTCGAACTGTGAATTCTGTATGACCGGGAGATAAAATCAACACTTCTGTATCTTTGAAATACACGGCCGTTTTATTTAAGGAGAAATATTGTGATAAATCACTTAATCTCACCAAGTCATTCGCGTCAGTCAGGGTTGGATAATTTATTAATTTATAAGCATTTTTCATATTAATATTTTTGGTTATATTATATTTATGTCGTTCAGCCTGTGCCTTTGTGTAATAATTTGATAAATCAATATCCAGTTCTTGGGATACACCAAAGATAGAACCATCTTTACCAACATAAGTCATTGATATTAGATTAAAAATAATGTCACAAAAATTTTTATTTTTGTTGAGTTGAAATAACACATACAGAAATAATTGACCACAACACTTGGAATTTAATTCTTGGACTTGAAATGTTTGATAAACACCATTCTGTAAGAATTTTATGACTTCAACACGTGGTGGAAGACCAAAACTATCAAAATAATATTTGTCTTGATTATTAAAAATACAAACTCAATGAGAACCGTTCCCATTATTATCTACTAAGTTCATAATAATATTCTTTGTATGTTTAGGCACGTTTGTTAATTCATCTCTCATACAAATAACCACATTATGAATTTTGAATTTCTTACAATATTTGACAAGTTGTAAATTTGATGTTGTATTCTTTCCAAATTCTTTAAACCACTCATCAATGCTCATTTATTTATGAGAAAGATATAATCCATTACCCCTTTTAGTTAATTTTACACCTGCTTGTGCGATAGAAGAAAGCATATCTCCAACTGACAATCTCGCTTTATCAGGCAGACCTTCAATTTTTTCAGCAAAATCTACAATTACACCACTTCAACTAATTTGTTGATCCAACTCTTTGTTATGTCTTTCCAATTCTTTTTAAGCCGCACTTAAACCAGCAAATAAAGGAATCAGAAATGGGAGAAATCCTCCACTCGTCTCTCTTAATGAATATTTTTTCAACAATGGTTTTGTCATTTTAATTTTAAGTGAGCCAGTATCATTCAAGATTTTAACCTGTTCTCTTGTGAGCAAACATCAATTCTCACTGCTCCTTTTTTTCTGAATTGTATTAACGTTAATCGTACAAGGCTTTTGATTTTGAACACAAGATGATAGTTTATGAAGATTGATTTGATTAACATATACCCCAGTTGGTAGTTTACCACTCATTTATTTAACAAAAAATTATGTGAGACTAATCATAACACCATTATCTGTATTAATCTGTAATTCTGTTTCTTCCAAAAGCAAAAAACATGTATCAACTTCTTCACTCTCTCCTCTTTCAATGTACAGGGAAGTATCCACTCGATTGGACTTTATAGTTTCCTTTTGAGCACTCAGGCCAAACACATAGATTGTATACAAACTTTTAAATGCTGTCATATCCAAAAATAGGTTCTTTATTTCCATTACTTTCACACACCTTTTGGTAAGACTTGTATGCTTCAGCAAAATCATTTTTTTCCCAATTAATTTCCAATCTATCTCGTGGGTAAAATGTTCCATCTCGAGAAACACGAAGATGTTTCACCTTAGCATTATCCCTCAATGCATTATTCTTATCAGTCGCAGTATCACCATCTGGCTTTTTAAAAAATAATCCACAGATATCGTGGCTTTCCTTCCAGAACACCAAAATTCCATGTGTAAGTGGTTTGGTTGAGTTTAACGTGTTGACATCGTCGTTTGAGGAATGATACACCGAGTGGTTTCTTTGAGTTAAGTCTTCCATTCAACATCTCTTCTGTTTTAAGATTAGGAGTATATTCACTAATATACCAACTCATTTCATCAATTACAAATTTATTCTGATCACCAAAAGCACGAGCAATACCAAAAAGTAATCTATTTTCATTATCATTCCTTTGGAGTTGAAATCTAATTTTAAGACCATACAGAACTTTATCATGATCACGAAATCCAAATATACCTTTAAGAGGAACGGCCACAGCAAAACTATTACCTGCTTTTGTATCATCATTATACATTCCTTTCCTTTGATTATATCCAGGGTCTGTGTTTGTTCCCATTGACATATCAGGAATAAAACCTTCGACAGCCCCCTTTCCCATTCTATCACCGAATGAATATAGTGTAAATTTCATCATTTCAGATACAGCAGAGACATAATCAATGGCTTCAACTTCTTGTGTTCCAATGTACAAACGAACACTATCAAACATTTTCCAGAAGAAATCATTTGCGAGTGTAGCGTTTGTGTTATTCCCAGCCTAAGTGAATGTAAATTTAAGCAACAAGAAACTTTCGGATAAATTCAAATAGGTTTGTCGATTATTTTTTCAAAACTTTTTGTACCATTTGCATTCGTCTGTTCCAGTTATTGCATTTTCCTTGAAGTAATCTTCTTTTTTCGTGGAGTTTGAGATAATAATGGTATCATCCAAATCATAGATACTATCAATTGCTTCCATACTTGTATTTATTTCGGAAAAAAGATGTTAAAACTTTTGAAACCCTGATCCAAGTATTCAAATTATTTTCTGTCGTTCTTGGGGAGGCAACTGAGTTTTGCCTTTCTTAATTTATTTTATTGCTTGTAATTTATGAGATTCCTTTTGGGCACCTTTTATACTCTTTATAGCACCTGCCACATTTCCCACAGCAGAAGCAGTTGAACCAATTAGGTCTTTATGTTGAAGAATAGTTGAACCGACACCCATTAGAGTATCAATAATCCCATCTCCTCTAAATTTATGTCTGACACCCCTTTGTCTGGTAGGTTTATAGTATCCTCTACCAAGATACATACCTTCGGCCTTTTAGTATGGGGAAAGGAACATCCCATCCCCTGTAATTATTTTATATTTTCCCAACTCGTGTTTCCTCACAATAATCATCGTATTTATTTATTGGAAAACTTCACGTAGGTGAATTCTGATGGATATAACTTCTCCATTAAAAGAAATCATACGATTATCTTGGTCGGTTCTCCTAAAATTTACTCTGTGTATGTTTTTTCCTGACACAGGGAGATAAACCAAATTTTTGGGTTCCATATTGAATTTATAACCAATTGGGGTTAAGTATGCGCTGAATGAAAATATTGTATTTGTTTTTATTCCATCATTATAAGCACCATCAATCAAATCACAGTGAATTAACACCGAATTTATTCCTGAGGATATTTGAATGACATTATCACTGTAAAATGTCCCATTAGTTTCAATCTTTTTTGAGGAGAAACCCAATAACTCTCTAAATGAATTATCAATTGTGAAATCAACCTTGTAGTTATTTTTAAGCTTAATCGTTGATTTTGAAGTATGTTTTTGAATGTCTATAACAATATTTTTTGGTTCATCACCCTGTTCTTTTACAAGACGAGCAATTTCGGGAGATATTTGAGAAATCTCCTATGCTCCGGGTGAGACTGTTATCGTTTTGTATCCACTTCCGGGATTATAACTGAACTTGTCATTTTTATCAGTTATATTAAATAAGGTATTATAAGTTTCCATGGACAATAAAGTTGCCTCATATTCTTTTGTTGTGTCAAGTTGTAGTGGGTATGGGAATGAAGATGTGTGGTCGCTTGTTGTGAAATTGAAACTAAGGATTGTGCTTCTCATCTTATTTAATATGAGATAAAATGTCTTTATATTGATATTTATTAATTATTTTCATGTTCATCAACTGGTCGAAAATGGCTGATGCTTCATTAAAACGATTGTTATTTCCAGCCTTCCTACTGCTTAACAACAATAACAGTCTATTAACTAATTCTGATGGGTCATTTGGAAGAAAACTAACACCTGAACCAAGGATACTTAAAGCCTGAATAATGTGTTTCTCCTTCTCATTCTTCCTACTTTTACCAGAAAGAATAACACTATAATCAACAGAGCTCAGCAGATCAATATATACTTTATTATCATTATTTTTTTTTTTTTTTTTTTTTTTTTTGTATACCTTGGTCGAGGCTCGTATGAGAGCGAACACACAACTCACAGCAAGGAGGCATGAGACAAGAGGGGCGGGAGTGGAAGGGACAAAACATTGGGGAACAGACACAGGTGAACTGTGGAAGGGAGAGGGATGGGGATGGGACGGGGAACATGGCGAGGAGAAGATGGACATTACAGGGACTTTCAGGAAGGAAAGCAGGAGAATTGAAGGAAGTGGGCTTGGGTGGATTATCGGGGGTAGAAAAGATCGAGAATTTGGATGGGGGAAGATAAGAGGTGGTGGTGAACAGCTGTTTTGAAAGCCTGGAGGGAAGAATGGGAAAGAATAGAGTGAGGAAGTTTATTCCAAAGGCGGGAAAAAAGACGAATGATAGAGTGAAGATGAGCAGTGATTCGTGATTTTGGTAGTTTTACCAGAAGGGGGTTGTTGGCGGACCTTGATCGCCCTGTGGAAATGTGGTTGGGACAAATCGCAGAGAGAGCAGGGGGGGCAAGGCTGGAGAGGAGTCGGTAGAAGACAGAAAGACCACCGACTAACCTGCGGTGATTGAGTGAGAGGCCCAAAGACTCAGCTTCATTGCGGGAGATGCCAATGATCTTAAATGCCCTGGTTTCGACAGCGTGAAGTCGAGAAAGGTGGGAGGCAGGAGCACCAGCCCAGAGGGGAGAGCAGTACTCCATCAGGCTACGGACAAAAGCTTTGTAAGTGGTCAGGAGCTCAAGAGGGCCGAGGAAGGACTTTGCACGACGGAGGATTCCCAGTCGGCGACTGGCTTTTGAGGCAAGGTTGGAAATGTGACTTTCCCAGGAAAGGTCATGGCAGATAGTGAGACCCAGAAGCTTGAAAGAAAAGACTTCTTCCAGAGGATTGTTGAGAAAGTGGATGGGGGGTTTTGTAAACGGTCCTTTCGAAGAGACATAGTGAGAGTGTGAGATTTGTCTGGATTGAAAGACATGTTCCACGTGTTGGACCAGTTTGTGATTTTATCCAGATCTGCAGTGAGCGAAGAAGCTGCTGCTTGCCGGTCTGAGGGATGACAGATGGTACGGCAGAAGGTGGAGTCATCGGCAAAGAGAAATAGAGGATTTTCCAGAGAGTCCGAGAGATCATTGATGAAAACCAGAAAAAGAACAGGGCCCAGAACGCTACCTTGAGGAACTCCAGCCTGCACAGGAAGAGGGGATGAAAGAACTCCATTTAGGGCCACACGTTGACTGCGACAGGAGAGGAAGTCTGCGAGCCATGAGTGGAGATGGCCTTGAATACCATGGGAAGAGAGTTTGGTGAGTAGGGCAGGGTGCCAGACTGTGTCAAAAGCACGTGATATGTCCAGGGATACGGCTCGGATTTCCTGTCTGGCATTGAGGACCTCCATCCATTGATGGGAGAGCAGTAGCAGCATATCCAGGGTAGAGTGACCTGGTCTGAAACCAAATTGATGATTGGAAATCAAGCCATTGGAGAAGAGGAAGGATTTCATGTCTGAAGCGATGATGGATTCCATAACCTTGCTGATGATTGGGAGAAGGCTGATTGGTCTGTAGTTACAGGGATCTGTTTTTGCACCTTTTTTATGCAGGGCATTATTTTTCATATCCAATGGTTTATCAATATACTTTGATTAATCCCTCACAGTTGAACCTTGTCTTCCATCTTTTGTGAGAAGAAACATTAATCTCGGAGTAAGTTTGAGAGGAGGTTGAGCAGAACTCAAGAACCTTAATTCATCATTAAATATCAATGCCTTTTCTTGAACAAATGAAATATTGCTGGTTGTTCTGTTGGAATGAGTCCTGCTTTGGTTTTTGAATCTGCTGAATATTCATTGTTTTGAAGAGCATTCACAATATAATCAGGGGGTCGATTCATCTCTTCCAGTTGTTGAAATAATCCTTCATCATCATATTCTAATTCTCCTATATGCTCTAATTCTTCCTCCGTCATTTGACTGAAATCTTTTAACATTTGGAGCTTTCGCGGAGTATATTTTATTGTGGGAACTGTGGAAACATCGAAAAATTTTTCTTGGGAAGTTTTTAAAAGTGGTTTAAAAAATTTCTCTTGTTTTCTTTCACATGCTTCTTCACCGTTAGTTTTTGTCTGGTTTCTTCTTTAAGTCTTCCTGTTGTTTTACAAGTTTTGAAACCAACTCTTGATGTTCCCTAAATCTTCTTGCTCTTTCTTTCGCATCCATTTATTTATTGGAAAATATCATTAAATATCTCATCTTGTTTCACAACAATGTATTTGTATTTTTCATTCGTGTGTTGCATGTAATCCCCAAATTCCTTTTTACTACATAATGTAGAACAATTGTCTCTCCAAAAATTGTTTATATCTATTGAATTTAACTTGAATAAAATAAAAGTATTAGCATTGTTTCTGATGGAACGACGAGGAAGTTGAAAGTACGATTGACTAAGATAAATACAGTTACAAGAAGAATGTCTCCCTCTTGTGTAGTAGCTATCCATTACCGTTTGGTTTCTCTCATTAACACAATCATCAAAGATAACGAGGTTCTTTTTAGATTTATCCAAATCTTGGGGAGACGGTATATCATCCGTATTATCACTGAGAATACAAGTTATCGGTTTTGATTTCTTTTTACATCTCTGTGTATCACAAAATAGTTGAATTATATCTTCAATGTTATAATCATTTAGGTTTTTTGAAGTTTAAATAAACTGATTATATCTTCTTTGTGAAGACCAGCATTAAAACCTTGTGAGAGTAGTTGATACTCTGGTTGAAAACTCGACTTTGTGAAAATTATTAAATTATCATAATTTAAAAAGTTGGGAGTAAGGAGCATCTTTAAAAGTAAGCAGGTTTTTTCCACATCCACTTGAACCAACTATGAGACATCTTAATGAATTTGGGAGATTTTTATGGTTGTTAAATTTTATCGTATTTTCCCAAATGGGTAAAAAAATCATTCATTTATATATTTGGAAAACAGGTTATTTAATTTATTATTGGCTTTTTTGGAAACTATATTTTATCCTAAGTTCAGGTTTAATTTCAAGATAATCCATTATTTTATTTATGCAATGTCTTGTGTTGATATTTCCCTGAAAATCACATCCATGAATAATATATAACAACAATCCTTTGAACATTTCTCCACTACATTCAGTTTCTTCCCTTGTAAGGAAAGGTGTGTTATCACGCTCATACTTTACATTCATTTCTCTAATCAATCTTGTAAAGTAATTCATTTTTGGTGTAAATCTAAAAGAACTATTTTCCTTTTTATATTATTTATTATCATTAATTGGAAGATAATCACAGAATCACATTGTTTATAGGCTTTTGACTCTGTGTTTAATCCCCGTCTTTCACACGCAGGACAATTCTCAAATTTGTCATATGGAGAATCAGGGAATTTAGGAGACTCAAAATCGAGTAAACTATTTATATTTGTAAAGTAAAACTTTACTTAAACTGAAATTCAACTTCGATATCATCTTGGATACTTTCAGAATCATCTATACTTTCATAACTATCGTTTGAACACAAACTCTCGGAATCATAACTATGGTTTGAATGCAAACTCTCGGAATCATAATCACTCTCATAATCTTCAAAATCTTCAGTTGAATATTGACTCATATTTAATTAGTAGAAAAAACATTACCATCGACATCTATATACTTTTTTTCATTAACAGATTCAACTGCTACATTTTTTAGATTAAAGGTAATTTTAAAATGATCCTTAACTACAATTGAACGAAATGTCATTTCACCTGATATATTAACATCCTTTATTTCATCAAGATTTATATCTTTCAGGTTGTTGAAAAAAATACAAATTTCTCCTTGCAGATTACAGATGGTCTTATCTTTTCTTTCTAAAGCTTCATCCATAAGGTTTTTATTTTTTGATACTTTTTCTTGTTTCATTGCTTTTTCTAGTTTTGAATATATTGCCAGAAGGAGAGGAGAAACTTTTGTTAGAGATACCTTAATTGATGTTCTTCCAGGTATACTAAAAGCCCTTCCACTGAAGGAAATTGAAGAACTCATATAATTCGCCATAATTGTTTTTATCCAATAGTTGTTATATTTATCTTTGTTCAATTTTACAACCTTCACATATTTCTTAGTATCTTTAGCAAATGAAGAGATTGATTGAAACTTGTCTTTTGTGACTTGAAACATTGTATTTATTAAGTGAAAAAGTTGGAGGATAAAATGGTTTTAAGCACAGATTCACCTATAAATTTAAAGAAATTTTCATCAAGAAAATTTTAGTTTAAGCAAAATTTTATTATATAAATATGGTGAATACAACGTACTGCGATGTTTGTAATCAGGAATATAAATATTATAAAAAAACACCTTCAAACCAACAAACACACATTCAATCTTTTCAAACAAATATCTCCTCTTGAGTTGGAAAGAAAACATTGTGATATCTGCTCAAAGGATGTTTTGAAGAGTAGTTATAAGAATCACCTTCAATCGCAAAAACACAAGAAAAATGAGTTTAAAGTAAAGGGAGACCATTATATTGAAAACACTGATGGGGCATTTAAAGGGAATATAAAAATAAGGATTTTTCAATTTGGAGAACCCGGTCCATCATCAATAGCTGAATCAATTGAAATAGTGAAACCTGATGTTGAAAAAGTTATTACAAAGACATTAAAAGAAATGAAAACTTTAAAGTTTTATATGGGAGTGAAAATGAATATGAAAAGACAAGATGAAGAACATACTCCTTATATGAGAACAGATCTTCATTGTATAACATCATTTCAAGATTTTTTGAATAGTGGGGTTTATGAAGAACTATCAAGACAAGAGGAGGATGTTGATAATACAGTGGTAGGAAGTGGATTCAATATTTTAAAAATCATCTTTTTAGATATACACATTCTAAAATCAAACCCTCTTAAAGCTTCTTCTTATATTGAATTACCAAAAGAAATAAAACTAAAGAAGGCAGTTGTTAATATTAAGAACAATGATAATAAATGTTTTTTCTGGTCTGTTCTTGCTCACTTACATCTATCAAAATGTAATTCAGAAAGAGTAAAACAATATATGAAATAGGAGAATACCTTGGACATTAAAGATTTTAAATTCCCAATGCCACTAACAGATATTCCTAAATTTGAGAAAAAGAATAATGTTTCTATTAATGTATATGGATAAACAGATACAACCAAAGTTCGAATATTAAAAATTTCAAACAACTATAAAAATGAAGAAACACATTGATGTTTTATATTTTAGTGTTGGAAAGAATTCACATTACACATACATCAATAATTTATCAAGATTAATCTCTTCTCAGGTATTCAGAACAGCAAACAAAATATATCCTTGTAAGCGATGTCTTAATTCATTTCATACAAAAGAACGATTAGAACAACATTCAAAATATTGTAGTAATCATAAATCAGCTGTAATTACAATGCCTAAACCTGGTGAAAAGATTTTTTTGAAGATTATAATGAATCTATCATGGACCCATTTGTGATATACGCTGATTTTGAATGTATCCTTAAAAAGATAAATACTGCTTCTCCTAATCCAAAAGAATCACATACAAATAAATATCAAAAACATATTCCTTGTGGTTTCTGTTATTATATCAAATCATCTGTTGGAGAAAAGTTTCATAAACTTGAACATTATAGTGGAAAAAAAGCTTCACAAGAGTTTGTAAAACGTTTCAAAAAGGATTGTATAAGACAACGAAATTAATGAAAGAAACAAATGAACCGATGGAATTAACCGAAGAAGAAAAATTAGAATTCAGAAAGAACAATATCTGTCATATTTGTGAGGAGGAAATTGAGGAGTCTAAAGTTAGGGATCATTTTCATCTTACTGGTAAATATAGAGGTCCCGCTCATTCCTGTTGTAATCTTAATTATAAATTTCCTTCTTTTATTCCAGTCTTTCTTCACAACAGCGCCAACTATGATACACATCTATTTATAAATGAACTTTCAAAAACACCGGGGAATATTTCTGCCATAACAAACACAAGTGAAAACTATATTTCATTTACAAAAATGATATTCACAAAACCTTTAACTCGTATTAGGTTTCTAGATTCTTTCAAGTTTAAGGGAACACCACTAGCCATCCGAGCATCAAATCTAAGCTCCACGGGCTCTTTTCCAAATCTTATTTCATTCTTTCCAAAAGAGGAAATTCTAACTAAAGAGGAAATTCAGATTAAAGAGAGATTCAAAGTAAAGAGGAAATTCTAATTTATGAGGAAATTAATGAAGAAATTCTTACTGAAGATGAAATTCTAATTATTAAGAAAATTCGAACAATGAATGAAATTCTAACTAAAGAGGAAATTCTGATTATAGATGAAATTCTGATTAAAGAGGGAATTCTAACTCGAGAGGAAATTCAAACAAGGAATGAAATTCAAAGTAAAGAGAAAATTCTTACAAGTAAGGGAATTTATCCTTATGATTATATGGATTCATTTATGAGATTTAAAGAAAAACAACTTCCTTCAAAAGAAAGTTTCTATAATAACCTTTATGAAGAAGAGATAAGTGATAAGAAATATAAACACGCACAATAAATTTGGAAAATATTTAAGATAAAGAACCTTGGAGAATATCATGATTTGTATCTAAAAACAGATGTTTTATTGTTAGCTGATGTCTTTGAAGCTTTAAGATCACTTCTTCTTCTTTCAGCTGCATCGTGTTCGGGGTCGCCGCCACGGATCATCCGTATGATCCGCATGGTGATTTGGCACATGTTTTACGCCGGATGCCCTTCCTGACGCAACCCTGGTCGCCTCTTACGACACAGGGATATGGTACACCTATTTTAACCAGGGTATACACCGGCCCAGTATACTGGTACTCATTTCGCCGACCTCGGAAGGATAACAGGCTGAGTCAACCCCCTGGTGTATTAATTCAGTGGCCCAACGGGGCTTGAACTCAGGACCTTTTGGATCCCAAGCCGCTGCCCCAACCACTGCGCCAACACCAGGCTTTGAAGCTTTTAGATCACTCTGTCATAATAAAAGTTGTTATGGATTAGATCCTGCCCACTATTTCACAGCTCCTGGTTTAGCTTGGAGTGCAATGTTGAAAATGAGAAAACAAGATATAGATTTAATCAGTGATGTGGATATGCTTTTGATGATTGATAAGTCTAAGAGAGGTGGAATATCACAAGTATGTTCAAAAAGATATGCTAAAGCAAATAAATATCTTCCAAATTATGAGAGTGAAAAAGATAGTAATTATTTGATGTATTTTGATGCGAATAATTTGTATGGATGGGCAATGTCTCAATCTCTGCCTTATGGAAAATTAGAGTGGGTGGAAGAAAAGGATTATGAAAAGGCTTTGATGAATATTGTTATTTCTTCTCAACATGAATTGAATGAGGAAGAAGGTTATTATTTTGAAGTTGATTTGAGGTACCCGAGTGATCTTCATAATAAGCATAAAGACCTTCCTTTTGCATGTGAGAAAGAAACGCCAAAGAAAGAATGGTTAAGTGATAATCATAAAAGTTTTAATATTATTGCGAATTCGCACCCACCGGCGTGCGAGCGGCCACGTAACTCGAATCGTGGCACGTCGCCCACCGGACAGACAATTCCGTCATGACCCTCTCGGACTAACGCCGGGAACTAGTCACGGGTGGGCCTTTCGGCCTCACCACGATTGTGCCAATCGGCCCCTCGCGTTGGATAGGGTTGTTCGCCAAATTCGACCTACCTAAGTACCCACACGGAGGGTAGACCGGGCGATCGCACCTCGCCGCAGGTCGACTTCGGACACGGGCCACTTTAAGCGACCCGTTCCGTACTATCGGGATAACTGAGCGGTGTTATCGTCAACCTCGACGGTTCCGATTATTTGTCGGGCGTATTTTAGCCCACTACCAACCCTTTACGTGAAGTAAGATGGAGATTCAATTAAAGAAAAGACGAAGCGAAACGGGAAAAACAGTTCAACATAATTCACATTTATTCCGCGGCAAACGGAAAGCACACATATACAATTACAACAATTATGCACCAAAAGCAAATCTAAAAGAAACACAACAATTATGCACCAAAAGCAATTGCAACAAAAGAAACACAATGCAGATCTACTACCGACTACGCGAGCACACGGCAACACTTACACAGTTTTACTTTACAGACAGCGCCGACAACACATATACTCAAAATCAAAAGAAAAGGGCCACCCTCGAATATAAGGGGGCAGACGTGGTCTGTGGGCGCGAGACCGCGTAGAGCCTACCCGTTTTGTGATGAGCCGCAAATGTCGCGGCGGTGCCCCGACTCCGCGCTCCTCCGCGGGTTTCGTTGGCACTGCTTGGAATGGGGTGGGAACGGGGCCCCCCTTTTCGCACTATATCAGCGCGGGGGGAAACAGGGGGGTTGTTGATGCTCTGGGGAAAGAGGATAGCTGGCTTGCTTGGGTCCCGCGACGAGCGACTCCACTGCGCCCTCGACCGCGTTCTCGGCTTCCCCTCTCTGCAGCTCCCCGACAGACTCCGAACCCCGACAGACCGACTCTCCTCCAGACCCGTCTTGACTGCTGCTGCCACACTTCGCCGCCGCCACACCTCGCCCGAGCCCGAAACAGAAACTCACTACTGACTGAATTCGCCCCGCGCTCGGCGCTTTATAGTGCGACAGGAGAACCCATATGCAGATTTCCGGATCAGGATGGGCTCGGGGGCGGAGCCACGCTCGCCCATTGGATGGAGGAAAAGTGGGCGTGAATCATTCCTGATCCGCGAATCTGCATATATCGATTCTACTCCGAAGCGCCTGGAGGCGGGGCCAAATCGCCCCGTGCTTAATGATTGGACGGATCGGAAGTGGGCGTGAATCATTCCTGATCCGACTTCCCCTCGGAAAGGCCGCTCTTTGTACCCACAGCTCAGCACGCGCCCTGTACGAGGCCAGGACAGCCTGACGCTCGGCGTTCACAAGTGGTGCGGGAATGGCGGCAGAAGGAGGAGAGGTGAAGGTGGTGGAGGGTTTATTGTGGCAGTGATGGCCATGGCGACGCTTGGAATGGCGGTGATGCGATGGTTGCGAGAGCGAGTCATGACGGTAAAGGTCGTGGCTGTTGGCGTTGTTGTTGTTGTGAAGCGGCGTTGCGGTTGGTGGTTGTTGTGTGATGGCGGTTGAGACGTGGTTGGTTCAAAATAAAGATAGAACAGAAAAACGGCTATCTTGAAGGGTCGCAGCCCGAATGAATCACATTTATTCCCTCTAAACAACGGGTTTGGGGCTAACGACACTTGTACTTACAGAGATATCTCACCTACGGGACCTGAATGGTGGTTTGCGAATTTCCTCAACCACAACAATATTATTGTCTTCCTTAAGAGGCCCCTCAAAATTCGTTTTCATGATTATGGTAGTTATCTATATTAATATTTCGGCACGCCCTTTTTTTATTCCAACATCAGATTTTTGTTACTGCATGAAATGAGACAAGCTTTGACATATATAGTAATGATATTACTGTCTTCCTTAAGAGGCCCCTCAAAATTCGTACTTGTACTTTCAGAGATATCATGTACTTACATGCACATGTACTGACATGCACATGCACATGTACTTACAGATATCATGCACATGTACTGTACTTACATGCACATGCACATGTACTTACAGATATCATGCACATGTACTTCCAGAGATATCTCACCTACGGGACCTGAATGGTGGTTTGCGAATTTCCTCAACCACAACAATATATAAGGTAAATCAACAGAAAAGTTATAAACAACATTCTATGAGAAAGAGGGATATGTTTTGCATCAAAGGAACTTGAGACAATATTTATCTGCTGGGTTGAGAGTAGCTAAAATTCATAGAGTTTTAAAATTTAAACAAAGTCCTTGGATGGAAAAGTATATTAAATTCAATACAGATATGAGAGCAAACACAAAAGTAAAATTTGAAGGGGACTTTTATAAATTAATGAATAATGCTGTATTTGGAAAGACTATGGAAAATGTGAGAAACAGACAAAACATTAGATTTGCAACATCTTGAAAAGAAGCTTCTCGATTGATAAATAAACCAAGTTTTGAGAGAGAAGAGGTTTTTTCAGAGAACTTTTCTGCTATTCATATGAAAAAGGAAAGTATTGTCATGGATAAACCAATTTATATTGGAACAGCAGTTCTTGATTTATCAAAGATATTGATGTATGATTATTTGTATAATGACTTAAAGAAAGAGTATGGTGAAAATGTTTCATTGTTGTATATGGACACTGATAGTTTTATTCGAGATATAAAAACTGATGATGTATATGAAGATATGAAGAAAGATATTGGAGTATATGATACAAGTAATTTAAATAAGAAGAGTGAGTTATTTTTAAAAAAGAATGAAAAGGTTATTGGTAAGTTTAAGGATGAGCTGGGTGGAAAAGTAATGAGTGAGTTTATTGGATTGAGAGCAAAGGCATATGATTATAAGTATGGTGATCAGATTGATAAAAGGTTAAAGGGAATAAAGAAATATGTAATAAAGAAATCAATAACTTTTAGAAATTATTACAATTGTTTGATGAATAAGAAAGAAGAATATCGGAAAATGAATACAATAAGAAGTTATAACATAAGATATGTAGTGAAGAAGTAAATAAAAAGGCATTAGGATCCTTTGATGATAAGAGATTTATTTTAGATAATGGAATAGATTGTGTTCCATATGGATATTGTATGATGGAGTGAATATTTAATCATAGAGTATATAGAATAGATTGTGTTCCATATGGATTTTGTATGATAGAGTGAATAGAATAGATTGTGTTCCATATGGACACAAGTTTTAACGATGGGAAGATGGGTTCGGGTTTTTAAGGGCTTCTGCCGCGTTTTTCACAATATATAAATGGTCGAACCAAGTGTTAATCAAACTAAGGAGTGGAGAAAATCTCAGTCTTGGTATATAACTGGAAAACATAATGAATGTGAAAAATATCAAGTAAGTTATTGAAAAAATAACTAAAGCAAAGGTAAATAAAACAAATAAGCGAATCAATTTAAAAACCAATAAGTTAGAGGATGTAAATAAAACAATAAATATCCTTGAATGGACTGAAAACTTTGATGGTTATCAATTGAACAATGGAAAAATAATTTACTGCAATCTCAAAATGATATGCAACTCAGGGGGTGGTCAGATGAGATCAATGAGAGAAGTTTATCATTTCATAATGACACAAAAGGGGTATCTTGAAAAATATAAAGATTCAAATGTTTTATTTTTAAATATTTTAGATGGGGATTATTGTGCAAAGAAAATTAAACTATTGAAGGAATTTGAGAATGAACAAATATTTTTAGGTTCAATGAGTGAGCTAAACAATATGCATTGGTTATTTGAAAAAGAGTGTCCCGAGGCTTAGACGTTTCAGATATTTCTTCAGAATCACCTTTAACAAATCACATTACAACTTTGCTACTTGAACAAATCTTTATCTTGTTGCATTGGTTATTTGAATAGAGTGCCCCAAGGTTAAAAGGGGAGACAAATAAATATACCTTGGGCTAAAAAGGGGGTTTATTTTTTGGAAAAAAATATGAATCGCTGAAAATCCCCCATTCACTTACATGGGAAAAGTGAGCCAGAATCAGTATACTCACCCTACTGATGATGACCCAAAATGCAAGGATACGGTCAATCATTGTCCTCTTTGGTGTAAAGCCTGACTGCTCTGGGGTGCTGGTGCTCAAGCAGATGGTGGCGAACCCTATCAAGAATTATCTCAGCAAAAAAACTTGCCTGCCACTGAGAGCAGCGTCACCCCTCAGTCGTTGTTGCAGTCCTGGAGATCACCTTTCCCTTTCCAGAGAGGGACAACAAGGCCCCTCTTCCAGTCAGTTGGGATGATGTCTGTGTTCCAGGCAGACCACAGTACTGGATGCAATGACACAAATACAGCATTTCCACCAGCCTTGAGAAGTCCTGCATGGATGCCACAGATCCCAATAGCTTTACCCATTTCAACAGGTGGATCCACAAACGAAGGTGGATCACAGTTGTTTGGAGGGTCAGCAATAGGGATAGTAACACCACCGACATCCAACACAACAGCTGGTGGATCAGTCTGGTATGGCCACTCCAAGTAACTGGCCCAGTGGGCCTTCACTTTGGAATCTTCTGTCAAGAGCTCACCACCTTTCTCTCTAACTGTAGTACACTGAGGGATGGGCTTGGAGGAACGCAATGTGTGAATTACCCTGAAAGCAGGACATGACTCACTTGACCACAGGTGATGCTCTACCCCCTCACAGATTCCTTGCACATAGGCCTCCTTGCCCACCCTCAGCGCATGTAGAGTTTTATGCCTCAGCTCCTGAACAGTTCATCCCAGCCATTCAGCATAGCCCTGCGACTCTGGTCAATGGTATCCAGTGTCCCTTGAGACACAAAATTCTTCTTTGCTCGACGGTTCCAAGACATTCACTGGCAATATCAAGGATTGTGGTCTTGAAGGAACTCCACAACTCATCAGGATTTCCCAAAGCACCCAGACCACCTAAATACCCACTCAGCCTGTTCGCAAACTCCTCATCCACCGTCCCATCCTTGATCTTGTCAACATCCAGCCGAGGCATTCCGGTAGACCCTACAGTTCTGCATCATCCTCCAGCGACCATCAACAAACAAATGGTCGATCTTCTTTGCCACACCACCAGCGTTGGAATACCAAGTCCAGCGATGATCCAATAGGTGCTGAAACCGTGAACCAGTCACGCTAAGTCCGTGGCTTCTTGAAAAGTCAAGGAACTCGGTGATATTCTGGTTCACAGTTCCAGACCTCTGGGGACCAACACACATCTCATAACCTTCCCTTTCAGTTCCAGGCAATGCATTGAAATCCTCCAAGATGAGAAAAGTGTCTTGCCTGGGGCACTGATCAACCACAAACTCAGGCATGGCATATAAAGCATCCTTCACGGTGAGATCACTCGGCTCAGTCAGGGTATATCCAGAGATGAGGGAAATGACACCCAAGGAGTGACGAATCCTGTCTCATAATACGCTCATTGACTGGTGTTACCTCAATTATTATTGGAGTCAGCTTATTGGACACAGATACAGCAACTCCTTGGTCATGGTAACCATCAGAGTGACCAGACCAACAGTAGGTGTAACCACTCACCATGATCTCGCCACAATGCACTCTCCGAACCTCAGAGAGTGCTGCAATACCGATGTTCAAAGGCTTAAGCTCAGATGATAACAGAGACAAGTGATCATCTTCTCTTAGGGATAGGACATTCCAGGCACCCATTCAAAGGGACTGCCTCAGGTTAACCCAAGGAGATCACCGTCTGGTAGACGACACCTCAGCACCACCCCGACAGACACTACCGCAATCTGACCCGGGAAGGTTACCCTGTGGTTTTCCTCCTACCATCAAAGAGTTGGGATCCCTAAGGATTTGCCCCAATCCCGCTGTCCAGTGAGCTGCCCTGTGGAAGGCAACTGCACAAAAGATACTCCCACGGCATGCGTTTTCAATTTTCTGTGCGTTTTTCTTGTGTTTTGTGGAGTGGTGTTTTGCGGTAGCCAGAGTGCAAGTTCTGCCACCAACCTCCTTAAAAATGTTATACAACTGCAGGAGGACCTCCGCAGACACAGTTGGGCACTCGATCTTCCTAGGTCTTCAAAGTAGCTGTTCACCACCATCTCTTATCTTCCCCCATCCAAAACTTCCTGAAAGTCCTTGTGGTGTCCATCTTGTTTACCCCGTGTACCCCGCCTCATCCCTCTCCCTTCCGCAGATCTCATGTGTCTATTCCCCACTGTTTTGTGCTTCCCTCTCCTGTCCATCTTGTCTCCTTCTTCCATTGTTATACGTTCTGTGTGTTTGCTGTTATACAAGCCTTGACATTGTGTGTGTGTGTATATATATATATATATATATATATATATATATATATATATATATATATATATATATATATATATATATATATATATATATATATATATATATATATATATATATATATATATATATATATATATATATATATATATATATATATATATATATATATATATATATATATATAAAAGTACATATATAATTGTTTATTCCTGACATGTGAAACACTGCAACCCTTGCCTGTAGAAAACTATTTTTGGGGGAACTTTGCTTTCATTTTCTATCCAAGCATCATGTAACCTTGACGGAAGCTAGCTTTTAGCATTGCACACATTTCCTATTCAGCCACCTTGGTTGTAGGATGGCTTTGAAGGCCATAAAATACATATTTATGAGCCTTTCCTTTGTGTTGGGACAGGAGGTGCACAGAGCACAATGCACAAGTGCAAGCACATACACACTTGTCAGTGAAGAAGGTTCGAGCCCAAATTTTCCAACCCCAAACCCAAAAATTGAGGGAAAAGACAGAAATCCAAATCAATTTCCCAAAATTTTGCAGGAATTCCCAGAAAACTATTTACTGGGAAGAAACACGAGCTTGAGCTCAATTTGTTTGAAAGCTTTTTCTCAGCTCAAGCTCGAGATAATTATCCTTGCACCATCTATAATCTCGATCATACGCGACGTGTCAGCGGTGTGGCACTATTGCTGCCATTGTAGCACAATTGACAACATAGAAGAAAATGAAAAATAAAATATTCTCCGGAACTTCGTATTGACCAGAACTTTCAGAACTTTATTTTTATCTCATTCAAACAAGGGCCTCGGCCGACTTGCACAACATGGTCAAGGATGGTTGCGGACACCCATTATTAGTTTTGGAATATCCATGATCATTTGCAAAATTATAATTACTGGTTATTCCATTACAAGTTAGATGAAATGAAAGTGGTGAGAGCTTTCCTTGTGCAGCAATGGATGGATGGATTATTTGTGTAAAATCACAAGTCCCACATGTATGTTTAAACAATGTAAAAAAAAAATAAAGAAGAGCATTCACTAATAATGTAGCTAAAACCAAAAAAAGGTAAAAACCCTTCAATTGGATTGAAACCTCTCGGGGATGCTAATGGGAATGGATTAGGTATTATGACTGATTGCTTGAGCATGCACATGGCATGGTAATGAGAGAAGGGAAATTCAAATAATCAGAAAAGAAATCCCAAAGTGATTGTGTCATATCCCAAGCTGGCACTTACTAATAAAACATGAAGTTGATAACGATTTGCAAAATCTGTATTGGATACGCATTATATTTTCCTGGGTGTGCAGCAGCTAAAACCCAACATTAATATTAATTTACATGTGGAAAAAGCTAGAAATAGGAAAAAAAATAAAACGTGATTAGTTTTATTTCACCAGAGGAGAAACATGACTAAATAACTGCTATCTCTTGGGGCCATGCTGCCGCGTCGTAAAATTAATAGCATGTGGTATCTGTTTTGCGGGTGAGTGATTGTATATTTTGTACAAATGGTGGAGGAATACCTTGGAAACTGCAAAATAATTGAACTGTTGTTAACCTTTTTATCGAATGGGATGATTTCATTGATTTGACAGAATCATAAATGTGGATTCCCTAAGAATTACCGAGGGGGCTAATTACCTTTGGTGGTGGAGGCAGCATAACAGACAGAAAGGGGTGAAAAAATAACCTCCTTCACTTTCGGTAGTGGAGGTAAAAACAGAGAGAAAGGGGTGAAAACATAATCTCCTTGACCTTCGGTGGCAAAGTTAAATAAATCAAGGCATAGAACACATAATGTCGATCTATGCTCTTGGTCTTCACAGATAGATCACGGCAAACACCTGGTCGGATGGACCTTATTGTTTTTATATATGTGTCAATGTTTAAGTGAGGGGTGGATTATATTCGGAGATTGCACAAAAAGGTTAAACAAAGTGATATCCTGTAAAAAAAAAAATTTCACATTTTCAGCGGATGAGACATCTCCCGAGGCACCAACTGCATGGCACCCCAGGTTCCCAACACAGGCAGAAACGTACGTCTGTCTAACTGATGTGTCATATGAACACATTTACCGATATGAACAACTAAGCAGGTTGGACAGCGCTCGCCAAGTGGCTTAAGCAACAAGCAAGCACTCCAGCGAAACAACTCGTTTAACACGCGATGAGCAAAAAATTAAACATACACCTGAGATGCCATAAATGTCAAGCCATGAACGCTGACGTCTCCAGATGTTTATCAGCATTGCAATGAACCCAGCGATTCGTCGCTATGATGAACAGGTATTCGATAATATGAGTGAGGAAAGTGAGATGAACAACTTTATTGTTAATAAATCGTTGTGGCCTGTTTCAAGTCAAGGCATTGTTGAGCAGGCCAGAAAACATGGCAGCTTCAGACCCCAGCTCAGATACCCAGGAAATGCCTAAATACCCAGAGAGTGAGGTGGCCGTGGATCGCCTGATGAAGGATATAATTAAATATGGCCGTTAATTATCTTCAAAAGACGTGTTTTAATTAACCTAAACACCCAATTTTCACTCCTACACTTCCTTGGAGTTTTGTTAGTATGCTTGCAAAGTTTCAGGCTGCTAGGTTTTATGGTTTTGGAGTTATGGAGGAGACACACACACACACACACACACACACACACACACACACACACACACACACACTGCCTTTTATTAGTATAGATAAACACACACATATACATAAATAACTAAAAATATGCAGCTTCGAAGACATATTGTATTGAGAGTAAAAGCACACTGAGCCTAAAATAATAAAATTATTTGTTAAAATCCTGACGTATGAGAAGAACACTATCTTCTGTCCTCAGTAGTAACAATAAGACACCAGACATGCAGCAGCAGAGACATGAGCTGTACTTAATATGTCTGATGGGAATAGCTATGCATCATGATTGGGCTGTGAAGGGGACCAATCAGCATGAGGTTTGAGATTGGTTTAATAATGAGGGTGGGATTTGAGGATAGATTTGCTTCCATTTCGGGTGTTTGGGTCACCAGTTCGGTGTCATGTGTTTCACGTCTGCCTCAGGTATGAGTGTCAGGCTTGACCTTCCCACCAACAGGTGGGAAGATGTATGTGATTGCTTCATCCTCAATCGGCTGCATGCAGGTCTACGTGGCAGTTACTTGACCGTGTACCTGAAAGCAATGCTTCAACAATTTCCCGGCTGGCCTGGCCAGGTGCCAAGGCTTTAACTACTATGTTTTTCTACGCGAAGGTGTGTTGTAGACTATGGCAATGTTCTGCTCCAAATGAAAGCTTGTTTCCACATGCTACTGTTTGGTGGTGCTGCGTCAACTGTGCCATGAGTCATGTGGATGTCTGGCCCACCTAATTGGCAGTGCATTTGCCCTCTTCTTACAGGCCATCTCCTCGCTATGTTCCCTTTCGACTGTGTGCGTCCCTCACTCTGAACTCGTCCAACCAAGCCAACCACCTCCTCGCTTCTGATCTCTCCTGACATCACACCAAACAACCGTTCCACCTCTGGGGCATGGCTTGCTCGCACGAAACCCGGGAAGGCGGGGCCTCTGCCTGCTCGACATGCCTGGCTTGCCTGTAATTGCAAAAACATAGGAATAGATCACAGAGGGCAATCACATACTGGGGGAACTTATCCCAAATCCCCATCAAATTAACACCACATCACCCCCCCCCCCCCGTGTGGTGACACAGAACACTTAAGCTCACAGTTTCCCTACTAAATTACATCAATATGTCTCCTACACGTCCACAGACCAAACAACGTTATTCAATCCTAACTTTCCTATTCAATTACTCCATCTACCCCCACAACCAACAACAATATTAACACTCTCTTATCAATTTATCCATGACTCTCTAACACTTTCATTCCATAGTCTAGCAGCTTCAAACCCCTATTGTAGCTCCGAACTAAGGCATCACCCTTCCCTTTATAAATATTCACCATTACACTCTTCAACCAGTCATCTGGGACAGATGTCTCCCTGATAATTGCATTTCCCAATTAAGTGATTAAATTCATTCCAATATCACCAGATGCTTTCAGCATCTCTACAATCAAAATATAAAGAAGGCCTGAATGGATATACTGCCGACCCCTCTATTTACAGATTCACCATTCGTGCACCCCGCAGATATGTGGTTGATAAAATGCGACCTACTTCTACATTCGTGGCACTTTGCTTCACGTATTTGAAGTTTTTTTTTCCACTTTTCACGATTTTTTTTGCCCGACTCATTGTACATAATTATTTATTCCTTGCATTCCATTCCATCCCCTCCCAACCCACCGTCATCTCCTCGCAATTCAATCAACCCTGGTTTTTTATTGGTTGTGGTTCGGCAAATAAATCCGTTGGTTTTCGAAACTGCAAAGTTTCCATGTCTCTCCTCACGACCCATGTGTGCATTGTCCACCATAAATTCGGAACGTCTCCTTAATTGAGCCACTCGGGACATCGTGGGACTTTAATTTCCTGTCAAGAAAAAGGGGAAAACAAAATAAAAGAAAATCCTCCCTTTATTCTGGCACTTAGCTTGTCCAGAGATGGTTTCTGTGGAACTTTGGAATTGAGGCGCTTCATCTTGCACATGGAGACACACCCAAAATGGCGCCAAGCTGCTATCTCATGTACGTCAGGCAATTCGTGAGCAGTATTCAACACTAAGGCTCAGAGACCGCCATACAGTTTCTTGCATCGATTGTCCTCACCAACGCTGCAGCTTTACAGAATGGCACCATCTCTTCGGTGATATAAACGTGCTTTTGAAGTCGGTCTCTCACAACCAAACTAAGAGCCAATGACCAGCATCTTTCTCCACCACAAGAGCCAATTTGCCACAGTACGAACATGAGAATCGTGCGCTCTTCTTCATGCATCGAAAGAAAGCCATTTTGTTGTGCCAAGGGGACAGCAAAGTGAGATCTTCCGTCATAGCCACGTTCCTCTCATGACTACAACTGAATCCCTCACACCAAACTCATGCGTTCACTCCCAATCTCTCTTCGACGTCACACCGAACACTCATCCGCTTCCGCAGCATGGCTTGCTCGCACCAAAACCCAGGAAGGTGGGGGCTTTGCCTGCTTGGCACGTTTGGCTAGCTTTTATTATAGTTGTTGTTATAAAAGTGCAACTCCATCATTGCTGGTTTGTAATAGAAAAACATATAAATAAGTCACAGGAGGCAACCATCTACTGGGGGATCATTGCTGGTTTGTAATACAAAAACATACAAATAAGTCAAAGGAGGCAATCATCTACTAGGGGAACTTATCCTCAATCCTGTACAATTAACACTGCACCCCCCCCCCCACCTCCCGTGTGTGGTGACACATAATAACTTAAGTTCACAGTTTCCCTCCTCAATTACATTGAGATGTCTCCTACACATCCACAGACCAAAAACTCAACTCAATCCTAACTTTACCACGATATTCCTCCATCTATCCCCAGAACCATAACACTTGTTTACTTGTCGGTGTCATTGAATCGCTCTAGTGAGATACCTACCATGTCTTTGTTGTATTTTACAATAAATACTTTTCCCAAAAAGATATTTTTTGCACAAGACATTTTAACTTACATCTTCACTGTTTCTTTTGAAACACCCTGTAAATCCCTAATCCTACCAACACATTTTATGACCAAATCTTTTCAACTGGAGTCTTTTCGGACCCCAATTTAAAACCGTTCAATTTCACTAATTGTGCAAAAGTTTCATATCAATGACTAAAGGTGGTGTTTTATTAATAATTTCAACAAAAATTTAGAAAATACTTTTAAAAAATGAAATTAACTTCCCAAATGAGTCTTTTAAGACCCCAACTCAGAAGCTCAAAATTTCATTCATTCTGCTAAAGTTTCTCATCAATGAGGAAACACATTTTGATTGGATGATGTTTTAGTGATAAAGCAAAACAAACATAAACATTTTAAAAAAAATTTGAGGCCTTGCTCGATACAAATACCATGTGAAATAATCATAGACAGTACTTAATGCAAAAAAATGAACCAAAACAGCTGGGGTCTTTTTGGACCCCAGAAAGGATTTGCTTGTAACTCTGTGCAGCAAGGTGGGATCTGAAAACATCATATATATTTATTACTAATAATGGTACATAAAGGTCAACAAACTAATAAAACATGAAATACTTTGTTAAACTAACATAGAAATAACACATCAAAATGTAGGCCTCGTGTCCAAAAAGACCGCTGTTGGTTGGATTAGGGAAACACACTCAACGTTATACTTTCATTGGTTAATCTTGGACTACTGTGAGTATCTCCACAAATATTTTGAACATCCCTTGCCTTTTGAAAAATCTGACATCCTTCCACCAATAAAAGGTTGTTGATATAAATTTAGTTGATAAATCAATTGTGTTGATTGAACTTCTTCCATAACACCATTATGCTTGGTGTTGACTTAATGGTTAAGGGTGGTGGGCTTGGGATCCCAGGATCCTGAGTTCAAATCCCGTTTTCGCTGTTGAATTCATACCAGGTGGGGTTGACTGCCTGTCATCCTTCTGAGGTTGGCAAAATGAGTGCCAACTTGCTGGTATCCTGTGTTGGAGTGGTGACCTGTTCAGGATTGTGCCCAATTGCCAAGGAGACTGCTTGAACAGCACCAACGCTCTGCACAGAGTTTGGTCCTGATTGATGGATGGATAACACCATTGTAATTTACAATTTCATGTTGAAAAAAAGGTGAAATTGTTTTTTACTGGGTTTGCTTGAAGAGAAGACTTGTGCATTCAGGAATAATTAATGAAATATTTTGTATTTTAAAAAATCCATAAATAATGTCGCCATATTTGAAAATTGTGGAATTGTACGGGCACTCTTGGTCTGGAATTGGTGAATAACAAGCGTTGATGAGCTCCGTCCAATATTTTGCAATGATTAATATACTTTTTCAAAAATGATAATGAACGTTCTTTGAACACCGAAACACCTTACTGCATATCATTTGCCAGAGCAGAGCATTATAACAAACAAATTTAAAATGTTAAGGGGATTCAAACTTTCAGTGCATCCTGAAATAATTACAGCCATTATGTTCACTTAAAAAACCGTTTGCTTTCTTTTCTAGAAGTATCATGGTGAAGGAACCATTAAACAAAGTCAAAGAAGCCAATAATCTATTTCTCAATTCCCAGATAAATCAGACAAGTAAACGACTGAAAACAGGAGAAAGTTGCAGCTTTTAACAGGAAAAGCCCAAATCTTCCTGCCTATCGATTTCTCCTCACAACCATGAGCCTGAGCCATACGGGATAGTCAATTGGCTCTGAGGCCGGATTCTAAACCAGCTCAGGTTCTGCAATTCAGCTCAGAGTTCAATTGGACCAGACTTGAAGAAAAAAACAACACGACAAAAATTCCAAGGCATACTCATTACACCACTACACAACCCATGGTAGCTATATTTCCTCACTACTCTTACCAAATACAATGAAACATTTCCAGTCTGTGGGTGCAATTTTGGACAATTTGAAAATATTAGACTTCGCAGCTTGTCGAAGCGCATACACCAAGAAGACTTCAAAGTCGACACACAATGTTTACCTTCCATTTTTGCCTCTGGTTATGCCCCACACAAAATTCCATGCTTGTGCTGTGCTATTAAAACTAATCTCCACTTGAAAGTTTGTGTGTGTGTGTGTGTGTGTGTGTGTGTGTGCGTGTGTGTGTGTGTGTGTGTGTGTGTGTGTGTGTGTGTGTGTGTGTGTGTGTGTGTGTGTGTGTGTGTGTGTGTGTGTGTGTGTGTGTGTGTGTGTGTGTGAGAGATTAACACTATATTTTTGGCAAGAACGAGCTCTGCACTTGGAGACAAGGATGTTCTCCACAAAGCTGACACATACTCTCACAGCATATGTTTGTAAACCTCCTGTGAATTATTACGCTTAAAAATTTCCATAAAATAATTTTCGAAAAAAACAAACAAACCAAAGTTAAATTCATTTTATACAACGAAGGAGTCAAAACTTTTTACTTTCAGATATAAAAACATGACTTCTATTCCAACAGCACCATTAAACTCGTGTTGAGAATGAAGGTGACATTGTGTAAATGAATCAATATGTGACTTTTATGGGTTTTTTTAATGTTGAAGGCTACAGTCACGAACTGCATTGGCCTCATTGAGGCCAAGCCTGAAATAAAAGAACTGCATGAATCGGAAAGTAAGGAAAGAGAGAATAGTCTAAGAGTTTTTGAGGAAGTAAAAAAAATCTGCTTTTTGAAAAGGGTAAGGTCATTAGTGTTTGGGAAGATGTGAGAAGGTAAAGAGTTCTCGAGTTTGGCAGTGGAGGGGAACAAACAAACATCGTACAAACCCATCCTTGAGTTGCCAATGGCCAAACAATAATCATGTGATGTAGTGGCTTGTCGAGTATTCCTTGGTCTCTCAATGGTGGAGGTGCACAAGCAATAAGTTCTTGCGAGTAGAAACTGAAGTAGTATCTGTAGAAAAGAGAAAGAGAGCCGACTTTGTGGTGTAATTTGAGTGGGTCGAGTTTTGATGTCACATTAGTAGAGTCAACAAGTCGAATAACTTTGGAATTAATTCTGTCCAATAAGTATGTGGAGTGGGAACCTCCCCAGATGTGAGAGCAGTACTCCATACAAGGACGAATCAATCCTTTATATAGTTGGAGCAACTGTTCAGAGGAGAAGAATCTTGAACATCTGAACAGGACTCCTAATTTCTTTGAAGCAGACTTCGCTATTTGCGTAATGTGTGGATTCCAGGATAAATTTGATGTTGGAGTGATACCTAGTAGGTTTATCGTATTACATGGTGTAATCGTGGAGCTCTGAAAGGACATTGGAGAGTTAAGAGGAGATTTCGAGAAAGAGATGAGAAGAAATTGAGTTTTTGAAGCGTTAAACTTAACTTGTTTACATTTGCCCCACTGGGAGATCTTGTCCAAATCCGAATTTAAAGAGGTGGCTGTGGTGAAATGAGATGTAGATCGAGGGAGGGAAGATGGGACAGATGGGAAAGACATGGAGGAATGTAATGTTGAGTCATCAGCATACGAGTGCATTTGATTATTTGGGGAAGAAGGAAGGTCATTGATAAAAAGAAGGAAGAGTGTTGGAGACAGAACGGAACGCTGTTGATAGGGTAGGGGGGAGATGTTGAACCATCATCAATTACGGAAGTAGAGCAGTCATAGAGAAAGCTTGATACGAGAGAGCAGAGTGAAGGAGGAAAGCCGAAAGAGGTAAGCTTGGATATCAGATCCCGATGTCAAACTCTGTCAAAGACTTTTTAGATATCAAGGCCTACAACAAGGGATTCTCCAAAGTCTCTCAAAGAAGAGTCCGAGACATTCGTAATGTAAGAAAGGATATCATCTGTAGATCTTGCCTTGCGAAAGCCATATCGGTTGTCAGATAAAAGACTGTGAGATTCAAAATGCTTGAGAAACTGGGAATTGAGAAGATATTGAAAGACTTTGGAAACAGCAGAAGTCAGAGCAATATGATGGTAGATAGAAGGGTTTGAATAATCACCCTTCTCTATAATAGGCTGTACTAAGGCATGTGTTCAGGAAAGAGGAAAAGTTTGGATTTTCAAAGAAAAACGAAAAAAAAACAAGCAAGCACTGGTGCAAGTTCTGAAGCACATTCCTTCAAGACACAGGGAGGAATGCCATCTTGCATGAAAAGAGATCATAGGGAGGGACACAGGATTGGTAAGGGGAGCATCAGAGGGAGAGGTAATGTTCGAGTTCTCCAGTGTGGAGTTAGAGGAGAAAAGAGAACCAAAAAGAGTTGATTTATCTGTCGGAGAGACAGCGATAGTATCATCGGAATGGAAAAGCGAAGGAAAGGGAGAGCGACAGAAGTTGTTGGAGATACTTTTAGCCAAGAACCAGAAAGATCTATTGGTGGAAGAAGATGAGAGGTTGTCACATTTCTTTTGAATAAAGGAATGCTTCGCTTCATGAATAACATGTTTGCAATGATTTCTGGCAGATATGAAAGCTGAATACAAGTCAGAGGAAGAAGAGTTTTTCCATGTCCGATATGCGGCATCCCTTGCACGAATGGCCACAGAGCAGGAATTATTGAACCAATAATTAGACGGCGAGATAGACTTGAAAGAGAAGGGGATATAAGCCTCCATTTCTGTAACAATAACCTCAAATATACTGTTGCGAATTCGCACCTGCCGGCGTGCGAACGGCCACGTGACTCGAATCGCGGCACGTCGCCCACCGGACGGACAATTCTGTCGTGACCCTCTCGGACTAACGCTGGGAGCTAGTCACGGGTGGGCCTTTCGGCCTCACCACGATCGTGCCAATTGGCCACCCGCGTGGGATAGGGTTGTTCGCCAAACTCGACCTACCTAAGTACCCACGCGGATGGTAGACCGGGCGATCGCACCTCGCCGCAGGTCGACTCCGGACACGGGCCGCTTAAGCGATCCGTTCCATGCTATCGGGATAACCGAGCGGTGTTATCGTCGGCCTCGACGGTTCCGATTAATAATCAGGCGTATTAAGCCCACGACGAACCCGTAACGTGAAGCAAGATGGAGATTCAATTAAAGAAAAGACGAAGCGAAACGGGAAAACAGTTCAACATAATTCACATTTATTCCGCGGAACACGGATAGCACACATATACAGCCAAACAGAATGCACACATATCAAATGCAACAAAAGAAACAATGACGCAGAGATACTACCGACTAAGACCGACACACGGCAACACTTAAACAGTTTTACTTCACCAGACTGGCGCCACACACACACGTTTACACCAAACCCCAAAAGAAAATGGAAGTGCGACTTCCCTGATCGCGTCGAGTCCTCCTTCAGCGACCGCAACTCCGAGCCCCTCCGGCGTGCTCCGCGGGCTCATGCCGTGTGTCGCTTGTGTGGTCCGCTCGACGGTACGGACGGGGTGTTGGGGAAACGGACGGGGTTTGTTCGGCGCTGTTTTCCGCGCTCGCGCACGGATCAGAGAAGCAAGGCAGGAACAACAAGCTCGTGACTCAGACCAGAAGACGACCATGAAGACCAACCCTCACTCCAACTCTCGACCAACCCTCACTCCAACTCTCGACCAACCCCTCTCAACCAACGACTCTTGACCAACCACCTTCGAGGTCCGTCCTGTCCGCCTTTTGTAGCGCGGGGCGGAACGGAGGTGGCGTGGTTGTAGTGTGCTTGGCGCTGTGGTGGGGATGGCGTGGTTGTTGAGATGCTGTTTGTTTGAAATAAAAGATAGAACAGAAAAAATGGCTAACTCAAGCGTCACAGCCCGGATGGATCACATAAATTCCCTCTATACAACGGGTTTGGGCTCACTACACATGTACTTACAGAGATATCTCACCTACGGGACCTGAATGGTGGTTTGCGAATTTCCACAACCATAACAATACGTTCAGCAGAGATGGAGGCATCGTCTGAGGAGGGGCAGTAGTTTTTCCAGGGAAAGTCAGAAAAGAAGTTGCGTAAACCAGTCCAGTCAGCATTATTAAAATTCCAATACTGGCGTTTTGTCGGAGCAGTCGGATGAGAAGAAGTGGTGGTAAGTAAAGTGATGTTCACAAGATTGTGGTCAGAAGAACCAACTGGAGGTGAAATTGTGTCGTTGTAATGCAACGGATAGGAAGTAAAGAATAAATCCAAAGTATTGGTAGTGTGGTCATGACGATCTGGGATATGGGTTGGGTGGGCGATAATTTGTTCCAAATCATGAAGAATGGAAAAGGTTAGAGATTCAACTCCCACAGCAACCTAGTGGGAAGACCAGCAAAATGACACAGGATACCAGCACTCAAGCAAGTGGGAAGACACAACAACCGGCAAAATGAGTGCCAGTATGCTGGTATCCTGTGTCGGAGTGGCAACCCGTTCAGGATTGTACCAAATAGCCAAGCAGACTGCTTAGGCAGCACCAAAGCTCTGTACAGAGTATGGGCCCAATGGAAGGATATGGAAATTGACAATTTTACAAATTTGTCCCATGTTGACCTTTTGGCCAATGTTGACCTCAAAAATACTCGTAATAGGTGTTTGAATTCAGTGACGTGATATGCAAATGCTCTTCAAATTTAAAGTTTTTCAGATTTAAATTGAGGATTTTAGAAAATTGGCCTATGTTGTCCTTTTGGTCGATGTTGACCTTAAAAATAATAGGTGGTTGAATTCTGTGACCTGATCTGTAAATCCTCTTCAAGTTTCAAGTCAATCGGATGAAAATTGAGGATTTTAGAAATCTGGAAAGTTGTTGACCTTTGGCTGATGATGATCTTTTGACCTCAAAAATAAATAGGATTCTGTCAAACCACCAACTCCACCATTTGGTGACGTTTCGTGAAGATCGTTTTAAAATTGTGACCTGTCAGGGATTAAATGTGAGAGGACAGACAAAACGGAAGCAATCAACATACTTGTCAAAATGTTCGTTTTTTTTGCCAAGTTTTCTTGTTTTTTTTTTGCCAAGAGACAAACAGACAAACGCTACAGACCAACATACGTGGCAAAAAAAATTTTTTCGCGAACTAATAAACAAATAGACAAACAAACGGACCCAAATGCAACATTGTACCCTCTCCTCTAACGAGGGCAACAAAATTAATTTGAAAATTTGGTTTGTTGGTTGTGTTCTTATGAGGGAGTGACTATGTTGCCGATAGTGTTCCATGAGAGCAGGAATTGGAATTTGAGCAGGTTTCTCATGCATATTGGCCTCATGTTCACCAAAAGGCATTGTGTGATCGTTAATGTCAACAAGTGAGTGAAAGCAGATGGAACAGCTGGCTTAACATTCCTTCCGAAGCATTGGGATGTTCTGTGATGTAACTCCTTGTATGTTAAACACCTGGATGAAAGTATGTAATGGTATTTTTTCCATGTCAAATCAAATCCTAGCTCGACTGCTCAAAGATTAGTACAGTGCACTATACCTCTGTGCTTTGCATCTCGCTATCCTGTCAGTCCCGTGAATCACTGGAAGAATTTTCCAAGCACCTACTAATTAAGTGTGTCTCAGAGAAGCCAAGTTGGAGTTACAAAGTGACATAGGAATTCATAAACATAGCTGAGGCTCAAGGAGATTTTGGAAGTAAAAAGGTGATATATAGCTTGTGGGAATTGAAAGGAGACAAAGGCATGACGCTTTAGGTCGGTACCCACAAAGGAAACGATCAGCGAAAGTAAAAAAGATTTCAGGTTGATACGATTCCAGATCAATTTTATGATCTAAACATATCAAACGCTCTCATGATTCAAACATGAGAAAAAGAAAGCCTGACCGCAACGGGAAAAAGGAGGAAAATTATATCAATGATGTCTAACAAAGTCTGACAAATACGGATGATGTGATACTCTTAATGTAAGCATTACTTAATAAAATTGGCATGACCCTTCAGGAAGATACATACAAAAGAAAATAAATCCATCCCAGTTTCATTACTAAATGCTGCCTTTCTTCAGTCCCCATCTGTAAATTAATTTGTCATGAGATACAATAAATGAACAAAGCACAGAACAAAGTGCCAGCAATGGATCCACTATTCGACATCTTACCTTTAATTAGCATAATTATTTCTTGGTCTTTCCCAAAGTTAAACATGTTCTTACGTTTGGCCGCACTATTGCATGCACATTCAAAATAATGAAAATAATGACACACACAAATACACACACACACACACACACACACACACACACACACACACACACACACACACACACACACACACACACACACACATACATAAGACTGCGGAGGTTGGGATTACACATATTTAAAGACGAAGAAGGTGCTTCCAATCAAAAGTAAAAGTCGATCTACTCCGCTAATTGAGCAAAAAGCAAGAGCAGACCCGGTGTAGTGTCAGGCGACGTTTTTATAGCATCACACATGGGTCTGAGACAGGGTCTGCTCTTGCTTATTGCTCAATTAGCAGAGTAGATCGACTTTTACTTTTGATTGGAGGAGCCTTCTTCTTTTTAAAAAAGAAAAATTATATATTGGCAAAATGTGAATGCTTTTACCTTTAAAATGAACATGGGTGAATCCTGATGGCTTTTCATATTATTCCTTTGAAATAATTACTTCTTGGAATCATTCTTACATAGAGTTTGGTTATTGTTATATCCACCACCGAAGGTGAAGGAGGTTATGTTTTCACCCCTTTCTGTCTGTCTGTTTGTTTGTTTTTGTGCAAGATATCTCAAAACCTTGTGCACAGATTTGGATGAAACCTGGTGGATGGGTTGGGTGTGTGGCAAGGATGAAATGATTCGATTTTGGTGCAAATCCGAATTAGGATCTGGAAACGATAATTATTTAATTTTTAAAGCGACTCCTCACCATTGATAGGGCCTAAACGATAAAGTACTGTACAGCATGATATTTCATAAAACGTAATCGGCCCGATATGTTCTCATGGATCAGGCATTGTGTGACGGAGCTATGCACTCTACCAAGTGCCATTCTAGTTGTTCATGTTTTCTTTTGTCTCTATTGTTCTACCACCTGCTGGGAGGACAAACTATGAATTCAGTTGTGGTATTACTGGTGTGTTGATTTATAGGAGTTTATCTAAATTGTCAATAAGAGTGAAATCCCACAAGAGGGAGGGAATGCTGGGAGTAAAAGGAGGGAAGGACGGGAGGAGAGGAAGGGGGATGGTGGGGAGGGTGGGGGGGGCAGGGGTGTGAAGGCCCATCTATGTGATGCTATAAAAACAAGTGGCAATAAAAATAAATTGCCATCTTGTGTCCTGGTGTCATTTCAACAATCTTTTCCGAGTGTTTGCTCTATCCTCAACTCATCAAGAAAAAACCTGGTGCACTGTCAGTGGAAAGGTCTGGTGAAAATCCCACTTACATTGTTGAAAAGGCAACAATACTGCATTGCGCTTCTTTTGTCTTCCAGCTTAGCTTCGCTATTCTCACAACGTTAAAATATTGTTGTATAATGCAGTACAAAAATATGAATTCACTCAAATATTCTCAGTTATTTATCAAGAAGAGACTGGCCGTGTCGCCAGGAGATATACACATTTGTTTGAGGTTTATCGCCTGGGTTTGAATCCCGACCCAGCTATAAACTGCCATCCATGGGTTTTGTATCCAGGGTGAAGAATACATTGTACATGCCGTCCCTCGGATGGACGATAAACCAGGTGTCTCTTCTGTCGGAATTAGTTGGAGGACGCTAAAGATCTCACTGTGTCCTGCATGAATTCTTAGCAAGCTACTGCGGGCACTCTGAACAAATTACTAATTCCTGCTCTAACCACATTCATCGAACATAAGGCCAGGTTGGAGGTTCGTGAAGGACTTGGGATAGACTTTCCCCACCCGACTCCATGAGAAGGTGAGAATAATTGTTGCCTTGAAAGAACAAGATTTATTAATAAGCTCACGCATCAGTGCAGAGTGAAAACATATCACAACTCGGATCTCATGCCGTTGTGGCAGATTTAGGTTCTGAGCAGAAAGTATATTCCCAGTAGTAATACAGATCTCCCCAGTCTCTTCTGACTCTTTCTCCATTCAGCAACAAGTCTGGGCCTATTTACACCATCTTGGGGAGCTTATAGAAAATACAACTTCCAAAGATTCATTGGCATGCTCGTCATCATAGTTCGCAATTAATTGTAGTGTTTGACGACTTGTATAACGACCACAAGATTGCACCTTGAAGATGACATATAGGTTACTCGTCAATCTTTTTGGTCGAAGAAAACACGCAACATTACATCATGCTTCTTGAATGCCTTGTTTGTGTTTTAGAATGATGTAAAATGCTTGAAAGCTCCAGGAGCTACAAGAATATTTCATACGTATCTTTTTATCCTTATACTAAGAAGCCTCCATGTGCACATCCAAGTAATCAGATTGAATGATGTCATTGACTGGTACTTTTTTTCTTTTTTTAAGCAGAAATGTAAAGTTAATCATTCACTTTTTTGATATCATAATGAATTCTACTTTCCAATATGTCAGGAAATGAGTGGTTAAGAAAAAGTTTGATTTACAAATCTGTGGCTTTGGATACAAAATGAGGGATCTGTCATGGTTTAAGGTCTCCAACGACAGTGGACCGAATCTGGCTAACTGTTGGTACAGCTGGTGAGATGTCTAGCCAGAGTCAGTCCTGCATCATTGGCTACCTGGCCTACAGCTTGGCAATACTATGCTCACTCCTGAGGGTGGGAATTCCAAGATTAATACCCAAGGAAATGGGTTTAAGAACAAACTATCCTCTTGGTGTTTCATAGACAAGGCAATGCATCATACATTATCCTTTAAAAGGGGATATTGAGCTGGCTATCCCTTCAGCACTCAAGCAAATTCTGCAGCGAGAATTCTAATACCATCTCAAATTCCATATATATATATATATATATATATATATATATATATATATATATATATATATATATATATATATATATATATATATATATATATATATATATATATATATATCAGTTTCAATGTTAACCACGTTACATATTATGGTAAAATTTATTATCTTCACCACATGCCAGCATTTTCGATTTTCAAAAAAAGTACAAGTGAGACAAAATTTATCTGGACAAGTAACATTTTGTAGTCAATAGAAGTCAGTTATTTGAGCTTTGGGAGAAATATATGTTTGAGATGAAAAAAAGAAATCAGCAATGACCAGCAACGTTCTATGGTTGCAACAGTTAATATAATATATATATATATATATATATATATATATATATATATATATATATATATATATATATATATATATATATACATACATACATACAAACTACTTATGTTTTATTAACCCATTAGTTCTTGCTGCAGTAAATGGCTATATTAAAAATCTATAATAAAGATCAGGATGATTAAATGGATATTCAGTATGAACCCAGATTACAGCCGTTTATCGATGCCATTTGTGGCTTTATCATGCAATTAATTTCACCAAAATTTACTCTTCAATCATGCAAACTCGATCCTGATTCCACCTGCAAATTCAATCTGATCGGATGCTTTTCCTGAGCATCGGATATTGAAGTAAACAGGAAAATTGCAGCTGCATCGATGTGTGAATATAAATAAAATTATAATGAATGTTTCACATTTGAATTGGAAAGGACCACTGATCCGACATGAAGCCACCTCAAAATGGAACTTGCCCCCTTGGCTTCTGATATTAGAACTGCCCCCCTTTGGCTTCTGTTAGTAAAACTATCCCCCTTTGGCTTCTGATAGTGGAACTGCTCCCCTTTGGCTTCTGATAGTGGAACTGCTCCCCTTTGGCTTCTGATAGTGGAACTGCTCCCCTTTGGCTTCTGATAGTGGAACTATCCCCCTTTGGCTTCTGATAGTGGAACTATCCCCCTTTGGCTTCTGATAGTGGAACTATCCCCCTTTGGCTTCTGATTGTAAAACTATCCCTGCTTTGGCTTCTGATAATGGAACTGCCCCCCTTTGATTTCTGATAGTGGAACTGCTCCCCTTTGGCTTCTGGTTGTGAAACTATCCCTGCTTTGGCTTCTGATAATGGAACTACCCCCGCTTTGGCTTCTGATAGTGGAACTACCCCTGCTTTGGCTTCTGATAGTGGAACTACCCCACTTTGGCTTCTGATAATGGAAATACCCCGCTTTGGCTTCTGATAATGGAACTACCCCCCTTTGGCTTCTGATAGTGAAACTTCCTCCCTTTGGCTTCTGATCGTGGAACTACCCCGCTTTGGCTTCTGATAATGGAACTACCCCCCTATGGCTTCTGATAGTGAAACTGTTCCCCTTTGGTTAAAGTATGAAGGACATTCAAAATGGCCGATTAAAGGAGTAACTCAGAATATTTGAAGAAATGGAAACTTTTTTCTCTTCAAGTTCAGCAGATATAGTTCATAAAATATGTTTTTGAAAAACAAAAAGCGAATGTTTTGTTATATATATATATATATATATATATATATATATATATATATATATATATATATATATATATATATATATATATATATATATATATATATATATATTATGAAATGCAAGGTCCAAAAATCGACTAACGGTGCTGCTCTGGTCAATGATGTGTATAAAATTACATTCGACACAAGTACACAAGTACCCAATCCATCAGGTCGGTAAGGTTTGTTGTGTACTGGCCTTTTGTCCTGGAATATGAAAATGTGCAACAATGATTAAAATACGATTACATTGGGTTGATTTGATTGGATTGCAAAGGTGGCATTGAATTCACCTTGGCATACATAACAGGTATGGCGAACCAGATGAATCCATACGTTTTGGCTTTTGTATTCCAAAATCCCAATGTTCACTCGTGGAAAACCGAAACAAGGCCAAACATCTGTCTTTGCAAACATGCCTGCCTGGCTATCATGATGCTTTCACACAAATTAGATCGATGTATTCTTGGAATAAGAGATCATGTCGGATTCAAATTGATAAACATCATCGTAGTGGAAAATTCCATTTCAGGAATAACTGCAAATGAATAAAGTGTTTACATGATCAAATTAGCACAATTATATTTAATAAATGTATGTATAAATAATCCCATAAGGATAGGGCAAATTATGGGTTCGTGCCTCATTCACTGGCAATGCATTTCAATTCCGCAAACAGGTGTCACAACATTTTCGGAAGTTGGAACTCGCTTCTTAATCTCAATCTTCATAGTTACACATCCTCTAGTTCTGACGATGACCGGCACGTAAACAGAATTAGAACTGTCCAACATTGTCCAGCGGTCATGCCTGCCTTGGCCCGCAGCTTGTTAGACAAGACCGTCACTCAAAGCTCTCCCATCGGTGCAATGATTACGCAGCTCCAAGCGCCTGTTAATGAAGCTTCCCGTAATATCGCACTATATGGCTGCCAATCGGACAGCTGTTTATGCGAAAGCAATTTTCGGTATTTCCAGCGTGACATAAAAAGTATGCCCCCACCCGCTCGAGTCCGAGAGCTTGCCTGCCGGCGTGACCGCTGGGCCCTCCTTGCGCCCGGAGCGAATGACGCGAGTGGCATAGATAATACGTTGAGAAAGGGAAAAAATAAACGCCATTCGGAGCTATTTTCCAAATTGCAAAATTTCAGCATTTTGGAAGCTATTCTGCTGTAGCGCTGTCATTTACGGCAGAGCGCCATCATAACAGGATGAGACACTCATCTGGCAAGAGTGAAGCCTACAACAGCTGCGGACCATGGTGACTTGCCCAAAGGCATCTCATAGTTTCCAGCAACGGAGGAAAATAAAAACAACAATTACTTTGTGACGCATGCTTACACGTGACTTCAATCCTTTGGTGTGCTCGCCATAAAAACGAGCTCTCGTGCATACTGCGACACGATTGTTCACCTCCAAAGCAAGCAAAACGTTCAGTTTGCATTCCAGTGCCAGTCTAGACAGTTTTTAACCTCTGACAAAAATTATGTGGGTGTACCTTTAATTGGGCTGTGAACAACGGTTTTGAGAATTAGCACATCAGGCATTCGTTCCCATGAATTGAGCTGCAGTGATTCTTTGTACTTGGCCCTAGTTTGTGGGTGTGAATTACAGAAAGAAACGAATGTTCCATAATGAGAGATGTTCATCAGGCCCTGAAAGCTAAAACATCCAGAAGTATGTGCTCAATTCCCCAGGACTGCTAATTCGGATAGAGAACCCATGAATTAAAATAATTGTGTGAAGGACGGATCAGCTATCATAATGTTTCCGTGTGGAAGTCGTGTTGGGAATGTGTGATTACTGCTATATATATACATATATATATATATATATATATATATATATATATATATATATATATATATATATATATATATATACATACACACATCCATATGTATGTGAAATAAATGCCTAGACTGCAAACCCAGCGTCTTGATAATATTCAACATGTCACCTCCAACATCTCTGTGCACTCTAATTAAGAAAAGACAAGTGTTTGTCTTATTTGTCTGCTTTGGATTAGAATCATATATAAATATTTTATTGTGGTCTGACAGGTATAGAAAATAAAGGAAAAATAAGTAAGAGGATCTTTTTTGGGAAAGCCACATTTCCAAGCTGGCCTCCAAAGCCAGTCACAGACTGGGCATCTTCCATTGTGCAAAGTCCTTTCTTGGCACACCTGAACTCCTGACCACATACAAAGCTTTCATCTGCAACCTGATGGAATACTGCTCTCGCCTCTCACCTTTCTCGGCTTCACGCTGTGGAAACCAAGGCATTTAGTATTTAGTATAATTTGGTATCATTGGTATCTCCTGTGATGAGGCTGAGTCTTTGGGTCTCTCACTCCCTCACCACAGGCAGTTCGGTGGTCTTTCTGTCTTTTCCCATCTCCTCCCTGGCCTCACCCCCTCTACTTTGTCTACGATCTGTCCCCACCATATTTCCACAGGGCGCTCAAGGTAAGCCAGCAACCCCCTTCTGGTAAAACCACGAAAATCAAGAATCACTGCTCACCTTCACTCTTTCATTCCTCTATTATCCCGTCTTTGGAACAAACTCCCACACTCTCTTCAATCCCACTCTTCCCTCCAGGTCTTCAAAACAGCTGTTCACCACCATATCTTATCTTCCCCCATTAATCCACCCCAAACCCACCTCCTTCAAATTCCCTGCTTTCCTTCTTGAAAGTCCCTGCAGTGTAAGGACTGAAAGTTCCTGTGGTGTCCATCTTGTTTACCCTGTGTACCCTGCCCCATCCCTTTCCCTTCCACAGATCTACTCATGTCTTTGTTTACCACTTTTTTTTTCTTCCCTCTCCCACCCCTCTTGTCTCCTGCTCCCCTTGTTATACGTTCTGTGTGTTAGTTAGCTCTTATATGAGCCTCGATGTTGCATATAAAAACGGAAGAACGAGAAGGACACTCGGTAGAGTGCATACCTCCGCCCCACAATGCCTGATCCACGAGAACATATCGGGCCCAAAACATTTTTGAAATACCATGCTATACAGGACTAGATCGTTTTTGGACTTATCTCTCAATGGTGCAGAATCATTGGAAAAAAAAAATTCTCTTATACAGATCCAGGTTCAGATCTTCACCAAAATTGAATCAATTCTTCCTTGTCACAAACCCAACCTGTCCACCAAGTTTCGTCCGAATCCGTCCACCATTTTTGGAGATATCGTCCAATATATCGTTTTTGGCCCTATCTCTCAATGGTGAAGAATCACTTTAAAATTCTAGTCGTCGGATCCGATTACTGTCAAATGTGTAAAATCGAGGCAGACTGCCAACCTTCTAAAATCGGGGCTTACTGTCTGCATTCTAACATCAAGGATCATTGTAAGCATTCTAAAACCTAGGCTTTCTATCAACCTTCTAAAATCAAGGCTGACTCTCAACCTTCTCACATCAAACTTATTGTCAAAATTCTCAAATATAGGCTTACTGTCAACCATCTAACATCAAGGATTAATATCAGCATTCTAAAATATAAGCTTTCGATCAACCTTCGAAAATCTTGGTTCACTGTCAACCTTCTAAATATCAAAGTTACTGTCAACATTCTAACATCAAAATTACTGTCAACATTCCAAAATATAGGCTTACTGTCAACCTTCTCACATCAAGGATTATTATCAGCATTCTAAAATCTAGGCTTTCTGCCAACCTCATAAAATCAAGGCTTACTGTCAAACTTGTAACATGGAGGCTGACTGTCAACATTCCAACATTGAGGCTTCCTGTCAACCTTCTAAAATCGAGGCTCACTGTCAACCTTCTGACATCGAGGCTAACTGTCAACCTTCTAAAATCGAGGCTTCCTGTCAACCTTCTAACATCGAGGCTCACTGTCAACCTTCTAAAATCGAGGCTTCCTGTCAACCTTCTAACATCGAGGCTAACTGTCAACCTTCTAAAATCGAGGATAACTGCCAACCTCATAAAATCAAGGCTTACTGTCAAACTTGTAACATGGAGGCTGACTGTCAACATTCCAACATTGAGGCTTCCTGTCAACCTTCTAAAATCGAGGCTCACTGTCAACCTTCTGACATCGAGGCTAACTGTCAACCTTCTAAAATCGAGGCTTCCTGTCAACCTTCTAACATCGAGGCTCACTGTCAACCTTCTAAAATCGAGGCTTCCTGTCAACCTTCTAACATCGAGGCTAACTGTCAACCTTCTAAAATCGAGGATAACTGCCAACCTCATAAAATCAAGGCTTACTGTCAAACTTGTAACATGGAGGCTGACTGTCAACATTCCAACATTGAGGCTTCCTGTCAACCTTCTAAAATCGAGGCTCACTGTCAACCTTCTGACATCGAGGCTAACTGTCAACCTTCTAAAATCGAGGCTTCCTGTCAACCTTCTGACATCGAGGCTCACTGTCAACCTTCTAAAATCGAGGCTAACTGTCAACCTTCTAAAATCGAGGCTAACTGCCAACCTCATAAAATCAAGGCTTACTGTCAAACTTGTAACATGGAGGCTGACTGTCAACATTCCAACATTGAGGCTAACTGTCAATCCTCTGAAATCTAGGCTAACTGTCAACCTTCTAAAATCGAGGCTAACTGTCAACCTTCTAAAATCAAGATTAACTGTCAATCTTCTAAAATCTAGGCGATCAACCTTCTAAACTCGAGGCTTCCTGTCAACCTTCTGACATCGAGGCTAACTGTCAATCTTCTGAAATCTAGGCGATAAACCTTCTAAAATCTAGGCTAACTGTCTACCTTCTAAAATCTAAGCTAACTGCACACATTCACACTTTTGTTTATCTTTTCTCTCAATGGTGTAATTGCTTTTTACATGGAGTAAAGGCGCACTCTTTCCCTTGTGGTTACAAGACACCAGCAATCTGCCATCTCATGTGATCTTTCTTCCGATGTCATAACCTTTTCTACCCCCATTCTCACTTCCCTCACCCATCCGACTCGCCTGGAAGGTAATCTTTTTCCTCCTATCTCCTCATTTTATTCTGTTCATCGTTTCACTTCCTTTTAGGAATTCAGTTATTTCTCCACCACCCCAAACAGTATGGTTCCTGTTGTTATACCATGATGCTCTGGGTCTGGTGTTATTGGCTTTCAGGTGTCTTCATGTCCTGAGAATTATTCTTAAGTTACTTATTGTTTCAAAAACATTCACTTATTGGCAACTGATCGATCTTGTGTTCCCGGTTTTCAACACACGTCTTATTAAACTGACATTGAAGTTGATTGTCCTCAAAGGATTGTACATCAATACTAATAAATGTCAGAGAGAGAGAGTGTGTGTGTGTGTGTGTGTGTGTGTGTGTGTGTGTGTGTGTGTGTGTGTGTGTGTGTGTGTGTGTGTGTGTGTGTGAGAGAGAGAGTGAGTGTGTCTCCTCTATAACTCCAAAACCATAAAACTTAACAGCCTGAAACTTTGCATGCAGACTAACAAAACTCCAAGGAAGTGCAGGGCTGAAAATTGGGTGTTGAGGTTAATTAACACACCCCTTTTGAAGATAATTAACGGCCTTATTTAATTACATCACTCATCAGGCGATCTTCGGCCACCACGCTTTCTGGGGTCTGAAGGTGTTTCCTGAGTAACCTCGCTGGGGTCTGAAGCCACCATGTTTTTTTGGCCTGCTCAACCTTGCCTTGACTTGGAACAGGCCGCTTAATGATTTCTTAACGATAAAGTATTTTTTTCACTTTCCTCACTCATATTATCGAATGCCTGTTCATCATAGTTATGAATTGTTGTGAACATCGCTTTTGCAAGTGCTAGTTTTCAAATCCGGAGCTTGGAGGGATTTCATGCATTGTATGACACGATTTTCCACGATCTACTCTCATGGACGAAATAAAATATATCATCGAAATATATTTCGGTTTTAAGGATTGGATATCGTCCAGTGTAAATAAGTGTTGAAATCTGTTGTGAAATCTGATAATTTAAAGAAATAACGGGTCTTATAACAATGCCGATATACCTATTTACTTTGAGCAAGCAAGGCAATGTTCCCTCCTTCTCCATACATGCAAAAGAATATATGACATTTCCAAAGCATTAATTATCCTCTATCAAAACATCATCTTTGGCCAGCCCATGAGTCAGCCCTCTGTCAGCTTTCTGGAGTCTTAATTCGCCATTTTGTTTGCCCTTCTCAACAATAAATAATCACGCATTTTGCATTGACAATGTCTTGACTTGGAACAGGCTGCAACAGTTCCTTAGCCAGAACACGCTCATTAATTTTATTTCACTTTCCTCACTCATATCATAGAATGCCTGATCATCACATGTATGAATCACTGGATACATTGCAATGCTTATAACCGCCCGGAGACGCGAGTGTTTGTGGCTTTGTTTCTTTTCCACATGTGCCATAACCTTGAAAATCTTTGAAACCAAGCCAAATTACAAAATTTAAGCTCTGGAATTGAACTTAGCAGCAGTTCAAAATGCGAAGGAAAGTGTTCATTTGTCCAACTCGGACATATGTGACATCATCATACCTACGAATCGCTGGATACATTGCAATGCTTATAAATGCCCAGAGATGCAGCATTAGTGGCATTATTTCATTTCCGTACATGCTGTAACCTCTAGAATCTCTTAAACTAAGCCAAATTACAAAACTAAACCACAGAATTAAACTTAGCAGAAATTCCGACTGCTGAAAAAAGTGTTCATTTGTCCAATGCCAACATATTTGACATTTCAGGCGTCTCTGGGAGGTGTGTGTTTAATATAATGGTTTGCTGACCAAGCGAGCCATTCTTATCAATCATTTAGTTGGACGACTTAAGCCACTTGGTGAGCATTCTGCAATATTTGCACTATCACTGAATACTGCACGTCGATTGACTTGAACAATGTTCAGGGGCCACTCGCCTGTGATGGCACCACATTTTTCTGCAGTCACTTCGGCATCAATAAATACAAATACAAATATAAAAAGGAAACATTTCGTTTACATCATGGCAGGATAGCCGAGAGGTACACACGCTCACTCTAAGCTGTCTAGGCTGTGTTCGAATCCCGACCTAGTGATAAACTATTATCCAGGGTGATTCATCAATGTGTGTGCCATTAAACTGGACGTGACATCTGTTGGAATCCACCCGCTCTCCTCCCCTCCTCATTCTCCCATCCCCTCTCTCCCCTCTACTTCACTTTCTGTCTATCCCCCACCCCTCTCCCTCCAACCCTATCTCTCTCTCTCATCTCCCTCTCTCATCCCTCTCTCTCTCTCTCTCTCTCTCTCTCTCTCTCTCTCTCTCTCTCTCTCTCTCTCTCTCTCTCTCTCTCTCTCTCTCTCTCTCTCTCTCTCTCTCTCTCTCTCTCTCCCACCTTCTGCTCTCTCCCACCCATCTCCCTCACTCACCCACTCCTTTCCACCACTCTCCCACCCCTCTCCCTCACTTTCCCACTCCTCTCCCTCACTCACCCACTCCTCTCCACCACTTTCCCACCCCTCTCCCTCACTTTTCCACTCTCTCCCTCACTATACAACCCCTCTCCCTCACTCTCCCACCCCTCTCCCTCTCACCCTCTCTCTCTCTCTCTCTCTCTCTCTCTCTCTCTCTCTCTCTCTCTCTCTCTCTCTCTCTCTCTCTCTCTCTCTCTCTCTCTCTCTCTCTCTCTCTCTCTCTCTCTCTCTCTCTCTCTCTCTCTCTCTCTTACCCCTGCTTGTCTGTCTCTCCCTCCTATCACTATCCCTCACTCTCTCCCTATCCCTCCTCACTGGTTGTCCCTCCTCTATCCTTCCACACCCTCCTCTCCCTCTTTCTCCACCCACCCCCCTTCCCCTTAATATTCCCGTCAGTGAAGTGACGGGTTATATTTGTTTGCATCTAATATATATAAAGCTCATTCTAACTACTCACAAACTCACTGATATTAATGTTCGGTACCTTCCAAGTGACGTAGAAAGATGAAATTTTGCGTGCCGATGGACATCGAAGCTGATACACTGGGAGACATCACAGAACCATTGGAAAGCACCCGTAAATTAAAATAAATAAAGGACAAAATGAATGCAGGTGAGCAACCCGAGAAAACAGGGAATCATGGTAGTTTTGCGTGCTGATAGGCATTGAAGCCGATACACCAGGAAAAAAATCACAGAACCGTCGGGAACATCCATAAATGAAAATAAAAATGAAAAAAAAACAAATGCAGGTGAGCAACCTGAGAAAATGAGGAAACACGGTCCATTATTGCTTACAATGTGTAAGCATATCCAGCTTGTATATATATATATATATATATATATATATATATATATATATATATATATATATATATATATATATATATATATATATATATATATATGCACAATGCACAAGCAACCAGCCTTATTAAACGCTTTTTAATAATCTGCCATGATAAAGTGCACTGCTGTCTGCTGCACAGAGATCATGCGAGGCTTTACACTTGTGACATTTACTTCTCGAAAAAAAAAAAAAATCAAAATTGTCAAAATATTCCATTCTTCATCCGCTTTGCCAACCGACAGAAAGAATACTTGCTTGAAATATTTACTTCTTATTTACTTTCATTTTTTTAAGACCCAATTTTTCGTTCTTCAACCAAGAAGATTATGGAACAATATTTCATTTATTATGACATCCAACCGACTCAGTAATTACTCTAACTTTCAAGTTTTAACAATTCCTTCATTTGCATTCCATACTCTCAGAGGAGAGATGCGTGAGATTTTTCTCACAAACAGCAGGCACACATATTTACTTGTCAATTAATTGCACCATTTCCAAAACATTGTAATACCATAAACTCAAAAAGTTTATGGTAATATCATAAACTACCATAAACTCCCTCTTACGGTATGACAGACCTGAGCCTCGTCCTGGTGGAGGTGTTGCTCTCTTCATCAAAGACTCTATTCCTCACTCTCCCTGCACTGCTCTCACTCCCCCACACCCCCAGGAATACCTCTGGCTTCGGCTTCCCCTCCACTCCCACCTCATGTTTATATGTGTACTGTACCGTCCACCGAACAGTGATGACTCCATCTACACCTCACTCTCCGAAAACATGGACCATCTTCTATCTTCTCATCCAAACTCTCTCTTCCTCTTATGTGGCGACTTCAATTGTCATCACGCCAGTTGGCTAGGTGTGGGTACCTCTCTCACCTGCCATGGGACATCAACAAAAGCTTTCTGCGACTCATTGGGACTGACTCAATCGGTCAACTTCCCGACCCGGATCTCAACCAATGGTACTCCATCTCTTCTGGATCTGATTTTGACAAATTTCCCTGACAATATCTGCTGCTCTTCCTTCGCTCCAATTGGTTCTTCTGACCACGTCCTTGTTAAAGTGGACATCTCTCTGGCTGTCATCAGAGAACCACCTCACCGCCGTCGAGTCTGGCATTTCACTCAAGCCGACTGGCAGGGTCTCCGAGCAGCCATCAAACTTACAGACTGGTCTCCTATCACTACTTTCTCAAACATCAACTCATCCTGGGAATTCTTTCAAAGAAACTTGCTCTCCCTCATGCACAGATTTATCCCCTCTCGTGTTCAGTTGTCTTACCCTTCCTCCCGCCCTTGGTTTACTGAAGCTTGTGGTGAGGCAGTTGTCCTGAAACAACTTGCCTTTGCCTCATGGAAAGCAAACCCAACTGAGGGCAATCTCAGTTCTTTCCACAAAGCTCGGAACAAGTGTGTATCTACCCTCAGGAGAGCCAGAAAACAACATCTTTCTCAAACCTCTCTCCCTCCTCAAAATCCTGGTGGCGTTTAATCAAATCTGTTTCTGGTGTATGTTCCCCCTCCATCCCCTCCCTTACCTCAAATGGCCGCACCGCTGATTCCACACGTGATAAAGCTGAATGTCTAAACTCGGTGTTTGCAGCTAAATCTTGTGTCCCAAACCCATCACTATCTCTACCCACTTTACCCAGTCGCACCCAACTGTCCCTGGACTCTGTATCCTTTTCTCCTGACAAGGTGGAGAGCTTGCTTTCAAACCTCGAGTCAGATTCTGCAACCGGTCCAGACGGCATCAGCCCACGTGTCCTCAAAGCCTGCTCTTCTGCTCTTGCTCACCCTCTCTCTGTTCTATTCACCCTCTCATTTTCCCAAGGTCATCTGCCATCTGCTTGGAAATCTGCTAACATCACTGCCCTGCATAAAAAAGGTGCAAAAACAGATCCCTGTAACTACAGACCAATCAGCCTTCTCCCAATCATCAGCAAGGTTATGGAATTCATCATTGCTTCAGACATGAAATCCTTCCTCTTCTCCAATGGCTTGATTTCCAATCATCAATTTGGTTTCAGACCAGGTCACTCTACCCTGGATATGCTGCTACTGCTCTCCCATCAATGGATGGAGGTCCTCAATGCCAGACAGGAAATCCGAGCCGTATCCCTGGACATATCACGTGCTTTTGACACAGTCTGGCACCCTGCCCTACTCACCAAACTCTCTTCCCATGGTATTCAAGGCCATCTCCACTCATGGCTCGCAGACTTCCTCTCCTGTCGCAGTCAACGTGTGGCCCTAAACGGAGTTCTTTCATCCCCTCTTCCTGTGCAGGCTGGAGTTCCTCAAGGTAGCGTTCTGGGCCCTGTTCTTTTTCTGGTTTTCATCAATGATCTCTCGGACTCTCTGGAAAATCCTCTATTTCTCTTTGCCGACGACTCCACCCTCTGCCGTACCATCTGTCATCCCTCAGACCGGCAAGCAGCAGCTTCTTCGCTCACTGCAGATCTGGATAAAATCACAAACTGGTCCAACACGTGGAACATGTCTTTCAATCCACACAAATCTCACACTCTCACTATGTCTCTTCGAAAGGACCGTTTACAAAACCCCCCCATCCACTTTCTCAACAATCCTCTGGAAGAAGTCTTTTCTTTCAAGCTTCTGGGTCTCACTATCTGCCATGACCTTTCCTGGGAAAGTCACATTTCCAACCTCGCCTCAAAAGCCAGTCGCCGACTGGGAATCCTCCGTCGTGCAAAGTCCTTCCTCGGCCCTCTTGAGCTCCTGACTACTTACAAAGCTTTTGTCCGTAGCCTGATGGAGTACTGCTCTCCCTCTGGGCTGGTGCTCCTGCCTCCCACCTTTCTCGACTTCACGCTGTCGAAACCAGGGCTTTTAAGATCATCGGCATCTCCCGCAATGAAGCTGAGTCTTTGGGCCTCTCACTCAATCACCGCAGGTTGGTCGGTGGTCTTTCTGTCTTCTACCGACTCCTCTCCAGCCTTGCCCCCCTGCTCTCTCTGCGATTTGTCCCAACCACATTTCCACAGGGCGCTCAAGGTCCGCCAACAACCCCCTTCTGGTAAAACTACCAAAATCACGAATCACTGCTCATCTTCACTCTTTCATTCCTCTTTTTTCCCACCTTTGGAATAAACTTCCTCACTCTATTCTTTCCCATTCTTCCCTCCAGGCTTTCAAAACAGCTGTTCACCACCACCTCTTATCTTCCCCCATCCAAATCCTCGATCTTTTCTACCCCCGATAATCCACCCAAGCCCACTTCCTTCAATTCTCCTGCTTTCCTCCCTGAAAGTCCCTTTAATGTCCATCTTCTCCTCGCCATGTTCCCCGTCCCATCCCCATCCCTCTCCCATCCACAGTTCACCTGTGTCTGTTCCCCAATGTTTTGTCCCTTCCACTCCCACCCCTCTTGTCTCATGCCTCCTTGCTGTGAGTTGTGTGTTAGCTCTCATACGAGCCTCGACCAAGGTATACAAAAAAAAAAAAAAAAAAAAAAAAAAAAAAAAAAACTTTTCACGACATTTTTTTTTCAAAGAATGCATCTGACATTCATGTTGCGATCACTCACGACATGTGCTTTTATAAGGTGTGATAACATAGTGGAGTACATTTCTTAATCCAAACAAAAACAATGAAGCAGTTGAAGGTAATATTTTAAGAGGCCAGAATGATGAAGTGGTAGCATAGGAAAAACAAGGTAGTTCCTTCGATCCAAACACCTGTGTGGTTGTGCATGCTTCGTGTAACATTTTTACATGACTCCTGAGAGGAGAACCAATGTCGATCCAGAGGAACAGGTAAAATTATTCAAAAGACACTGATGCTGTTCATTGAAGCATTATTCACTTTAATTAATGATCTGTTTTTGCCCAAAATATGGAATCCATGCTGGCCTTGTAGAAAGGCAGGATAGGCATTTACAGAATCACTCAACTCTGAACCCAGTCGTTGTCACTATTTCTCATCACCAGCAACGCCATGGAATACTTCACAATTATGCCACGGCTTGAATATCTGAGTCTTCTGCAGCAATTAATTTTTCATGATCCTCCCAGAAATTCTCCAGACGATGCAATGTGAGTAAACCAACACTCAGCGATCACTACCCTAATTTGTGTGGCGGTACATGACTGAAAACTTATCTTATCCATGTGCAGTAGGTCTTGCACAGGACGTATTAAAAAGAATGACCAATTAACTCGTATTCAATCAGGATTATGTACCATGACATCGTTAAAACCAAAACATTTAACTTTTACCTCCGCCACTGAAAGTGAAGGAGGTTATGTTTTCGCCCGTTTCTGTCTATTTGTTTGTTTGTTTGTATATCTGTTTGGCTGTGTGCAGGATATCTCATAAAGTTGCAGACAGATTCGGACGAAACTAAGTGGACAGGTTGGGTTTGTGACAATGACGAATTGTTTAAATGTTGGTGAAGATCTGGATCCAGATACTATAAAAAAAAAATTAAGCGCTTCTTCACCATTGAGATATGGGGTCAAAAACGACAAAATAGCATGACATTTCAAAACGCTGTGGTCGGATTATGAGAAAACTTGGTGGATTATTTGGTTAGGTGACAAAAATAAGCCAATTTAATTTTGGAGGTCCGGATGCTGATCCGGATGCTGATAAGTGGCATACAAAACGTAAAGTGTTCAGCCTTGCGCTTGTATGCGCTCCACCGAGTGCCATTCTCATTTGTTTGTTTGTGATTAAAACAAGTAAAAAAGACAGAAAATGTCATAGCTCCCATTGTTTCAGTAATTCTGCTGTACGGAGTTAAAGGGCTAGCCCATATTTATGTACTATTAAAATGGGCACCAGTCTACCAGTCGGCCATCTTTGATCAGATTGCAAAATAAAGTGAAACACATATGTATGCAACCATTTACTGTGCTTTTGCCAAGTTTGAACAAAATCGGACCATCCTTGATCATAAAATGGTTGGGGACACGTTTAAGTAATAAAATGGCCACCAGTCGGTCATCTTGAATCTAATCTTGAAACAAAATGAGATGCATATGTAAGCCATCATTCCATATCTGTGCCAAGTTTTAATAAGATCGGTAAATGTATTTCTGAGAAATGGTTGAG
>NC_140965.1:116683998-116688998 GCF_056783735.1 Eptatretus burgeri | reverse complement strand
AGAGAGAGAGAGAGAGAGAGAGAGAGAGAGAGAGAGAGAGAGAGAGAGAGAGAGAGAGAGAGAGAGAGAGAGAGAGAGAGACAGGGAGAGAGAGAGAGGGAGAGAGAGAGAGAGAGAGAGACAGAGAGAGAGAGAGAGAGAGACGCAGAGAGAGAGAGAGAGAGAGAGAGAGAGAGAGAGACGCAGAGAGAGAGACGCAGAGAGAGAGACGCAGAGAGAGAGAGAGAGAGAGACGCAGAGAGAGAGACGCAGAGAGAGAGACGCAGAGAGAGAGACGCAGAGAGAGAGACGCAGAGAGAGAGACGCAGAGAGAGAGACGCAGAGAGAGAGAGACGCAGAGAGAGAGAGACGCAGAGAGAGAGAGACGCAGAGAGAGAGACGCAGAGAGAGAGACGCAGAGAGAGAGACGCAGAGAGAGAGACGCAGAGAGAGAGACGCAGAGAGAGAGACGCAGAGAGAGAGACGCAGAGAGAGGGACGCAGAGAGAGAGAGAGAGACGCAGAGAGAGAGAGGCAGAGAGAGTGACGCTGAGAGAGAGAGACGCAGAGAGAGAGACGCAGAGAGAGAGACGCAGAGAGAGAGACAGACAGAGAGAGAGACAGACAGAGAGAGAGACGCAGAGAGAGAGACGCAGAGAGAGAGACGCAGAGAGAGAGACGCAGAGAGAGAGACGCAGAGAGAGAGACGCAGAGAGAGAGACGCAGAGAGAGAGACGCAGAGAGAGAGACGCAGAGAGAGAGAGAGAGAGAGAGAGAGAGAGAGAGAGAGAGAGAGAGACAGAGAGAGAGAGAGAGAGAGAGAGAGAGAGAGAGAGAGAGAGAGAGAGAGAGAGAGAGAAAGCCAGAGAGAGAGACGCAGATAGAGAGAGAGAGAGAGAGAGAGAGAGAGAGAGAGAGAGAGAGAGAGAGAGAGAGAGAGAGAGAGAGAGAGAGAGAGAGAGAGAGAGAGAGAGAGAGAGAGAGAGAGAGAGGAGTCTGCAGTTCAACATCTCTCATAAACTTTGAAATATGTCTTTTAGGGAAGAGAAAAATAATGATGGTTACATTCCAGCAGAGGCTGGAAAGCAATTGGCATTTTCATATGTCTGCTGAGTGGGCAAAGCATTTCCAAGAAGCTGTGCTGTCGGAAATCAAGGGGTGTGAAATGATGGTGGAGGAGTTGGGGGTGGAGGCTGATGACAATAGTTAAGTTAAAGCATTTCAGCTGAAGTATCAATATGGTGCGACTAACTCATTCATTTCATAATGTCAGTAAACGTCACTGAAGTGATGAATTGTTTTAACTGACTTGTATAAATGCATTTAAAGAATATATACATCCCGTTAAGTGTGAATAAAATCTATACGAATAAATGACAATGTGTGTGTGTTGTTTTTTCTGTTTCTGCAATAATCCTTCCCACCAAATGTTTGGACAGCTGGCCTGACTCCACACACCCACCCACAATTTCATCCTGATGTAAAATCCATTGAAATATAAATATACATCTAATACAATGGACATGCTGCTCATAAGCACAGCATTTCTGGAGGCCATGTTGGAGTGTGTATTATGATGGTGCCTGCAAGGAAGTCGTCTTGCAGCAGTGGGACAGTATGTTTTGTTATTAACTGCACAAACAACTGAATCACGGCAAAAGAACACGGTCTTAGCTTCCACAAGTGAGTAGTGATTGTTCATAATTTATATGATGATCCGTCTTCGGCCGTTATAAGCTTGATTTGCATGTTTTCCAGGATTCAGCGATGCAAATCACCCTTGCTACATAGGTGGCCTACAGTGAGGTAGGCCTAGTAGCTAACATTACTGATTTCATGGAAGCCAGTGGGACTGGGATTGTATTTGACTGATTGGGACTGATGGTGGATGGTGGTGGGGGACGCTGCATCGGTGTCTGTTGATGGGCCCAAGCTTCTCCTGTAATTTTTTTTTAAAACAGGACATCGAACCCCTAATCACTTCCTCATTGTACATGATTGAAGAGCCATGGCCGGTGAAAGATCACGTTATGCTTTGGTTGAAGTCCCACATTCTTGCGGTATTGGTTAGGGGAAGTGTCGCTCTTGTCTTTGACGAACCGGCTCGTCAGGCGTGACGTTCGACTGACTAAGGCTAGGGCATTAATTTGTAATTTTCTCAGGGTGGCGGCAATAGCTTGTGGACTCTACGAAGGACACCGTGGGATCTTTAACTTGTCCAGCAACTCATGCTGATGATGGGACACCCGGTTTAACATCCATCAGATGGAAGGCACCCACATTGATGAATCATCCACTCTGTAAAACACCGGGATGACAATCTAGAACTGGGTTGGGATTCGATCCCAAGTTAGAAAAAACAAAAGCAGCACCGAAAGCAGCCACCGTTGCACGGACAGACAGAAACTTCAACTTATCCAAGAGATTTATTTGTACTTTATTTATTTACTTTTCGACACATACAGTCGTGTGTGCTCAAAAGGCTTTGCTTTACAGATGAGCTTCTTGATTATGATGAGTTGGATTCATATTATGTCTCGCCTGTGCCAACACAGGCCCTCATTTGTTTACCTTAATGAATTATTGCTTGTCGATTCTGTTTGTAAATCTTGTAGCACAGTGAATGAACTTCTTGTCTGTTGAAACTGACCATCAGAGCCACAGTTTGATCGTTTTCTTGTCAAAGAATATACAGAGGACATAACGAACGTTTTGGAGCACTCTGTTCATATCAGATAGGCCACAAGTGGAGTATTCTTGCGGAAGTATTTCAAGAACTGTCGTGAAATGTGATGGGACGTAACTCCACAGGTTACCCATCTGATATCAAGAGTGGTACACAACGCCAGTTAGGGTTTATATTGATGCCATGATCCCTAAAATTGGATGTTTTTCAATGGAAAACACGTCGGATCTTCAGCACAGAACTTGCTCAATCGGTGACGTCACAGTAGCGAATTCCACACTCCAAGGCAGTCGCCGCAAGTTTTGTGTGCCGCAAGAGGAAATGACCGGCATGTCCATTGTCCTATAAATCTTACGGCCACCATTTTGGTGCTCACTACTCTGCGAAGCCAAATATTCCTCGGAGCCGTCGTATTCTCAATAGCAATGCACTCCATATACATTTTCCCCTTCATTGTAAAACTACCAAAGCCACATTTCGAAGGATTTTGAGCTGACAGGTGTCATGGGCCTTATAAAGATTGGCCTCAGCGATTGAAACAGTGGTCTGTTAACTTATGCACCGCCCAAGTAGCTATGTGGAATTCTCTCGAGCAGAGATTAAACTCATGTTGTTGGAAATCTGTCCGAGGTCATTATTATTATTTTTTAAATTTTCAATTCAAAATATTAGATTTTTGCAAAACGCTATCGGAAGAAAAACAATGAAACCATGTGTGCAAATTACTTCCAGATGAGTAACAGAGTCGGTTTTCACTCCAGTCCACTGCACCTGTACACTATCTCTCTGCGACATGACATATGTGTCTTGGTGGAAGAGATCAGTCTACGAACAAGAGCGGCCATTCTATAAAGCGGTATGTATACAATTTGCATTGCATATTCTTTATAAACTGAGCTGAAAGAATTAGCTGTTAAAGGCCATGTCATACATCATGAGTGCGAAGAGACCTGCGAGTGCTTCGCCAAGCACACATCATATCAAGAAGCAGTGACCAAGTGTAACTTGAGCGGTGCAGTTAGACATTATTAAAAGACATTAGCATGGTGAAAGAGCGACGCAAATTGGATGTTTTCATGGAACCTCTGAATCCACTGTGCATTGGATTGTTGAAAGTTCAAAAATTATGCATCAGGAAGAAGATACTTGGTTTAGAGTCAATTACTGTCACATATCTTTTCCGCATAGCTCACAGAATTGTCAGTTGGACAGGAGACCATGATGAGCTATCACCTTGTCATGATCACATATCTTTTCTGCACATCCAACAAGATTCTGGGTTGGACAGGCAAACGTGATGGGCCATGACATGCTCATGGTCACAGATATTTTCCACATATCTCACGGGATTGTGAGTTGTACAGGTGACTGTGATGGTTGAGAAGGGGGTTTGAAGGCTTGAATTGAGGAGAGGATTGATGCCTTAGGATTGGGAGGGGGAGGATGAGGACTTGTGGTTGGGGAGGCACAGGTTGAGGACTTGGGATTTGTGAGGAGGGAGGGAAGGGAAGGGAAGGGGAGGGAAGGGGAGGGGAGGGGAGGGGTGGGCAGAGTTGAGGATTGAAGTCATATTTTACATCATGTGGAATTTCGACATGTTCCTGCCAGTCATTTATGAATCGATGAATGAGATTATCAATTTAGTACCAGAAAGGTCGATTCAGTTGCTTTACCTTTAGTGAAGAAGGAAGATTTGAGTGATTACAATGAAAGAAATTTCTTCTGTTCCACGTGAAAATCGTGAATGAAAATATACAAAGTGATGTTCATTAAAAATCTGGCAATTATAAAGTGACAGTAATTACTTGAATCCCTGCCCAGCTATGAACTGTCATCCCGGTGTTTCGCAGGAAGGGTGAGTCATCAATATGAGTGCCGTCCCTCGGACTCTCAGGTATGGGCTTTCATTGTGTCCCGTCTGTCAGTGTTAGTTGGTGGACATTGAATCTCCGGAACCACGGTGTCCTTCGTGAAGAGTAGGTGTACTATGTCTGGTACCATGGCCAAATTCCTGCCTAACCATAGCTGAACGTCACTACGTCAGGCCTGGCCAGCCGGTTCGTGAAAGACTTGGGCTAAGCTTTCCACAGCCAACCCCACAAGAACGTGGGAATAATTGTGGCCGTTAAATAAGAAGTAATGACACGAGTCATTTCGAGACTGCACTGCATGCAATCTAGAGAAGAAGAAGAAGAAGAAGAAGAAGAAGAAGAAGAAGAAGAAGAAGAAGAAGAAGAAGAAGAAGAAGAAGAAGAAGAAGAAGAAGAAGAAGAAGAAGAAGAAGAAGAAGAAGAAGAAGAAGGAGAAGGAGAAGGAGAAGAAGAAGAAGAAGAAGA
>NC_140965.1:116468998-116678998 GCF_056783735.1 Eptatretus burgeri | reverse complement strand
TGTTGGTGTGAATGTAGGCTCGAAACCCGTTTGGAGGGGTGCAGGAGCCCTGTTGACGGGCTGGGAGCGTGGCTGCGAAAAGTGAGTATCGCTGAGTGGGTACCCCGGGCACCAGGCTAGTCGGCCGTGGTAGGCCAATGGCCCATGGGGGCCGGGATAGCGTAGAGGGCACGGGTGCGCCTGCTTGGTGCGGGGGCCCGGGGCGCCATTAGCCGCGTGGGCAGTGTTGTGGGCACGGGTGACCCTCGGAAAGGGGCCTGGGAAGCCAGCCTGCCACGTGTGCGTTTCAGGGGAGGTGCCATGGGAGGGCACTCCCCGGTGTTAGGGAGCTGGTAGGCTCGGAGGCAGTGTAGTGCCCGGGGGTGCCATCGTCGGAGAATCGGCAGAGGGTCGTGCCTGCCAAAGGGAGCCACGTGTCCCAGCTATGACACCGTGTGAGGGCACGGAGAGAAAATTGGGGGGCGAGGCCCGAAATTGTAAGGACACCAACACAGGCGACGGGAATCTGGGTTGTTAGAACCAATAGTTTAAGCGCGAGGCGCTTGTTGAAAGCCCCGGCGTAGTTTAACAGTTAAATGGATAGGGTAGATAGGAAGTGTACCCCTCCGCACCATCCATCCCCTCGCTCTCGTTGTGGGCCGCTGGACCCACTTTGGGTTAGATCGCTGAAGTCTGGGGAGGCCATCCTGAGGCTTCGTTGGGCCTCGACACAGGACGTGAGCTCTCCCTTGTTCCCCTCCGGGAAGGGAACGTAAGGGTTGGGAGTAGGCTAGGTGACAGAATAGGTTAGCCGAACAAGGACAGTACAGGGGTTTAGGGGACGATTTGTAGTGGGGAAGTAAAAAAAAAAAATAATAAAAGAAAATAAGTTGGGGCTAAGTTGGGGTTTGACAAATTAAGGGAGTGGGTATAGACAGTGACAGGCAAAGGCGATAGGTTGGGAGGGAGACCGTAGGGTAGGTCCGAGCCCGCCTTCCGAGTGGCCAGCACCACCGCACTCCCTTCACCAACCTTCACTGAACGGCAAAGACTGGCCAGCTTCATCTGCTGGCTGCGTTGCTGCAAGGCAAAGGCCGGCCCACTTCATCGGCAACTGTTGTTTTGCTGCAAGGCCTGTGCCGGCCGGATCATCTGCAGCTGTGGTACTTCAAGGCCTGTGCCGGCCAGTTCCTCTGCCGGCTGTGTTTGCCTGCAACGGACTGGTTCTGCAAGCTGTGTTTGCCTGCTGCCTTTGCCATGCCACGCCCACTGCCCCTGTTCACCAGCCCCGTTCAATTTTTGCTTTGCCCCCCCTGTTCATTGCCATGTGCTTCAGGATCAGAAAGCAACAGTTTGCAAGCTGCAAGAACTGCCCTGTTGGCAGCTACAACACGGGCCTGCAGAGGCGGCCTGTGCACCGTGTTTGCGTCCATCCATTCATCCATCCATTCGTTGTGTTCATTGCGTGTGCCACTTGAGCTGGCACGGAGACTGTGTTTGTGCAGCCCATGCACCGTTGTGGTTCACTGCGTTCAGTTCAAAAGGGAAGGCCTTGGACTGCGTGTGAGCAGCCGGCCACGTTCCCTGTCACCTGCATTATTTGAGTCAGAGACTGCATGCGAGCAGCCTGGCTCCCTGCTAACTGCTTTCTTTTTGCAGAGTTCATTGATCCTGGGCCATGGTTTAGTGTAAAATTTGTAAGTTAAGGTTAAGATGTACTGTACATATGAGTGCGCCTCCGGCATGTCTCTCTTAGCGCCGGCAATTTTATTTAAGTCGTCCGTGTGAGTGAGTTTGTTTAGGTAGTTACTCAACCCTCAGGTTATTTATTTTGGGGACACGAATACCATGAATGTCGCACTCAGGGATCCGTAGGTAAAATGTACTAGGGAAAAACTACACATGATGGCACACGAAAATTTGACGACTCGGGACGAGTCTGTAAAAAGGGGAGGGGGTAGTGTTGTGGTTGACGAAATTCACAAACCACCATTCAGGTCCCTTAGGTGAGATATCTCTGTAAGTATATGTGTAGTTAGGCCCAAACCCGTTGTTTCGAGGGAATAAATGTCATTCATGCGGGCTGCGAACCCTCTAGATAGCCGTTTTTCTTTTACTATCTTTATTTTGGACCAGCCGCCATTATTACCACCACCAACCACGTCTCAACAGCCATCACACAACAACCACCAACCACAACGCCGCTTCACAACAACAACCACCAACCACAACGCCGCTTAACAACAACAACCACCAACCACAACGCCGCTTCACAACAACAACCACCAACCACAACGCCGCTTCACAACAACAACCACCAACCACAACGCCGCTTCACAACAACAGCCACGACCTTTACCGTCACAACTCGCCACCATCGCATCACCGTCATTCCCACGCCACTTGTGGGCGCCTATGCTGGACTTGTGCGGGGCGCGCACCGAGCAGCGTGTTCAGAGACATCACAGACTTTCCGCAGAAAAACGGATCAAAAACGACTCACGCCCACTTCTGTTCCGTCCTATCGGTGAGCGAGGGGCGATTTGGCCCCGCCTCCAGGGCGTTGGAGGGCGGTCGCTATATGCAAATTCATGGATCAAAAAGCATTCACGCCCACTTTTCCTCGGTCCAATGGGGAGCCAGTTAGAGGTGAAGGGTCGGAGGCAAAGGGTCAAGGGTGAAAGAGCGAAGCCACGGGGCTTATATAAACGGCTGCGTTCGTCAGTAAAGAGAGTTGTGCGGAGTTCAAGAGAGTCGTCGGTGGAGCTGGAAAGAAGTGGGAGAAGTCAAGAGTGAAGAGTTGGGACGAGCCAAGAGAGGAGACGGAGAGGGCGAGTAGACGGAGCTGTGGAGAGGTGACGGCGGCGAAGGCGCACGAGGGGGTGCTCGCGTCGGTGCCGGGAGCTGCAGAGGGAGAGGCCAGCAACGCGACCGAGGTGGAGGAGGAGACGCTCGCCGCGGGACCCGAGACAGGGTGATATCCTCCTTCCCCCGAGCATCAGCAACCCCCTCCTGTTTCCCCCCGCGCTGAGATAGTGCGACAAAGGGGGCCTCTTTCCCACCCCCTACCAGACACTGTCCGCGAGGCCCGCGGAGTTGAGGCACCACCGCCACTTCGCGTCTCATCATCAGACGGGTAGGCCCGACCCGGTCTCGGCCCCAGGCCCGCCTCATCCTTGAGGGTGGTTCTTTTTCTTTTGCTTTGGGAATATGTGTTGTCGGCGCCGTCTGTGAAGTAAAATTGTATAAGTGTTGCCGTGTGCCCGGTAGTCGGTTAGATCTGCATTGTTGCATTTGCTTTTTGTGTAATATTGCATTGTCTTCTTCTTTTACATGTGCTTTTGGTGTAATTGTATATGTGTTCTTTCCGTTCATCGCGAAATAAATGTGCTTATTGTTGAACTGTTTTCCCGCTTCGCTTCGTCATTTCTTTCATTGAATCTCCATCTTGCTTCACGTAAAGGGGTGGTCGTGGGCTAAAACGCCCGATAATTAATCGAACCGTCGAGGCCGACGAATAACACCGCTCGGTTATCCCGATAGTACGGAACGGGTCTCTTAAAGTGGCCCGTGTCCGAATTCGACCTGCGGCGAGGTGCGATCGCCCGGTCTACCCTCCGTGTGGGTACTTAGGTAGGTCGAATTTGGCGAGCAACCCTATCCCACGCGGGGGCCGATTGGCACGATCGTGGTGAGACTGAAAGGTCCACCCGTGACTGGTTCCCGGCGTTAGTCCGAGAGGGTCACGACTGGATTGTACGTCCGGTGGGCGACGTGCCGCGATTCGAGTTACGTGGCCGTTCGCACGCCGGCGGGCGAGAATCCGCAAATATATATATATATATATATATATATATATATATATATATATATATATATATATATATATATATATATATATATATATATATATATATATATATATATATTGGGAAGTCGATCAAGTCTACCCTTATTATCAGTATTTCCGTCGATATGTTTGTGTGTCTGTTGGGGAGTCGATCTAGTCGGAAAAAAAAATTGGAGATTTGTTCTTCCCTTATTATCAGTATTTAAAATGCTGATTTCAGTTAATACAATGGTGATTTCGATGAAACTTGATTGGTAGTTTCATGGTATGTCCTCGTTATGTGTGAGAAAGAACCGTTGCTATGGACCCCTCCGTTGCCTAGCAATGGCCGAAAAACCTCTAAATGTGGGAGTATTTTAACGAAAAAACAATCTGCAGCATTAACCCTTGAAGCTAGAATAATGAATTTTCTTGTCCTTAATCCTCAGGTCATTCCCAATCGAACAGGCCCCTCGCGTCAGGTTCTATTGGGTAGTCGACTACCCATGTCCACCGACCGGCTTGTCTGTCTGTATGTATGTCTGTTCGGTCCAGTGCTCCGTTAATACAATGGCGATTTCGATGAAGCTTGGTTGGTAGGTTCATACCATGACCTAGTTGTGTGCAAATGAGAACCGTTGCTCTGGACCCATCCGTTGCCTAGCAACAGACCTTTGAAATTTTCCAAAAAATCCCAAAAGAATTTCGCAAAATCAAAAATCGGGCCACGAGTGACTGTGTGCAGTACATTCAGCCATATTGTCAAAAATTTCAAGCCGGATCCTATGAAAACTGTCGGAGAAGATGGACTTTGAATGAACCCTGGTTGAAAACAATAAAAAAACGAAGTTCGTTATATCTCAGAGACGATGAGTTAGATGAAACTGGTATGGTAGGTTCATGGTATGTCCTACTTATGTGTGAGAAAGAACTGTTGCTATGGACACTTTTGTTGGCTAGTAACGGCTGAAAAACGACTAAATTCGATTTGTTTGACTACCCATGTCTGCCTACCCGCTTGTATATATATATATATATATATATATATATATATATATATATATATATATATATATATATATATATATATATATATATATATATATATATATATATATATATATATATATATATATTGTTGCGGATTCGCGCCCGCCGGCGTGCGAACGGCCACGAAACTCGAATCGCTGCACGTCGCCCACCGGACGGACAATCCAGTCGTGACCCTCTCGGACTAACGCCGGGAACCAGTCACGGGTGGACCTATCGGTCTCACCACGATCGTGCCAATCGGCCCCCGCATGGGATAGGGTTGCTCGCCAAATTCGACCTACCTAAGTACCCACACGGAGGGTAGACCGGGCGATCGCACCTCGCCGCAGGTCGACTTCGGACACAGGCCACTTTAAGCGACCCGTTCCGTACTATCGGGATAACCGAGCGGTGTTATTCGTCGGCCTCGACGGTTCGATTAATTATCGGGCGTTTTAGCCCACGACCAACCCTTTACGTGAAGCAAGATGGAGATTCAATGAAAGAAAAGACGAAGCGAAGCGGGAAAACAGTTCAACATAACTCACATTTATTTCGCGCTGAACGGGAAGCACACATATACAATTATACCAAAAGCACATGTAAAAGGAGAAGAAACACAATATTACACAAAAAGCAAATATAAAAGAAGAAGACAATGCAGAGCTATCCGACTACCGAGCAGACGGCAACACTTATACAATTTTACTTCACAGACGGCGCCGACAACACATATTCCCAAAGCAAAAGAAAAGAACCACCCTCAAGGATGAGGGGGGTAGGCGGGCCTGGGGCCTAGACCGTGTCGGGCCCACCCGTCTGATGATGAGACGCAAAGCGGCGGTGGCGCCTCAACTCCGCGGGCCTCGCGGACAGTGTCTGGTAGGGGGTGGGAAAGGGGCCCCCTTTTCGCACTATCTCAGCGCGGGGGGGAAACAGGAGGGGGTTGTTGATGCTCGGGGGGGAGGAGGATATCACCCTGTCTCGGGTCCCGCGACGAGCGTCTCCACCTCGACCTCGGTCGCGTTGCTGGCCTCTCCCTCTGCAGCTCCGCTCTTGACTTCTCCCCTCCGAACTCTGACTCTTCTTCCCAGCTCCACCGACAACTCGTTCCAACGCACCACTCTCAACTTCGTCTTTAATGACGAATGCAGCCGTTTATATAAGCCCCGTGGCTTCGCTCCTTCACCTTTGACCCTCTGACTCCGACCCTTCACCTCTCTAACTGGCTCCCCATTGGACCGAGGAAAAGTGGGCGTGAATGCTTTTTGATCCATGAATTTGCATATAGCGTCCTCACTCCAACGCGCTGGAGGCGGGGCCAAATCGCCCCACGCTCTCCGATAGGACGGAACAGAAGTGGGCGTGAGTCGTTTTTGATCCGTTTTTCTTCGGAAAGTCTGTGATGTCTCTGAACACGCTGCTCGGTGCGCGCCCCGCACGAGTCCAGCATCGGCGCCCACAAGTGGCTTGGGAATGACGGTGATGCGATGGTGGCGAGTTGTGACGGTAAGGGTCGTGGCGGTTGTGGTGAAGCGGCGTTGTGGTTGGTGGTTGTTGTGTGGCGGCTGGTCCAAAATAAAGATAGTAAAAGAAAAACGGCTATCCTGAAGAGTCGCAGCCCGAGTGAATGACATTTATTCCCTCTAGACAACGGGTTTGGGCCTAACTACACATATACTTACAGAGATATCTCACCTAAGGGACCTGAATGGTGGTTTGTGAATTTCGTCAACCACAACAATATATATATATATATATATATATATATATATATATATATATATATATATATATATATATATATATATATATTTTACATATATATATATTTACATATACATATACATATTTTATTATATATATATATATATATATATATATATATATATATATATATATATATATATATATTTTTTTTTTTAATATTTATTTTTTTTACATATACATATATATATATATATATATATGTATATATATATATATATATATATATATGTATATATATATATATATATATATATATATATATATATATATATATATATATACACACATATACATTGGCAAGGTGACAACAACAACCCGATTCGATTTTGATTCAGGTCCAGATGCAGATCCGGCTTAGCGGTGAGATACAAAATGTAAACTGTTCAGCCTTGTGGAGGCTTAACTGCCTATCAGCACGAAAATTGCTCATACCAAGGACCTACAGTTCCGATCGAAAGTCTACTCCCCCCTTTCAAAATTTTCACCTTTTGTTGCCTTATAACCTGCTCTCCTCAGTGCCGTTTTAGTTCGGTTTGTTCTGATGGTTTGATATAACGACTCTATCCTGTTGAAGGCAAATCAATTGATTCGATAAGATCGTATCACTTGGCTCAGTTGCTCAGGCAAGATAACATTTGTCATGTGACTGCCTATCGTCATGGCAATTGCTCATACCAAGGACCTACAGTTCCAATAGAAAGTCTACTCCCCCTTTCAAAATTTTCACCTTTTGTTGCCTTATAACCTGCAAATAAATTCCATGAAAACAGACTTTTTCCACTTGTATCTACACATCGTAACCCATAACTTCCAAGTGAAAAACAAATTCCACAAAGTTCAGATAATTAATTAAAAATACATAATTAGAATATCTTGGTTGGATAAGTGTTCACCCCCTCCACCCCCCCCCCCACACCGAATAATAGCAATTGTGAAACAGCTCAGGTGTAACCAATCACCTTCAAAATCACACGCAAAGTTACTTGGCCTCCACCTGTGTTAAATTGTCGTGATTCTGATTATTTCTGAATAAAATCAGCTGTTCCTGTAGGTTTTCGATGCTGGGTCGTGCATTTCACAGCAAATATTCAATCATAAGCTCCAAGAAGCTTTCAAAAGACCTCTGGGATAAAGCTGTAGAAAGACACAGATCAGGGAATGCGTATAAAAATACTTCAAAGGCCTTGAGTATCTCTTGGAGCACAATAAAGACAATCATTAAGAAGTGGAAGGCATATCGCACCACCAAGACCCAGCCTAGATCAAGCCGTCCCTCCAAACTGGATGACCAAGCAAGGAAGAGACTGATCAGAGAGGCCACGAAGAGGCCAATGGCAACTTTGGAAGAGCTGCATGCCTTTATGGCAAAGACTGGTCACTGTGTACATGTGACAACAATAACCCAAGCACTGCATAATTTGGCCTGTATGGAAGGCTAGTAAGAAGGAAGCCATTACTCCAAAAAGCCCACCTTGAGTCCCATTTGAGGTATGCGAAAAACACTACAGAGATTGTGAAGCCATGTGGCAAAACGTTTTGTGTTCTGACAAAACCAAAATGGGTCTTTTGGCCGAAATGCAAAACGTTATGTTTGGCACAAACCCAACACAGCACATTACCCAAAGAACACCATCCCTACTGTGAAGCATGGGGGTGGCAACATCATGTTTTGGGATGTTTCTCATCAGCAGGGACTGGGGTTCTTGTCAGGATTGAAGGAAAAATGGATGGAGGAAAATACAGAAAATTCCTCAAGGAAAACCTGCTGCCCTCTGCAAGAAAGCTGAAATTGGGATGGAAGTTCACTTTTCAGCATGACAATGACCTGTACTACACAGACAAAGCTACACTGGCGTGGCTAAGAAACAAAAATATAAATGTCCTTGAGTGGTTCATTCAGAGCCCCGACCTAAATCCAATCGAAAATCTGTGGCATGAATTGAAGTTTGCTGTCCATCAACACTCTCCATGCAACTCGACTGAGTTTGTATATTTTTGCATAAAAGAATGGGCAAATATTGCCCAATCGAGGTGTGTAAAGTTGGGAGAGACCTATCCCAACAGACTCACAGCTACAATTGCTGTCAAAGGTGCTTCCACCAAGTATTAACTCAGGGGGGTGGACACTTATCCAACCAAGTTTTGTATTTTTATTTTATTCTAGTTTTGTATTTTTAATTACTTTTCTGAAATTTGTGGAATTTGTTTTTCACTTGGAAGTTGTTGATTACGATGTGTAGATACAAGTGGAAAAAGTCTGTTTTCTTGGAATTTAATTCCAGGTTATAAGGCAACAAAAGGTGAAAAATCTGAAAGGGGGCATAGACTTTCTTTAGGAACTGTGTGTCTCCACACCTCTGCACAGTGGTTAATGCGATTCTGGATGCGGGATCCAACAGAAGGTCTCTCGGGATGACGGACTGTCATGGTCGTTTTGACACGACTCACCGGATTCGAAATGGACAACTGGGATGGTCTGGTGACTGTAACAATATAAACTAGAAGGGCACTCGGTAGAGCGCATACCTCCGCCACACAATGCCTGATCCACAGGAACATATCAGGCCCATGCCTTTATATATTAATGAATTTTATATATCCTTTTTGGCCGTTTCTCTCAATGATGAAGAATCACTTAAAAAATTATCAGATCCGGATCCAGTTTCGGATCTTCACCAAAATCGAATCAATTCGTCCTTGCCACATGCCCAACATGTCTAAGTTTCATTCGAATGTGTCCATAACTTTTTGAGATATTGTGCTGCACATCATTTTAGCCCCATCTCTCAATGATGAAGAATCACTTAAAAAAATTATTAGATCCGGATCTGGATTCGGATCTTCACCAAAATCTAATCAGCTTGTCCTTGTCACACACCGAACCTGTCCACACAATTTCATCGGGATCCGTTCAAACTTTTTGAGATATCCTGCACACGGACAGACAAAAAGACAAACAAACAAACAAATGAAAAATCGTGCTTAGCACGACACTTGGCGAATTAGTTGACCTTTCCGTGTGGTGGTCCAAGCTGTAATGTCTTGGAATGTGTGGTGTTTATTTGTTCGTACATTAATAAAATGACGCAACGTCACAAATAACAATTATCAGGCGCGTGTTGTCATGGTAACGGCAGCAGATTGAAAATTTTCACAACTCATTTAAAGCCACCATGTGACATTCAAGAACTTATCATCGGTGCTTGTTGCCTTCATTGTGATCGTAGAAAATATCTGAAAATACCGAGGAACATTGCTTTTCAACCAGCTTTACGATCCCGTTATCAGGTTTGAAATATGTTGTAAAACAAAAATATGTATTTTATACGTGTGTTTTTCATGTTTTGGGTGACCTTGACCTTGGGTCAATTTCGATCAAACTTTGTACACATGTTAATATTACATGCATAAATAGACAGTATAAATTTGAATATAATAAGTGCAAAACTTTGAGAAATAGCCATGTGTAATTCACAAAGTTCCCCATTGGTTTATAATGGGCGATAATATAAAGTGATGCAGAATCCAGATCCTGATCTTGAACATCACCAAAAGTCACACATCTTTTTGCACTTAACTGTGGATTTCTATCAGCTGTTAAAATTTCGTCCAAATCGGTTAAGAATTGTGACCTGTAGAACGAATATAATTTTTTTTAAATCACGCCAATAGCTTAAAACTTTGACGTCATACGCTTGCGAAAAATGTGCATAATTTGTACTAACATGCATTTTAAAATATTTAGATATTCCATTGAAGTTTGTTTTGGCGTCAACACGAAGTCGTTACGACTTCCGGTTACTGAGTTATGTTCAAAAGCTTGTTTTCACCTTTTTTTGATGTAACGTTGTGACGTTAAGTGCGATTATGACGTGATTTGATCCCAGACTATTTCAGCAAGATTGGCTATCACGTTTTAAAATTTGAGAACGATTGCTTCAGTAGTTTCGGCTGCACACGAGGGTAAATAATTTTTTTAAATGACGTCAATAGGCAAAACTTTGACGTCATAGGCTTGTGAAAACTCTGCGTAATTTGTAATAAGATGCATTTAGTAATCATTTAGATATTTGAATGAAGTTTAATTTGGCATCAACCGGAAGTCGCAACGACTTCCGATCACTGAGTTATGTCCAAAAATGTGTTTCACGTTGTGTGACGTCACGTCGTGACGTTTAGTCCGATTAAGACGGGGTTTGGACGCGGACCGTCTCAGGTGGATTGCCTATCAGGTGTAAAAATTTAAGAACGACTGGTTCAGCCGTTTGGGCTGTAGACGACCGGACAAACAAACAAACAAACAAACGGAACAGACCAACATACTTGACAAAATCGAAGATTTCGCCAAGTAACAAACAGACAGAAAAGGGGTGAAAACTTAACCTCCTTCACCTTCGGTGGTGGCGGTAACTAGAACGGTCATTCAGTAGAGAGCATACCTCCGCCAGGCTGATTCATTTATGTTTTGTATCACACTGACAGGCCGGATCAGGATTTGGATCTGAACTAAAATTGAATGGACTTATTTAAGACTTTTGCCTACTGATCTGATGTATCATCCCAAAGGTGGTCCGTGTTAGCCATTTAGTTCCTGATAGAAAATATTTTAGTGAATGAGAGGGGTTAGGAGATGGTGGGTGTGGTCCCCTTTTCAGTGGAGATTTGGCCATGGGGAGCACAACTTGAGGTTATGGCAAGGACACGATGCCGCATTGTGAGTATAGTTTGGATCCAGTTGAAGAATATTTTTGAATAAAATATCAATATTTGGGGACCCCCCCCCCTTTCACTCCCTTTATAGGGGTTGCATCTGGATGGGGAGCGCAACCCTAGGAGACCTTGCTGTCCCGATGCATCACACTAAATTTGGTCCATATCGGTCGGGTAGTTTGTGAGGAGATGTTTTAGTGATGTTTTTGTCTCACGTGACTGAGATCACATGACTCAGAAAAGAAGGTTCAGCCTTCCTGAAATGACATTTGTCATAATACACTTTTAAGCCTGCTTGATCAATACGATTCAAAACAGTTTGAAGACGTTCCTCGTGTTTCTCCGGAGAGGAAGCATACACAATTATGTCATCTAGGTAACACTGGACGCCCTCCTGGCCAGTTAAGATCTGTGACATCATTCGCTGGAACGCACTGGGAGTAGAAGCAAGACCTTACGGAAAACAGCAAAAACAGGAAAGTCCCTCGTGTGTTATGGAAGACGTAAGGTCTCTGCTTCCATCATGCAAAGGCACTTGATGGTATGCACTCTGAAGATGAAGACTAGAGAACATTCTCGCTCCCCGAAGTTCTGCAAATACCTCCTCAATATGTGGGAGTGGATGACTGTCCATTACGCTCACCTTATTGGATTCACGAAGATCCATGCACACCTGTATACCTCCTGTATTCTTATGCGTAATGACAATAGGTGAAACCCATTCGGAAGAGTCAATTCTCTCAATGAATGAAACCCGCTTCTTCAAGTGTTTTCACTTCTTGCGAGACAGCATCACAGACAGCAAAAGGTAAACCGTGAAGCTTCTGCTGGATTGGCACCACATCGGGTCTTATCTTCACTCTGTGTACAAATACTTTCGCATAGCCTAGCGTTCCAGCGACGTTAGGATTAGATGTCTGCCAAGCTGATGATTGATGCACAGAGGTACTGAGCACCGATGCAGGAGTAGCACATCCATTAACAATATTCAGTCCGAGAGCAGTGAAGAGGTCCATGCCGAGTGTCGGTGTTCCAGAAGGCACAATGAAGAAATCAGCAGGCACAAAAACATGGTTGTGTCGCACCTGTACTTGAAGACAACCAACTACAGAGATCGTTTTTTTAGGTAAGTCACCAAGTGTAATTTTGGTTCTGTAAGAAGTGCATTCTTGAAATGCTCCAGGAAGGTAGACTCTGGAAGTATGGAAACGACTGAACCTGTGCCCACCAGCAATTTAGCTGAGCATGCCTGTCCATCAGATGTGCAAAAACGAACATCACAAAATAGGTTCCCTCTAATTTGTTCAGAGGTTTGTGTGTTTATGCTTAAAACAGTCACATCTGGCACAGTCACTTCCCACACTTGGTATCTGTTGTCTTTCCTGCAACATACTTCAGCAAAATCTCCACTTTTGCCTTACTGCCTGCAATTTACATCTTTTGCAGGGCAGTTGGGGTAATTGGCTCAGTGCATTGCAGATCCACAACGATAAGAAGTACTCTCTTGGCGTACCTGTCGAGCTTGTGAAAATTTTGAGTTTGCAGGTTCATTTGATATGTCCCTGAGGATGGGGTCGCGTCTGTATTGCCCCACGCTGGTACGTGCTGGTATTGTATCCTGAAAGGATGTCGACGTGTGCCGCGTGTAACCGCTTTTGCTTCCGCCATGGCTGATTCGATTTGTCCTGCCATTACGAGGGCTTTCTGCAGTGGAAGCTCCGGTTCCAGAAGCAACCGTTCACCTATACGAGCTGTAAGAGTTTTTTTTACCACAATCTGATCTTGTATCATTTCATCAGAGAGGTCACTAAGCTCACAATTAACCACAATCTCAGGTAAAGCAGCAATGAACTGAGCAGTGGATTTACCCGGCCTCTGTACTCGTCAGAACATATATCGTTCGAAAACAACGTTCACCGATGGCATGAAAAAGGTTGTTGATGCACCGACAGCAGCAGAGTACGTGTCCCCATCAACTGGGAGGGGAAAGAATAAACGCTGCCCTTCAGTTCCAAGGCAGTGTATAAGCAATGCGCGCTTCCTCGCATCACGAAGTGCGTCGTCATTTACCGCCAGCATGTTCTCGAACATGCGCATCCATGAGGTAAAAGGTATCGAAGGCTCACCTGGATTGGTAACAATTCAGCAGGTGGTATAAGAGCAAGTTGACCCCATCCTCGTCACCAATATGCTGTGGAACAGTCATCCCACACGAAAGATCTTTAGCTCAACCGTTTTTGATGGCGTAACTGACGAGGTGGAACTGAGAGTGACATGAGCTGGTTGTTGAGCGAGTGGAGCAGGAGACGCCATTAAAATAGTGTTGAGCTAAAGATACTTCATGCAAGCTGACTTTGCTGCACAACATTGACGTCCTTCAATTATTTAATCACTTATTCATATCAACGTCACAATGTCAACGAAGTAGATATTTATTTATTTAGCTAGTTAAAAGTAAATCTAAGTATCCCATTTATTTGAACCCAGATTAGCATACACTTTGATTTACGGTATCAGGCACAAACACACACGTACAAACGAAAATACAAAGACAAACAAAGAAAGATAGAATCTACAAATACAGACAGGTGCCGCTGGCAGGCAGATACATCGCACACAGATGAGTAGAAATGCAGAACACGGCCCATCCCCCCTTCCCCATCACCAGGGAAGGTAAGGAATGCCAGCAACTTACCAATACCACGGGAAGAAAGCAAGGACAGAAAATGATGTGATGCACTGGAATGGTTTGGAACAACCATCCCAACAATGGGGAGGTCGTCGTTACGTCACAGCTGATTGTGACATCACAGCAGATCGTGGTTGGGACGCAAACATCGATTATGACGTCACTGTAGTTTCGGTTGCATTGGAATGCATATTATGACATTGTAGATCTGGTTCTCTTACTGGTGTGCAAAGTTTCCTTGTTTGGTTTAAATGTAATAACCAGACTGGGTGTGTTGTCGTTGGAGCATTCGGACCGAGTCTGGGAAGTCAGTGGTTCAAACCCCAGCAGAGTCGTAGCAAAGACTTTTTAAAATGGTACGTGCTGCTTCCTTGCTTGACGTTCATAATTGAAATGGATAGAGCACAGACAATCCCCATCGGTTGGCATCCATGGGGAGGAGGAAACGTCTCTTAGGAAACGCCCTGCTGAAAGCGGTGAGAAAAGTACCGCCATTGTTGTGACGTCGCTAGTACCCAGAGTAAACCACGAGGTGGCATCACTTCCCCCAAGCTTCGTGGCTGTGTTTAGTGTTTGTCTCGTTGGATGTTATCTCCATTTACAGGTTTCAGGAGGTGGGAGGAAGTTCTCCCAGATCTCAAAATCTCCACGTCCTTTTTCGGTAAAAGATCATGATTCATGAACTAAACTGTGAAGTTTCATTCTCATAGCCCCTCGTTCCAAGGGATATTTTCAGGATCTTCACTGAACCTCTGACAGCCTCCACTTGTGGCTCGTTTGTCGTGATATTCCCCCGGAATGATGTTTAACTACTCAGTAAGGGTTTTCTTTATCATTCCTACAGCTCCGACTATCACTGCTATAATTTCAGATTTCTTCAATTTCCTAGTCCTCTTGACCTCATTTTTCAGATCCTGGTATTTTCCTGATTTCTGTTTCATTTCCTCAAATGTTATCGATCAACATTTATGACTTCCTTTTTGTGTTTGAGCACCATGTCGGGACGCAATGCCCTGTTTGTATTGTCATTTGTCAACACTCGATGGGATAATCTTGTTTTACATGAGCATCGTATTGTTGCAGTTCTGTAAAACCGGCACTCCTCCGAGGCAATGGCACCCAACATATAGCAATTCTCAGGCAGTTATCTCAGTAATCCATTCGTTCGCTCTTTCCATATGTCCAATGGGTTAATGGTACAACATGCGTTGCTTTGGGATTTTCGTTGGGTTTTCAAACCAATTTTTCATCTCTTTCACTTATTTTACTTTCCTTAACTTCATGCACAACCACCCCACCCCCCACGCAAGCATGCATGCCCGATCAGTGACGTCACCAAGAGTGTCGGGAAGAGGAAGCGCAACACCACAGCTCATTACATACCGCGCCATTAACCAACTGACGCCTCAACTCAGATGCTCACCACGATGCTACAATGCTCACCACAATCACGACAAACGTTGAAAAATCGCCACAACAACTTACGCCTTACCTCTTCATCACAATCGCCTCAACCACTCACAACATTTCAACGCCTTTTCCGCAGACACCACAGCGCTTCCCTCACCTCACAATGACCGTCACAGCTGCCTGAACACTCAGCACACTCTCTGGGGAAGCCGGAGGAATGAAGAACATTGAAAGCCGGGGTTTTTCGGCGTGTAACTCGTGCAGGTCACTCCAGTGTTTCCCAAAATAACCATGTTCTAACGGAGTCCAGCACACATTCAGGACCGGAAAGCGCTCACGAAAACCCTTGGCCAATGTTAATCACGGAGATGGACGTGGCTCGGCCGATAAGCAAATGAAGCCATTTTCGGGTGTGGAGCCTGGTAGGGCATGGCGATGGCAAGCAATGACTTCTATGTGCGAATGAGGACGCTCGGAATCGCCGACAGGATCATTTGATCCACTTTTTGGCCTCTCTCTCTCTCTCTCTCTCTCTCTCTCTCTCTCTCTCTCTCTCTCTCTCTCTCTCTCTCTCTCTCTCTCTCTCTCTCTCTCTCTCTCTCTCTCTCTCTCTCTCTCTCTCTCTCTCTCTCTCTCTCTAAGAAACAGATCAGGCTCAGTCAGAGAGTGAGTCATCCAGGATCTCATCCTTTATCCAGCCTCCTAGCCAAGTCTCTCATCGAGTCGAGCAAAACCAAGTGGAGAGGGCAGAGCAACTGAGCGGGGCGAAGCGAGCTGATGCCAGGACGAGCCCAAATTGTTATCATTGCTCGGCTTGGCTGCATTCTGCTGCCAATTTAATCACATTTACAGAATTCTCACATGTTACTGTTAAGCTTTTTTCCCATGGATATTTTCACAATCTGTGTCTCGTCCACTGCAAATGCACAAATTACTAAAAGAGCATTACCGACGTGCACCTCCAACACCTTCCGCTTGCATCACACTGCACCACACATATCGCACCTCCCACTCATACACCATAAAACCCCACCAGTTTTCTTCCCTCACCACCCTCCCTTACTAAGAGATTGGGTTGTGTAGGTCCGTCAACCGCGCCAGGTACCCACGAGGTCACCTACACCTCAATTGTCAGTCCTCTTTCTGGAATAAATCTAATTTCCTCAGGTGTGTGTGTGTGTGTGTGTGTGTGTGTGTGTGTGTGTGTGTGTGTGTGTGTGTGTGTGTGTGTGTGTGTGTGTGTGTGTGTGTGTGTGTGTGTGTGTGTGTGTGAGAGAGATGGGGTCTGTCATGTGTAACACTCTATTCTTTTCTTTTCTATTCTATTCACTCTATTCTTTCCCATTCTTCCCTCCAGGCTTTCAAAACAGCTGTTCACATCCACCTCTTATCTTCCCCCCATCCAAATCCTCGATCTTTTCTACCCCCGATAATCCACCCAAGCCCACTTCCTTCAATTCCCCTGCTTTCATTCCTGAAAGTCCCTGTAATGTCCATTCACCATGTTCCCTGTCCCATCCCCATCCCTCTCCCTTCCACAGTTCACCTAATGTGTCTGTTCCCCACTGTTTTGTCCCTTCCACTCCCGCTTGTCCCTTCCACTTCCAAACCCTAACCCTAACCCTCTTGTCTCATGCCCCCTTGCTGTGAGTTGTGTGTTAGCTCTCATACGAGCCTCGACAAGGTATACAAAAAAAAAAAACCACAAAGTAAGATTGTAGAAGTTTATCGGGGTAAAGCTGCACTGTCTTCTTTAGTAAATATTTGCATCTTTTTTGCTGCACCTACAAATTCGTTGCTTTCCCCTGCTGTACATAATTTGTGAATAAACCCTATTATTGTGCCACATAACTTTCCTCACCCAAGCAGCAGAATAAGAAAACCAGGGAAACACTAGTCAGGTATGGGAGCATGCGTCAGAGCAGCACGCTGCTGTGTCCACTTTCCGCCGGTACTCCAGCGGCCTCCGTCTGGCCATGCCCCAGGGAGATGCCTGGCCCATCCCCATCTCCCTGAGAAGCTGATCAACCTGATGCAACTACGAGGCATGTGGTCAGCCCATTGGATTCCGACACTCACAAGCCTCCCTCCCTGAGAGAATCTGGTGAGCAGGATCAGCGTCAGGAAAACGAGCCACATATCCACACAGCTACAGCTGATGCTCATGGATTATGTAGGTAAAAAAATCTCATTTGAGTCTCTCTCAGCAACCGCTCGTTGGACACATAGTCCGACCAGCAAAGCCAAAGATTCTCCAAAGAGACCTGGAACCAAAGGAATTAAGTCGCCATCTCAGATGCTTGGTCAGAGTCCAAGTCTCGCATCCGTAGAGCAAGACTGGAAGCACCAAGGACCTGAAGACTCAGACTTTCATTTACCGGCACAGGTACCGGCAGCGCCACACCCCATGATCCACTGAATCCATGACTCACCAGGCCCGATCCAGACGTCTGTTGACCTCTGGCTCACAGCCAACAGAGACATGGCAAGTGAATGGCAAGTGAATGGCAGAGACATGGCAAGAGACATGGCACTGCCAAAGCAAGTGAATTGCTCCGTGACCTCAAAATCCTCGCGACAAACAGGTACAGGCAAGATAGCAGCATCGAAGATGTCATTGAAAGCCTGGATCTTAGTTTTGACTCTGGGAAACCCATAATCCTAGCAGCTCCGACTCCTCATTCAGCACCTTGAGGGCCCCATAAGGATATCCAGTCTCCACAAAGATGACTGCATCATCTGCGAAATCAAGTTCAGAGATGTTGACAATTCCAAACGATGCACAGCAGCTTGATCTCTCCGACATCCTCCCCAGAATCCAGTCCATACAAGTGCTGAAAAGTGTGGGGACCAGCACATACCCCTTACGAACTGGAAATTTGTCAGAGATGGCATCACCATGTCTCACAGCACTCTCAGTACCACAGTATCGTTCAGACATCAGATTGATCCGTTTTGGTGTGACCCAACGAAGATCAAGAATGCTCCATAGTGCATCCCGATTCACTGACTTGAACGTTTTACAGAGATCAACATAAGCTGCAAGCAGCCCCTGACGAAACTCTCATCTGCATTCGGTGAGGACCCGAAGAGCAAGGATACGGTCAATCGTTGACCCTCTTTGTTGTTAAGCCTGACTGCCCTGGACGCTGGTGCTCAAGCAGATGGTGACGAACCTTATCAAGAATTATCCGAGCAAATACCTTGCCCGGCACTGAGAACAATCACACCTCGGTAGTTGCTGCAGTCTTGGCGATTATCCTTCCATTTCCAGAGAGGGACAACAAGCCCCCTCTTCTAGTCAGTTGGGATGATGCCTGTGTTCCAGGCAGAGCACAAAACTGCATGCAATGACACAAGTGCAGCATTTCCACCAGCCTTGAGAAGTTCAGCATGGATGCCACAGATCCCTGGAGCTTTACCCCATTTCAACCGGTTCACCGCAGCCTGTGTTTCCACAAGCGAAGGTGGACCACAGTTGATTGGAGGGTCAGCAGCAGTTATTGTAACACCCCTGACGTCCAACTCGACAGCTGGTGGATCAGCCTGGTACAACCGCTCAAAGTAACCGGCCCAGCAGGCCTTCACTTCAGACTCCTCTGTCAAGAGCCGACCATCCTCTGCTCTAACTGCAGTACACCAAGGGATGGGCTTGGATGAACGCAATGCACGAATTCCCCTGTAAGCAGGATGAGAATCACTTGACACAATGGTGAAGAATCACAGAAAATTGAAAAAAAATCGTTATATCAAGATGTACAGTGCAATATTTGATGAACAGATGATTATTACCATGCTGGATGAGACTATCCTCACAATGTTCATGCACAGTGGTGAGTGAGTGATGTACAATAGGTTAATTAGCACTGATTGAACATAACTGCACAACATCCAGAGCAACAGTTCTGTACGTACGTGCGTAGATATATACTTTATGCACATGATATACGTTGATGCCGATATCATTAATGTATTGAATATGTGTATCATTAAATACTTGCATCTTTAAATAAAGGATGCATGGAACAAACCCCTGTAACACTCCCCCATTCCCCATGCGCTATGTAATTTTTGAATGGCTTCTTTTCCGCAACTGTTCTGTACATTTACTTATTTTCCATTAAATTCAAGTTATCTCTTCGCTTTGTGGGGAGCGCGTCGGCTTTTAATCACTTCAATTTCTTCATCTCCCAAACTGGACATACAGGCCGGTGTTGTACGAATTCTCTTCAAATTGGGCACCACAAATTGACGCTTGAAGCAGTTGGGCCACGCCACTTTCCTCTGGTCAGTTTTACTTTGGTTATCCAAATGTTCCTTAAAGCTGTATATTTTGGGAAAACATGCACATTCACACCATCTTGGGTTATACAGTTGCTAGAACCAGCAACGATGCATCTCAGTGGCATTCTTTGTACTCTTTCTGAGATTGGAGCATATGTACGCCATACGTAAACATACATCCCGCAAAAAAGTATCCTCAAGATGACGTGGTGGGTCACGTGATACATGATGTAATCACGTTGTGTTTTTTGGGTGGCGGGGCCAATCGAGCATTTAAGGACACCAAAAAACATTAAAATCTTTGTTTCAAGATATTTATTTAATAAAAAACAACGACGAAGTATTAAGTGAAGTTATATCTGTTCATTAAACAGAACATGAATTTTTGATTCTGTGGACTTTGAAGCAACATTTGCTCCCCAAGCTTCCACCAATCTCATCCCTCCCTCCAACCCAGAAACATCAATTCCCTCATACCCAAATTTCCCCTCCCAATCACCAAGTAAGCATCACAACCCCCCCCCCCAACAACCTTCCCAGAAACATCCACAAGCATGTACCATGTGCAAATGTCCAAAAACAAAAGGGTTCATTGATTAGGTGAGAGCTAATTGATTATTCCCTCCGTTTACAGGTGTGAGATGTGATTGGGTCTTTGTTTATTATTTATATATTGACTGTTTTTGATGTTTACACGTGGTACATGCTTGGGAGCACCTCGTTGGTACACATTTCTGTCTGCGCTGTCAGTGATGATTAACCAACAAGTGATGAAACCGGTCTGGCAGCTGAGGGGTGTGTAGCATTGGGATTCTCCTGTGTGTACTATTTGTGAACGTCTTTACAGTTGTGGAGGAACTCTGAGAAGAGTTCGAAACAGCAAAGGGCTTACATTGCGTAGCCTTTCATGGTTGTCTTATGCAGCTTCTTCCATGAGAAGAGAATGGGAGAAGTCGATTTATTTATATAATATTAGCCACCTGGGTTAATTGATTAGGTGAGAGCTAATTGGTTATTACCTCCATTCACATATGAGAGATGTGAGTGGGTCTTTGTGATATATTGTTACGGCCACAGGTTTCAGGTCTACTACAAGGGCATATCCTCAGTTCCACTCGGACTTATGGGGCCTGAAGCCGCCGGGCATGAATAACGTTGTGTCATGGCGGGTTGCGAGGCAACTGTGAATGCCAATTAGTCAAACACGTCGTCCAGTGTCCTCTGTCTAATTTCCGTTTAACTGGAGATCACGCGGCCTCCTTATCAGGGGACACGCCCTCGGCTATGCACTCACCTTATCTTAATTAGATATTAATTGGGGCGGCAGAGCAACTGCTCATGCATGCCAGACTTGATTTTCTGCCAGAATGCCAGAATTTTCTGATACGTATTGGATGAAAGCCAATTAATTGGGGAATTATAACCACCCAGACTAACCTTGGTGCAGACAGTGTTGGACCAATGGGGAAAAGACGAACACAGACAGATAAGAAATGAAGTTCAACAAAAGGGGATTTATTATTGACAGGACAATGTACAATATGAAGATACGGTGATATGCAGCATTGTAATGCACAAGCAGACAATCAAAAGGGGAAATGCAGTAAATAAAATAAATGTACACAAGGATAATGGTTGCAAGCAATGAAGAGTGCAAGTGAATACAGGAAAGAAAACAGATAAGACAAGAAGCAGAACTTAACTCTATGCCTTACCTACTGGCTATACATAAGACGTGTGTACCCAATCAGACCAACTGCGGAAGGAGAAGATAAGAATAGGAAGAGAAGAGAAAATATGAGGTTTATCGGCCTCTTTGCTCACCAGGTGGGGTTGTCGTACCTCCGTGACCCAAACGCTGAAGGGGAGGGGTCAGGAGAAATACTGATGGTGTCCTAAGGTACTTGATCATGGAGGTGTGGTGGGTGCCCATAATACATGTGGTGCATGAGGTGCAAGAGGAAACTTTGAAGGTACATATCAGTGGTGGTGCCCTGAAAAGGAAAGTTGGTGGCAGCAAAGGCCTTGTCGAGCTCCTGCGTTCAAGTAGATCGATATATCATGAAAGCAAAGAAAAGAATGCGTGAGATAAATAGCCTAATGTGTGAGAATCTAAAGAGTGTGTATGTGTGCCCACCAATGTGAGTGCCACCATTTGAGCCCCGATCGTTCTCTTGAAAAGCAACCACAGGACCAGATGAGCACCAGTTTACACCAATGCAGTACCAAAGTCAAGAACCAACGCACAAAGTAGCGGTCCTTCTGCCCTTTTTATAACCGTTCCGTGAGGGCGGGGCCTAAAGGTGGATCAAAACGGCCTCTTGGGGTAATCTCGGCCTCTGATTGGTGCATCACCACTTTAGCCCTGCCCACATCAGATCTCCACAACGATTCCTGCCCAGTTAGTCGCCCAACCACGCACACGATGGACCCTCCATGATAAACATGGGTGGGGGCTCTTGATGCATTTTGTCGCTGGGCGAATGCTGGGAGCTCATAATTGCTTGAAGGAGCGAACTGAATGATTATTTAGCAAGAGCACTTGAATGAACAATTAGTGTCTGTTGTCCTGAAGTTTGAATATTAAAGTTCGGAGAATGGAAGCGCTTGCCATGTGTCCTGAGTTACCTCCCCCGTGCTTCTAAGCGGTGGCAGCACCTCTGGGAGGGGGGGGGGGGTTGTAGATGAGGTGATGATCGAGGAAGGTGGATAGTTTGTGTGTGGTGGAGGTGACGTCGCGGTTAGTGGGTTGTGAATTTTTTTTGGTCTTTGGGCGATGAACGACAAGTATAATGTTTTAACGCAATGCAAATTAACCTGTGAAATGAAAACCAAGTGTAAATAAAAAAGTGTACTCATAAATTATGTTAGGGTTGTGTACTTATTGCATCGTCTGATGGAAGATTCTGGAGAGGTCGAGTAAGGGGGCAGTTTGGTCTTGGTACGCAATTCAAACGCGCTCTTGGCATGATATACAAGTTGGCCAATGCCCATGTTGCACAGCGCATGGCACGAAGCTCAAAGGAAATTTACAATTCCATCCATCCATCCATTGGGACCATACTCTGTGCAGAGTGTTGGTGCTGCCTATGCAGTCTCCTTGGCTATTGGGTACAATCCTGGATGGGTCGCCATCCGACACAGGATACCAGCAAGCTGGCACTCATTATGCCAACCTCCGAAGGATGACAAGCAGAGGCAACCCCACCTGGTATTAATTCAACAGCCGAGCAGGATTTGAACTCAGGATCCTGGGATCCCAAGCCCACCACCATAACCATTAAGCCAACACCAGGCATAGATTTATAATTACCCCATAAGAAATGGGGAGAGAATTGGGGGGGTTGGGGGGAGAAACCTATCTAACCCTTTAACAACGCATTCAATCACATTCAACCCACTGCACAAGGGGAAGGGACTACTCTGAACTTATAGTATGGAAATAACGAAACTGAGAGACCTGTATGTTGCGTGCAATTGCCTTCGGTGCTGGTTCGTAGAACCGCAACAATATATACACACACCTACATGTACAGTACACGTCTGATTCCTTCTGATGTTTGGAGCATGAGATTCTGGGGAGATGAAGGGTTGGCATAAGGATCGTGGAAATGCTTGAGTATTTGAAAAGAGTCCATCGCACTCAAACTCGGACACAATTTCTGATACGTATCAGCATTGGTCCAGCTCCAACAATGAGAATGTCAGTGTAGAAAATCCTTCCTGACAAGTTACAAAAGTCTTTTTTTTGCATTTCATTTAGTTCCACGGACACGAGACACTCTTCTTTGGTGATATTAACAACATGAATATTCGAAAAGACATTTAGTTTATGCAATTTGCGACACTTGGAGATTACCTTTATTGCTTGTGTTTATGTTACATTCTCAGTTTTCCAACGTTTTGAGCAATTGAAGCAATTAACTCTGACACTATGCATGCACCAGTACATGTACAACAGTTCGCAAGGATCGTGAAAACTGAACATTTATCTCCCGGCCTGGAGGCAAAGCTCTTTTCATCAAAACCTTCATCGAGTTAACCTCTCTTCCGATTTGCTTGTGGACCGTTCGTTTTGGTTCAGCTTTCACAAGATAGTGCAGGATTTACATTAAGCTGAGGTATGGGACCCATGGTTGCTCCATTTTCAGGGAAAACCAATTCATTTTGAGAAGCGTTCTCTGATATTTCACAACACACTTCATCACACACAATTAATATTGTTTTCCATGCGTTTCGCAATAGATGAACTTCAGATTGCAAATACATCATTGGAATCTCCAGGGATGAAGCTGAGTCAATGGGATTATCACTTTCCCATCGCAGACAGGTCGGTGGTGTCTGTGTCCTCTACCGCTTCCTTTCTGGTCTTGCACCTTCTGCTCTTTCCATGCTTTGTTCCCCCCAGGTTTCTGCAGGGCTCACACGGTCCACCTTCAACACCCTTATGGTGAAACTACCTAAATCCAGGATCACTGCTCACCTCTATTCATTCGTTCCTCCAATTTACCGCCTGGGTAATCAACTTCCACATCCTCTTCAATCTCATTCTTCCCTCCAGTTCTTCAAGACAGCTGGTCATTAGCATCTCAAATCATCCCCCATCCAAAAATATCAAATTTTGACTTTCCCCACCCCCACCCACACCCAAGCCCACCTGCTTCAACATTCCCAGTTTTCCTTCCTAAGAGTTTGCTCCTGTATCAATCTCGTCCACCTTATGCATCCTCTCCTACCCCTCATTCTTCCCCACATCCTTTGTTTGTCCCTCTTCTTCTAGTAATCTAGTTTGACCATCAAGCCTACTGATGGTGTGCCCCCCCTCTCTTTCCACTGTTCATTTCACTTTGTTCTGTCACACTCTGATCTATTATATGACTTAGCTCCGACATGAGCCTCGACATTGTATACCAAAAACAATACAACGAAGTTGGACACAGGAGGAGTTCATTTTGATGATCATGATTGCACTTTACTAACGCCATATTCAATCAAATACAATTCAAGGCTCAGGTCAGACTTTTAGGCAGCATGGGTTTTCCAACCTTATTCTTACATTTCAACAAACCACCCCGGAAAGTCTAAATTCACCAACAATCCTTTCAACTGGTTTGATGTTTGATTTAGAGTGGAGCACCGTGTGGACCACCATGTGGAGCACCGTGAAGAATACTGTGGGAAACACCATGGGAAACACCGCGGGGAGCAACGTTGGATGCACCGTGGAGACCACCGTTGGAAGCATTGTGGAAAACACCGCAGGAAAAACTATGTAATGGGAAACACCGCGGGAAACACTGTGGAAAACACTGCGGGAAATACTGGGGGAAACACTGTGGAAAACAACGTGGGAAACACTGTGGGAAACACTGTGGGAAACACCGCGGGAAACACTGTGGAAAACACTGCGGGAAATACTGGGGGAAACACTGTGGAAAACAACGTGGGAAACACTGTGGGAAACACTGTGGGAAACACTGTGGGAAACACTGTGGGAAACACCGCGGGAAAACTGTGGAAAACACTGTGGAAAACACTGTGGAAAACACCGCGGGAAAACTGTGGAAAACAACGTGGGAAACACTGTGGGAAACACTGTGGGAAACACTGTGGGAAACACTGTGGGAAACACTGTGGAAAACACTGTTGAAAACACTGTGGAAAACACCGCGGGAAAAACTGTGGAAAACAACGTAGGAAACACTGTGGGAAAAACTACGGGAAACACTGTGAGAAACACTGTGGGAAACACTGTGGAAACACCATGGGAAACACTGTGGAAAACACTGTTGAAAACACTGTGGAAAACACTGTTGAAAACACTGTGGAGAACAACGTGGGAAACAACGTGGGAAACACTGTGGAAAACACTGTGGAAAACACCGGGGAAACACTGCAGGAAACACTTTGGGAAACACTGCGGGAAACAGTGTGGGAAACACTGTGGGAAACACTGTGGAAACCACTGTGGAAACTAGTGTGGAAACCACTGTGGGAAACACTATGGAAAATCTTGTGTGAAACACTGTGAGAAACACTGTGGGAAACATTGTGGGAAACATTGTGGGAAACACTGTGGGAAACACTGTGGGAAACACCGTGAGGAACACTGTGGTAAACACCGTGAGGAACACTGTGGTAAACACCATGAGGAACACTGTGGTAAACACCGTGAGGAGCACTGTGGTAAACACCATGAGGAACACTGTGGTAAACACCATGAGGAACACTGTGGTAAACACCATGAGGAACACTGTGATAAACACCATGAGGAGCACTGTGGTAAACACCGTGAGGAGCACTGTGATAAACACCGTGAGGAACACTGTGATAAACACCGTGAGGAACACTGTGATAAACACCGTGAGGAACACTGTGATAAACACCGTGAGGAACACTGTGATAAACACCGTGAGGAGCACTGTGATAAACACCGTGAGGAGCACTGTGATAAACACCGTGAGGAGCACTGTGATAAACACCATGAGGAGCACTGTGGTAAACACCGTGAGGAGCACTGTGATAAACACCGTGAGGAACACTGTGATAAACACCGTGAGGAACACTGTGATAAACACCGTGAGGAACACTGTGATAAACACCGTGAGGAACACTGTGATAAACACCGTGAGGAGCACTGTGATAAACACCGTGAGGAGCACTGTGGTAAACACCGTGAGGAGCACTGTGATAAACACCGTGAGGAGCACTGTGGTAAACACCATGAGGAGCACTGTGGTAAACACCGTGAGGAGCACTGTGATAAACACCGTGAGGAGCACTGTGGTAAACACCGTGAGGAGCACTGTGGTAAACACCATGAGGAACACTGTGGTAAACACCATGAGGAACACTGTGGTAAACACCATGAGGAACACTGTGATAAACACCGTGAGGAACACTGTGATAAACACCGTGAGGAACACTGTGGTAAACACCATGAGGAACACTGTGGTAAACACCATGAGGAACACTGTGATAAACACCATGAGGAACACTGTGATAAACACCGTGAGGAACACTGTGATAAACACCGTGAGGAACACTGTGATAAACACCGTGAGGAACACTGTGATAAACACCGTGAGGAACACTGTGATAAACACCGTGAGGAACACTGTGGTAAACACCATGAGGAACACTGTGGTAAACACCGTGAGGAACACTGTGGTAAACACCGTGAGGAACACTGTGGTAAACACCGTGAGGAACACTGTGGTAAACACCATGAGGAACACTGTGGTAAACACCGTGAGGAGCACTGTGATAAACACCGTGAGGAACACTGTGATAAACACCGTGAGGAGCACTGTGATAAACACCGTGAGGAACACTGTGGTAAACACCGTGAGGAGCACTGTGATAAACACCGTGAGGAACACTGTGATAAACACCATGAGGAACACTGTGGTAAACATCATGAGGAACACTGTGATAAACACCGTGAGGAGCACTGTGATAAACACCGTGAGGAACACTGTGATAAACACCGTGAGGAACACTGTGATAAACACCGTGAGGAGCACTGTGATAAACACCGTGAGGAACACTGTGATAAACACCGTGAGGAACACTGTGATAAACACCATGAGGAGCACTGTGATAAACACCATGAGGAACACTGTGGTAAACACCATGAGGAACACTGTGGTAAACACCGTGAGGAGCACTGTGATAAACACCATGAGGAACACTGTGATAAACACCATGAGGAACACTGTGGTAAACACCGTGAGGAGCACTGTGATAAACACCATGAGGAACACTGTGGTAAACACCATGAGGAACACTGTGGTAAACACCGTGAGGAGCACTGTGATAAACACCATGAGGAACACTGTGATAAACACCATGAGGAACACTGTGGTAAACACCGTGAGGAGCACTGTGATAAACACCATGAGGAGCACTGTGATAAACACCATGAGGAGCACTGTGATAAACACCGTGAGGAGCACTGTGATAAACACCGTGAGGAACACTGTGATAAACACCGTGAGGAGCACTGTGATAAACACCGTGAGGAGCGCTGTGATAAACACCGTGAGGAGCACTGTGATAAACACCGTGAGGAACACTGTGATAAACACCGTGAGGAACACTGTGATAAACACCATGAGGAGCACTGTGATAAACACCGTGAGGAGCACTGTGGTAAACACCGTGAGGAGCGCTGTGATAAACACCATGAGGAACACTGTGATAAACACCGTGAGGAACACTGTGGTAAACACCATGAGGAGCACTGTGATAAACACCGTGAGGAGCACTGTGGTAAACACCGTGAGGAACACTGTGATAAACACCATGAGGAACACTGTGGTGAACACCGTGAGGAGCACTGTGGTAAACACCATGAGGAGCACTGTGATAAACACCGTGAGGAGCACTGTGATAAACACCATGAGGAGCACTGTGATAAACACCATGAGGAGCACTGTGATAAACACCATGAGGAGCACTGTGATAAACACCGTGAGGAGCACTGTGATAAACACCGTGAGGAGCACTGTGATAAACACCGTGAGGAGCACTGTGATAAACACCGTGAGGAGCACTGTGATAAACACCGTGAGGAGCACTGTGATAAACACCGTGAGGAGCACTGTGATAAACACCGTGAGGAGCACTGTGATAAACACCATGAGGAGCACTGTGATAAACACCATGAGGAGCACTGTGATAAACACCGTGAGGAGCACTGTGATAAACACCGTGAGGAGCACTGTGGTAAACACCGTGAGGAGCACTGTGGTAAACACCGTGAGGAGCACTGTGGTAAACACCATGAGGAGCACTGTGATAAACACCATGAGGAGCACTGTGATAAACACCATGAGGAGCACTGTGGTAAACACCGTGAGGAGCACTGTGATAAACACCGTGAGGAGCACTGTGATAAACACCATGAGGAGCACTGTGGTAAACACCGTGAGGAGCACTGTGATAAACACCGTGAGGAGCACTGTGATAAACACCATGAGGAGCACTGTGATAAACACCGTGAGGAGCACTGTGATAAACACCATGAGGAGCACTGTGATAAACACCGTGAGGAGCACTGTGATAAACACCATGAGGAACACTGTGGTAAACACCGTGAGGAGCACTGTGGTAAACACCGTGAGGAGCACTGTGATAAACACCGTGAGGAACACTGTGGTAAACACCGTGAGGAGCACTGTGGTAAACACCATGAGGAGCACTGTGATAAACACCGTGAGGAGCACTGTGATAAACACCATGAGGAGCACTGTGATAAACACCATGAGGAGCACTGTGATAAACACCATGAGGAGCACTGTGATAAACACCGTGAGGAGCACTGTGATAAACACCGTGAGGAGCACTGTGATAAACACCGTGAGGAGCACTGTGATAAACACCGTGAGGAGCACTGTGATAAACACCGTGAGGAGCACTGTGATAAACACCGTGAGGAGCACTGTGATAAACACCATGAGGAGCACTGTGATAAACACCGTGAGGAGCACTGTGATAAACACCATGAGGAGCACTGTGGTAAACACCGTGAGGAGCACTGTGGTAAACACCGTGAGGAGCACTGTGGTAAACACCATGAGGAGCACTGTGATAAACACCATGAGGAGCACTGTGGTAAACACCGTGAGGAGCACTGTGATAAACACCGTGAGGAGCACTGTGATAAACACCATGAGGAGCACTGTGGTAAACACCGTGAGGAGCACTGTGATAAACACCGTGAGGAGCACTGTGATAAACACCATGAGGAGCACTGTGATAAACACCATGAGGAGCACTGTGATAAACACCGTGAGGAGCACTGTGATAAACACCATGAGGAGCACTGTGATAAACACCGTGAGGAGCACTGTGATAAACACCATGAGGAACACTGTGGTAAACACCGTGAGGAGCACTGTGGTAAACACCATGAGGAGCACTGTGATAAACACCGTGAGGAGCACTGTGGTAAACACCATGAGGAGCACTGTGATAAACACCATGAGGAGCACTGTGATAAACACCGTGAGGAGCGCTGTGGTAAACACCGTGAGGAGCACTGTGGTAAACACCGTGAGGAGCACTGTGATAAACACCATGAGGAGCACTGTGATAAACACCGTGAGGAGCGCTGTGGTAAACACCGTGAGGAGCACTGTGGTAAACACCATGAGGAGCACTGTGATAAACACCGTGAGGAGCACTGTGATAAACACCATGAGGAGCACTGTGGTAAACACCGTGAGGAACACTGTGATAAACACCGTGAGGAACACTGTGGTAAACACCATGAGGAACACTGTGATAAACACCATGAGGAACACTGTGATAAACACCATGAGGAGCACTGTGATAAACACCATGAGGAGCACTGTGATAAACACCATGAGGAACACTGTGGTAAACACCGTGAGGAGCACTGTGGTAAACACCGTGAGGAGCACTGTGATAAACACCGTGAGGAACACTGTGATAAACACCATGAGGAGCACTGTGGTAAACACCATGAGGAGCACTGTGATAAACACCGTGAGGAGCACTGTGGTAAACACCATGAGGAACACTGTGATAAACACCATGAGGAGCACTGTGGTAAACACCATGAGGAGCACTGTGATAAACACCATGAGGAACACTGTGGTAAACACCATGAGGAACACTGTGGTAAACACCGTGAGGAGCACTGTGATAAACACCGTGAGGAGCACTGTGGTAAACACCATGAGGAGCACTGTGATAAACACCATGAGGAGCACTGTGGTAAACACCGTGAGGAACACTGTGATAAACACCGTGAGGAGCACTGTGGTAAACACCGTGAGGAGCACTGTGATAAACACCATGAGGAGCACTGTGATAAACACCATGAGGAGCACTGTGATAAACACCATGAGGAGCACTGTGATAAACACCGTGAGGAGCACTGTGATAAACACCGTGAGGAGCACTGTGATAAACACCATGAGGAGCACTGTGATAAACACCGTGAGGAGCACTGTGATAAACACCATGAGGAGCACTGTGATAAACACCATGAGGAGCACTGTGATAAACACCGTGAGGAGCACTGTGGTAAACACCGTGAGGAACACTGTGATAAACACCGTGAGGAGCACTGTGGTAAACACCGTGAGGAACACTGTGGTAAACACCGTGAGGAGCACTGTGATAAACACCATGAGGAGCACTGTGATAAACACCGTGAGGAGCACTGTGATAAACACCATGAGGAGCACTGTGATAAACACCATGAGGAGCACTGTGATAAACACCGTGAGGAGCACTGTGATAAACACCGTGAGGAGCACTGTGATAAACACCGTGAGGAGCACTGTGATAAACACCATGAGGAACACTGTGGTAAACACCGTGAGGAGCACTGTGGTAAACACCGTGAGGAGCACTGTGGTAAACACCATGAGGAACACTGTGGTAAACACCGTGAGGAGCACTGTGGTAAACACCGTGAGGAGCACTGTGATAAACACCATGAGGAGCACTGTGATAAACACCGTGAGGAGCACTGTGATAAACACCGTGAGGAGCACTGTGATAAACACCGTGAGGAGCACTGTGATAAACACCGTGAGGAGCACTGTGATAAACACCATGAGGAACACTGTGGTAAACACCGTGAGGAGCACTGTGGTAAACACCGTGAGGAGCACTGTGGTAAACACCATGAGGAACACTGTGGTAAACACCGTGAGGAGCACTGTGGTAAACACCATGAGGAACACTGTGGTAAACACCGTGAGGAACACTGTGGTAAACACCGTGAGGAGCACTGTGATAAACACCATGAGGAGCACTGTGATAAACACCGTGAGGAGCACTGTGATAAACACCATGAGGAACACTGTGGTAAACACCGTGAGGAGCACTGTGGTAAACACCGTGAGGAGCACTGTGGTAAACACCATGAGGAACACTGTGGTAAACACCGTGAGGAGCACTGTGGTAAACACCGTGAGGAGCACTGTGATAAACACCGTGAGGAACACTGTGGTAAACACCGTGAGGAGCACTGTGGTAAACACCGTGAGGAGCACTGTGATAAACACCATGAGGAGCACTGTGATAAACACCGTGAGGAGCACTGTGATAAACACCATGAGGAGCACTGTGATAAACACCGTGAGGAGCACTGTGATAAACACCGTGAGGAGCACTGTGATAAACACCATGAGGAACACTGTGGTAAACACCGTGAGGAGCACTGTGGTAAACACCGTGAGGAGCACTGTGGTAAACACCATGAGGAACACTGTGGTAAACACCGTGAGGAGCACTGTGGTAAACACCATGAGGAACACTGTGGTAAACACCGTGAGGAACACTGTGGTAAACACCGTGAGGAGCACTGTGATAAACACCATGAGGAGCACTGTGATAAACACCGTGAGGAGCGCTGTGGTAAACACCGTGAGGAGCACTGTGATAAACACCGTGAGGAACACTGTGGTAAACACCGCGGGGAGCACTGTGATAAACACCATGAGGAACACTGTGGTAAACACCGTGAGGAGCACTGTGGTAAACACCATGAGGAACACTGTGGTAAACACCGTGAGGAACACTGTGGTAAACACCGTGAGGAGCACTGTGATAAACACCATGAGGAGCACTGTGATAAACACCGTGAGGAGCGCTGTGGTAAACACCGTGAGGAGCACTGTGATAAACACCGTGAGGAACACTGTGGTAAACACCGCGGGGAGCACCATGGGAAACACCATAGGAAGCACTGTGATAAACACCGTGAGGAGCACTGTGGTAAACACCATGAGGAACACTGTGGTAAACACCGCGGGGAGCACCATGGGAAACACCATAGGAAGCACTGTGGGAAACACCGTGTGGAGCACCATGGGAAACATCGTGGGGAGCACCGTGGGGAACACAGTGTGGAGCACTATGGGAAACACCATGAGGAACACCGTGGGAAACACTGTGGAAAACACCATGTGGAGCACTATGGGAAACATCGTGTGGAGCACTATGGGAAACATCGTGGGGAGCACCATGGGAAACACCATGAGGAGCACCATGGGAAACATCGTGGGGAGCACCGTGGGAAACATCGTGGGGAGCACCGTGGGAAACACCATGTGGAGCACTATGGGAAACACCATGAGAAGCACCGTGGGAAACACTGTGGGGAGCACCATTGGAAGCACTGTGGAAAACACGGTGGGAAACAACGTGGAAAACACCGCAGGAAACACTGTGGAAAACACTGTGGAAAACACTGTGGAAAACCTTGTGGGAAACACTGTGGGAAACACTGTGGGAAACACTGTGGGAAACAATGTGGAAAACACTGTGGGAAACAATGTGGAAAACACTGTGGGAACCACCGTGAGGAGCAATATGGGAAACACCGTGAGGAGCACTGTGGTAAACACCGCGGGGAGCACCATGGGAAACACCATAGGAAGCACTGTGGGAAACACCGTGTGGTGCAATGTGGGAAACACCATGAGGAGCACCGTGGGAAACACTGTGGGGAGCACCATTGGAAGCACTGTGGAAAACACCATGGGAAACACCATAGGAAGCACTGTGGGGAGCACCGTGTGGAGCACCATGGGAAACATCGTGGGGAGCACCGTGGGGAACACAGTGTGGAGCACTATGGGAAACACCATGAGAAGCACCGTGGGAAACACTGTGGGGAGCACCATTGGAAGCACTGTGGAAAACACCGTGGGAAACACCGTGGAAAACACTGCGGGAAACAACGTGGAAAACACCGCAGGAAACACTGTGGAAAACACTGTGGAAAACACTGTGGAAAACCTTGTGGGAAACACTGTGGAAAACACTGTGGGAAACACTGTGGGAAACACTGTGGGAAACACTGTGGGAAACACTGTGGGAAACACTGTGGAAAACACTGTGGGAAACAATGTGGAAAACACTGTGGGAACCACCGTGAGGAGCAATATGGGAAACACCGTGAGGAGCACTGTGGTAAACACCTCGGGGAGCACCATGGGAAACACCATAGGAAGCACTGTGGGAAACACCGTGTGGTGCAATGTGGGAAACACCATGAGGAGCACCGTGGGAAACACTGTGGGGAGCACCATTGGAAGCACTGTGGAAAACACGTTGGGAAACACCGTGGAAAACACTGCGGGAAACAACGTGGAAAACACCGCAGGAAACACTGTGGAAAACCTTGTGGAAAACACTGTGGAAAACACTCTGGAAAACACTGTGGAAAACACCGTGGAAAACACCGTGGGAAACACTGTGGGAAACACCGTGGGAAACACTGTGGGAAACACTGTGGGAAACACTTTGGGAAACACTTTGGGAAACACTGTGGGAAAGAATGTGGGAAACATTGTGGAAAACACTGTGGGAAACAATGTGGAAAACACTGTGGGAAACACTGTGTGAAACAATGTGGGAAACACTGTGGGAAGCAATGTGGAAAACACTGTGGGAAACAATATGGAAAACACTGTGGGAAACACTGTGGGAAACAACGTGGGAAACAACATGGGAAACACTGTGTGAAACACCATGCGGACCATTGCGGGAAACACTGTCGGGATCAATATGGGAAAACACTGTGGAAAACACTCCGGGAAACACTGTGGAAAACACTGTGGAAAACACTGTGGAAAACACTGTGGAAAACACTGTGGGAAACACTGTAGAAAACACTGTAGAAACACTGTAGAAAACACTGTGGCAAACACCATGGGGAGCAATGTGGGAAACATCATGGGGAGCAATGTGGGAAACATCATGGGGAGCAATGTGGGAAACACCATGGGGAGCAATGTGGGAAACAACGCGGGGAGCACCGTTGGAAGCACCGTGGGAAACACTGCCGGGTTCACCATGGGAAACCCCGTGGTGAACACCGTGGGAAACACCGCAGGGAGCACTATGGGGAGCACCACATGGAGTATGGAAAGAGTAAAGGGTGCAAGACCAGAAAGGAGTTGGTAGATTTTCAAAAATAGTGAATAAGTAATGGAGATTCTTTTATTTAACCAGCCAACTTTTTTGTGACTTTTTTGTTGTCTCAGAAGACCTATGTTTCGAAGCTTCCTGTTCATACATTTCACTTTTCTTTAACTTTATTCTCCACTTCCCAAGAGTTCATAGACTATTTGAAAGAGGTTTTTGCTTTTATAAATTTTCATACAACACCTCCGAAGGGGGAAGAGTGCTCACCCTTAATTTCATCTTCAGTCTTTGACATGTGCTTCTGACTTAGGCTTCATATGCAAGAGAAGTTCAGCTTAACATCCAGATTTTGGAATAGGACCTCTATAATGTTTGACACCACATGGCTTCAAAGGAAAGTGGATGCTAATGCTCGTGGGGTGTGCACATTGTCACATTGTCTTGGGTCACTCGCCAGCATTTGATTTTTCATTTATTTATTTTCATTTCTTTATATTTTCATTTATGGAAGCTTTCCAATGTTTCTGTGACATTTCCTGGTGCATCTGCTTTGATGTCCATCGGCACACAAAATTACCATGCTTCCCCATTGTCTCTGGTTACTCACCTGCATTTTTTTAATGTTTGTTTTTTCATTTATGGATGTTGTCCAACGATTCTCTGATTTTTTTCTCGTGTGCTGACTTTGATTTCCATCGACACACAAAATTTCAACTTTCTACATCACCCGGCAGGTACCGATCTCTAATATCAGTCAGTGAGTCAGTGAGTGAGACAGTTGTTAGAAAGAGCTATATGTATTAGATATATATATATATATATATATATATATATATATATATATATATATATATATATATATATATATATATATATATATATATATATATATATATATATATATAAAGTCGATTGTTGCGGACTCGGGGTTCGAGGGTCGCCAGGAGGGGAAGGGTTTGGGTCTCTCTCCAACAACTGGTCCTTGGGCCACCGGACACAGATAACTCCGTGCACTGGCAGGTTGCTGGCTAACAAAAAATGCCGATTGGCATGGCCAATCCAGGCACGGTTACACTACTTCACGTGAAACCTTACCTGTGGACAGCTGAGTCAATTAGAGTCACGTGACATCGATGCGGATTTGCATTAAACTCATTGTATCAGGTGCAGCTGAGCGTAGTTGCCAAGTACACACCGGCTGATAAAACACATTGTTGGGGTAGAACTTCCCTGCTTCGCTAATGTGTGGACCATGCTGGATCAAAGAAGGAAGAGACGAAATGGGCTTTTTTAATTTTGGAGACACTGTCGAGGCTCATATGAGAGCTAACACATGGAAACGCACAACAAGAGAAGCAGGAGACAAGAGTGGTAGGAGAGGAAAGGAAAAAAGGTGGGAAACAGAGACATGAGGAGAGCTGTGGAAGGGAGAGGGATGGGACAGGGTACACAGGGTAAACAAGATGGACACTACAGGGACTTTCAGGTCCTTACACTGCAGGGAATTTCAAGAAGCAAAGCAGGGAATTTGAATGAGGTGGGTTCGGGGTGGATTAACGGTGCTAGAAAACATCATTGTTTTGGATGGAGGAAGATAAGAGATGATGGTGAACAGATGTTTTAAAGACCTGGAGGGAAGAATGAGATTGAAGAAAGTGTGGGAGTTTGTTCCAAAGTCGGGGAAAAAATAGGAATGAAAGAGTGAAGGTGAGCAGTGATTTTTGATTTTGGTAATTTCACCAGAAGGGTGTTGCTGGTGGGCATTGAGCACCCAGTGGAAATATGGGGGGGGGAGGCAGATCACAGACAGAGCGGGGGGGGCGAGGCCGGAGAGGAGACGGTGGAAGACAGAAAGACCACAGACCTGCCTGCGGTAAGACAGTGAGAGACCCAAAGACTCAACCTCATCACAGGAGATACCAATGATCCTAAATGTCTTGGTTTCCACAGCGTGAAGCAGAGAAAAGTGAAAGGCAGGAGCACCAGCCCAAAGGGGAAAGCAGTTCTGCAAAAGGCTGTGGACGGAAGCTTTGTATATGGTCAGGAGCTCAGGTGAGCCAAAGAAGGACTTTTCATGATGGAAGATGCCCAGTCGGCGAATGGATTTGGGGGCCAACTTGGAAATGATCTTTTCCCAGGAAAGATCATGACAGATAGTGAGACCCAGAAGCTTGAATGAAAGGACTTCTTCAAGAGGATTGTTGAGAAAGTAGATAGAGGGTGGTGGGCTTCCAGAGGGTCCTTTCCGAGAGACATAGTGAGAGTGTGAGATTTGTCAGGATTAAAAGACGTGTTCCAAGTGTTGGACCAGCTTGTGATTTTATCCAGATCTGCATAGAGTGAGGAGGCTGCTGCTTGCCGGTCTGAGGGATGACAGATGGTATAGTAGAAGGTGGAGTCATCAACAAAGAGATAAAGAGGATTTTCCAAGGAGTCAGACAGATCATTGATGAAAACCAGAAAAATAACAGGGCCCAGAACACTGCCTTGAGGAACAACAGGCTGGACATGAAGAGGGGGTGAGAGAACTCCATTAAGGGCCACACGTTGGCTGCGACAGGAGATACATTTATACCTGGGTACACATTAATTTATATCTGGCTGGGTACATTTATAACAAGCAAATTATTCCAAGTGACGGTGAGGAAAATTATCTGGCACAATAAAGGGTTTATTCACAAAATGTACAGCAGGGAAAGCAAAGGGATTTGTGGGTGTGGCAAAAGAAATGCAATTATTACTTACAAAGACAGAAGACACAGAGCAGAATTAACCTGAGATGAAGTTCTGCAATCTTATTATGCAACACATAACAGGCATCATCACACAGACACACTCACACACACACACACACACACACACACACACACACACACACACACACACACACACACACACCCGAGGAAGTTAGAGAGTTCAGAAAGAGGAGAAACAGTTGATGTGTCGGCGACCTCGCTGTACACGGCATAGTCGACGGACCTATGCAACGCAATCACTTAAGCCGCTGTCACACCTTGACGTTTTTGCCAGCATATGGCAACGTATCAAAATGTATGTAAAACACTGGCGTATGCTGAACTATTGATGTATTTTTTAATTTTTGGGCATATAATAATGTGTTGGACGTATGCATAATGTATTAATAATGCACACAGAACGTTTTAATCACATATAGATAAGTTATACCAACGAATGCTGAGCGTGTTGTCGGCGTTCACAACCTATGCCCAACAATAGTCTAACTTATGCATAGCGCGTGGCAGCATATCGCCGACGATTACGTGGCGTGGGCTTTAAAAGGCTGCGGCTCGACGATTCAAATCATAACCGCACTAGACATCGAAGTGTGAAGCCGCTTTTACACCTTGACGTTTTAGCCAGCGTATGCCGACGTATGAAAGATTTGCCGAACCAAGCTGGCACACGTCGAATACTTTATGGGTAAGTTTTGTATACGACAAGAGCACGCTAGCATACGTCGTAGTACGCTGGCATACGTAGTAGTACGCTGGCATACGTCATTGTACGCCAAGTACGTGGAGAAATTTTCAGCATGTTGAAAATTTCTCGACGTACTTGATGTATGACACACATTCCGCATACGCTGGCATAAGTTGTAGGCATGCTACGTAATCGTTGACATACGTTACTTGTACGTTACTCATAAGTCGAAGCATGTCAAGGTAATGGTTAGCGTCAGTGTTCCAGACTCCCTGTTTTTTTTGTTGTTGTTTTTTTCTTCGGGATGACGGTTATGATTTAAATCGTTGAGCGGAAGCCTTTTAATCATATTATATTATAACCGCACTAGAAATTGAAGTGTCAACATGACCGTCATATCGAAGAAAAAAAAAAACAACCAGGGGGTCTGGAACACTGACAGTAACCATTACATTGACATGTTTCGACTTATGAGTAACGTACAAGTAACGTATGTCGACGTGTGTCAACGATCGCGTAACTTGCCTACAACACGTTACTCATAGGTGAGAAATAAGTTTCGGGTACGCTAAACATTACCTCGATGTGTTTCGACTTATGAGTAACTTACAAGTAACGTGTGTCGACGTGTGTCAACGATCGCGTAACGTGCCTACAACTTATGGCCAGCATTATGCGGAACGTGTGAGTCATACGCTAGCATACGTTGGGAAATTTCAAGCATGGAAAATTTGTCTAACAGCTCGGCGAACTACGACGTTTGCCAGCGTACTCTGACGTATGCCAGCATTCTACGACGTATGCCAGCATACTCTTAATGTATACAAACTTACCCATAATGTATTCGACGTGTGCCGGCGTTTTAGCCCAATTTTGTACACGTCAGGCATACGTTGGCTAAATCGTCAAGGTGTGACAGGGCCTTTAGGAGGGGGGAGGACGGAAGAAAACTGGGGCGTCTCTGGTGTGTGAGTGGGAGGTGCAAAAATATGGTGCAGCATGATGCAAGTGGAAGTGTGAGAGGTGTGAATCGGTAATGCTCTTTTGGTGGATGAATCACAGATGGAGAAAATGATGCATAAGAGATAGCTTAACGGGGCACGTGTAAGAAAATCTGCAAGTGGTAATGAGTATCGGCTGTGCTACGCATCCAAAGTCGAGCGCCGATGACCCAGCAATAACCCCGGCAACATCTGCTCGCCTCGCTCCTCTTTGTGCTGCCCTCTCAGCTCGGATGATGCTCGACTTGGCAAAGGCTCTGGATGAAAAAAAGAGAGACTCACCTTGATGTGCTCTCTTTTATGGAGCCCAGAGTGGAGGAGGGGCCAGAAAGTGGATCAAAAGACCTTGTGGGCGTTTCCCAGCTCCACCATTGGCGCATAGACATCACACCGAGCCATCGCCATGCCGCATCAGGCTCCAGAACTGAAAATGCCTTCAGTTAGTCTTCAACCTGGCCAAGCGGCAGAGCTACGTAATTTACATTGGCCAGGGGTTTTCGGGAGAGCACTCCGGCCATGATTGTGTGCTGAACTCCATCTGAGCATTGTTATTTAGCGGAACACCAGGGCCATCCACATGTCATGAACGAGCCCCAGTGCATATTTGTATTTAAAGTTACATGCCGAAATACCCTGGTTCGTCACGGTGAGTGCCCAGGGAGCTAACAGTGGGTGGAGCGGTTTGTAGCAGTTGTTGTGAAGTGGAGGATGAGCTGTGGCATTTGTGGTGAAGGCGTTGAAGAGTTGGGAGTGATTATTAGCGGTAGTGATGATGAGGTTGAAGTGGTTGGTCGCAGTTGTGGAGTTTGTGGTGAAGAGGTCAGGCGTAGGTTTTTGTGGGGATTTATGGAAGGCGTTTGTGGTGATTTATTTTCACACACACACACACATATATATATATATATATATATATATATATATATATATATATATATATATATATATATATATATATATATATATATATATGATTTATGAATAATGTTTGTCACTCACCTGAATCCCATGGTGTTTCCCACGGTGCTCCCCATGGTGTACTTTCTCAAAAACTTTCGCGAAACAATCACAGGAATTAAGACGATCAGTGAGAGAGCAAACACGTGTCAGATTTATCGGCCGAGTCGGACGGACGACGGATTTATCAGACTTGTCGGATGGACGACGGATTTATCGGCCAAGTCGGATGGACGACGGATTTATCGGACTAGTCAAGACTCTAGAGATCTCGAGTTGACAAGTAACTTGTATTAGCATGCACACAATGTATAAGTCAATGCGTAAGAGTCCCGAGGCTATGAGGCCGTGTAATAGGACAGATGAATTTTCTTTCATAGTTGTGCCAACATATTTTTCCCTGTTCATTTATTACAGCATTTTGGCTAAATGTTAATGAATAGCAAGCCAATGGAAGCAGTACCTTCACTTTAGAATAAACCCATGTATGTCGAGTGCAGCCATACCTGGCTTGCATGTATCTGGAATCGTACCTATCCCAGCAGGCTGGTTTCAACGAACAATTCAATAAGCTGCAAAATGTGGGTGCAGGTTTTTCACATTGTTTGATCTTAAAATTATCTCCTTGTGCCTTGAAATGATGTAATATTAATCGTTAGTATTTTACTTGTATGTTCCTGTAAGTTTTTTTGAATGGAAAGGTTCAACAGTCACATTTTATATTTTGTGGACATGGTATAGCCCTTTATTTTGCATACATGTATTGGATTTGTATACGACTAAGACAAGGTTGTAAAGGGATCAATAATTGCCTCGTGATTGTTGTGCATACACGGCTCAGAAGCAGAATTTCTTGTCTCTGTGTGAGGAATGAGGGGTTGCATAAACATTTTTTATTGCATTACAGTTATTGGGGGAGGGAGGGCATGATGATACCTTTGAAAAATAAATATCAGATAGTAGTAGTGTTTTCTAATTCTATTTACAGGTGTTCCTGTGTTGAAGGCTGCTCTACAATGCCTACAGTAAAGAAATCTGTATGCTGCAAAGAAATAGAGCAGATTGTCACAAAGATGGATGAGCACGAGGACAGCATAGACTGCATCACACACCACTCTGGGTTTCACAGCGTGTGCCTTGATAGATGTGTACTGGAAACTGCTTATTATCAGTGCCGTCAACAATATGGACGGCAAGCCAGACGGCAGGTGCCACTGATAATGAGTGAGTTTGAGTGCAATTTTAATTTATTTTCGTGTCTGAAAAGGTACAACTGGTAGGGATAAACAGAAGGTACATGTCCATATTCATTGTCTTCATGGCTTGTTTTCCTTTTTCCCCCTTCTCTTGTGCAGGAAAAAGACACATTGCGTACAGACAACTTGCTAGATGGTGCTGGGGGTATCTCGGAAAGTCTGTGAGGGTCCCACTACCTTCCTGTGCCGTTATGAAGATCAGACAAACTTTTCCTTCTGCGGAGTATCGGGGATTTGAGGAAGCGTGAAGTGGGCATTAAATCAGATACCCAAATGGACATTTATTGTCGTCATTATTTTTTATCTTGGGTGGGCATGGGCGCTTCAAATGACGCTCGTGTCGCTGGGGCCTTTCCAGTTTCCCCTCGTCAGCTTCACTTTAGATGTCCATATTCTCCGACAATTATAATCTTTCGGGAATACATGAAGGCTTACACCGTCTTTGGTTGTATTGCTGCATCCTGCTACGATACATCTTGCAGGTATTTTAGAAAGTAAGGCTTAAACTCTTAAAAACTTTCGCGAAACAATCACAGGAATTAAGATGATCAGTGAGATAGCAAACACATGTGCACAATGCGTACGGCGCGCGACATCTCGACTCTCGATTCAATCCACTCCGTGCGGTTCTGGATGTGACGTCAACGTTGCGGTTCGCTGAAGTCAACTTTTTTAAGGGGCGGGGCAAAGCAAGTTGTGAAAAGCACGAGAAATGTTCGAAATATTGGTCTAATTATCCCATTTTTGATTAAAAAAAACATGGGTGATTTCTTCACTAGGAAGGTCAAGTGAATATATAAATAACCAGAAAGTTTTGGGTGTCATGGGACCTTTAACTGTATATATAAAGATATACTGGATATATATAAAGATATACTGGATATATATATATATATATATATATATATATATATATATATATATATATATATATATATATATATAAAGATATACTGGATATATATAAAGATATACTGGATATATATAAAGATATACTGGATATATATAAAGATATACTGGATATATATATAAAGATATACTGGATATATATAAAGATATACTGGATATATATAAAGATATACTGGATATATATAAAGATATACTGGATATATATATATATATATATATATATATATATATATATATATATATATATATATATATATATATATATATATATATATATAAAGATATACTGGATATATATAAAGATATACTGGATATATATAAAGATATACTGGATATATATATATATATATATATATATATATATATATATATATATATATATATATATATATATATATATATATATATATATATATATCGTGGTGCCCCCAGAATCGGAATGCCCCATTGTTTGAAGAAATTGGAATCCGAACAATTTTTTCGAGAAAATTTTGCCCTTAAAACCGAACACATTTTCAAAAACCGAACACAACGCAGCGTTCATGTTTGTTCACATGCGTCTCCCCTGCCTGTTCGACCCGCATCTTCACGCTTTGTTCATTCAGTTCGTCAGTGGAAGTAATCGTGAAAGCATCTCTCGTGTGTCGATCGCTACTTTACCTCGTGTTTTTACCTTGATTTGTGCTGGGTTTTTTTCAATTATCACCCTTGTGCATTCACCATGGCACCCAAGAAGAGCAGTGAAGCAAATCGGAGTAAGAGGAAGTCCGTGAGAACGACAATTGAGTTGAAGAAAGAACTTATCGCTAAGCATGAGAGCGGTACGCGTGTGTCTGACGCTTATTTACGGTACCGTACAGTACGCATGTTTTTATTATTATTATTACTTGATATTTAGGGCATTTACTCATCTTATTTTACCTTAAACATGGGTAATTTCAGTTGAAAGTGTCTTGAAAGTGGGTTTTCTTGGGGTCCAGGAACGGATTAATTCACTTTCCATTATTTCTTATTGGGAAAATAGTTTTTGAGTCCAAACTTTTTGCAATCCGAACAGCCTCCTGGAACGAATTAAATTCGGATTCTGGGGGCACCACTCTATATATATATATATATATATATATATATATATATATATATATATATATATATATATATATATATATATATATATATATATATATATATATATATATATATATATATATATATATATACACTGTATATGTTTGTGATCTTCCATCGTCACACAAAGAGAGTATCATGCACATCACACACAATGCTTTTAAAAGTTTTCTTTAACAATTTCATTGGAGTGCTATGTTAAGCCACTTGCTGTGCACTCTTCAAACTTTGATGGCGATACCACGGTTCGATACCACAGTTAGGATGGCAAAATAAATAAAGATTATTATAATGAGTGAAAAATGTTTTCAGTTGTGACAAAGCAATGCACACCACATCACGGCAGGATAGCTGAAAGATATGCATGCTCACTCTCAGCTGTCTCGCCAAGGTTCGAATCCCGACCCAGCTATAAATTGTCATCCCGGTGTTTCACAGGCAGGGTGACACATCATTGTGTGTGCCATCTCTCGGATGGAGGTTAAACTGGGCGTCACATCTGCTGGAATGCCCCCCCCACCGTCCTCTCCCCCTCAACCCCTCCGCACTTTCCACTCCCCTCCCTCCCACCTCCACTCCCTCTTCCCTTTCCCCTCTCTACCCCCTCCCCTCCCTCTCCCCTCTCACCCCTCCTGCCTTTCTCATTCTTATCCCACATCCTCCCCCTCTCTCTCTCTCTCTCTCTCTCTCTCTCTCTCTCTCTCTCTCTCTCTCTCTCTCTCTCTCTCTCTCTCTCTCTCTCTCTCTCTCTCTCTCCCCCACCCTTTTTCAACTATCTCTCACCCCTTTTCTTCTCTCTCTCTCACCCCTTTTCCTCTCTCTCTCTCCCTAATCTCTCCCCAACCAACCCATCTATTTCCATCATCAGACACTGAAAGAAGTTCATACCTTTGAACTTTCAGGACTCACCATCATTGTGTTCTCCTGAGCCAACCACATTGCAAATCTTGCTTTCAAAGACTGCCTTAGACTGGGCATTCTTCATCGAGCAAATTTATTCCTTGAAAAATCAAAACTACTCACAGCTCACAAGGCTGCAGTCAATGAAGTACTGCTCCCCCTGTGGGATGGCATCACCAGCATTTAATCTGTCTCTCCTGGAATCTATAGCTCTCAATTTTCTTTGATTCTCAATGATGAGGCCAAAGCATAGGGCCTGGTGCTCTCACATCATCGACAGCTCGGTGGCCTCTGTTTTTTGCCACCTATCCTCCAGTATAGCTCCCTCCACCCTCTTAGCCTTTTGACCCTGCCCAGCAATACCACAATGCACATGTTTGTTCATTAAGCTCATCCCGATTAAACTTTCGATCCCGAGGCTCTGCATACACCTCTCCTCTTTTGGTCATCTTTTATCCCAGTGACATAACTACATTTTGTAAATTGCACATTTGCACTATTTCCTCGATGACTTCAATGCATGCAGCACACCATCATCTAATTTCATCCCCTCACCTGCCAGTCCTTATCTGCAATCGTTTCTACCCACACTCTCAGTGTACTGTCTTTTTATCATGTATCTCATCAATATTCCAGGAGTTTCGATGTTCACTACAAAACTCAGCACACCATCTTTGAAAAGGTTCCCTACTCCTTGTTTATACCTATCAAACTTGAAGCGACAACTACCAATGACACAACAGGTCGAGCAAGCATTGGCAACTTTCAGAGCTGGAGGTTGCCTCAGTGCTCTCCCATCAGCATCGTTTATTATTCTTTTTTGAAGTTTTGGTTTATACTCTTGCAACTGCCTGCAAAGCCTTCTCTTCAGATTGTGCAAACCCAGGGCCAAATAAACAGTTCAGCTGTCACTCCTCTTCATTATTCCATTCTCTCTGCACCCCACATATCGGCATCAAAGTGCATCACATCATGGGCCACGAGACACAAAGCATGCAACGCACAGAAAAGGCAACTTCTAATTGGCACAAACCTCCGTCAACTTTCATCTTCTTCAGCAAGCACATGAGGGGTTGGGGGGGGGGGACTTGCAATAAATGAGGAGCTCTCTTCTTTTCTTTTTTAAAGTAATCTAAATTGCATGCCTGCAATAAAACTTCCATATGACGACAAGTCAACAATTCAAAAGGCCTGTAGTTGGCTTAACAGTTAAGGTGGCTGGCTTACGATCTTAGGGTCTTGAGTTCAAGCCCCTGTCTCTCAGTTGAATTAACACCAGGCGAGTTGACTCGGCCTGTCATCCTTCCAATGTCAGCAAAACGAGTCCCAGTGTGCTGGTAACAGGGGCATTGTATCAGCGGCACAGCTACCTTCCCAGATGATGATAGCAGCCACAAGCTGCATACGAATAAATAAATAAAACAATTCAAAATCCAGTTCGACTCAAACTCCGCTATCGAATGTTTGTTGGAAAATTCTGAAACAGTCCTCAATATATACTGTCCATAAAGCTGTCCTTGTGTTTAATAATACAAGTTTAAAAAAAAAGCAGTTCATATAATAAGTTCAGCAGCAATCATTCCTGCCAATCAAAATATATACAAATACCAGATGACTGTAATTGTTTTCCAAAGCAGGTGGTCACTCGTAAGAGATATGGCTTAGTATCGGAAACATATGGGAGGTTATAGAGTTGTGGGAGGAACACGGAGGGTAAAAACATTTTGAGAGATTGGAGTAAGGTGTGAGTGGGACAAAGAAGTATGAATGGGTGGGGTAGATTGGTGGAGGGGGGGGGGAGGTGAAGAGTAAATATTCATCTATTTTTTTACCAATGCAAGAAATAGATTGTCCCTTAAAGTTAAAGATGCACATTGCATATTGAGTAGATTAGTGTAATATACCATTTTTGTTTGGAACATTTGTGTTAGTCCAACACCATGTATATATTGTTACGGCTGTGGAAATTGACAGAACACCATAAAGGTCCCGAGATCAGTTATGCCGATAAGTCCGGGTCCAGATAGGTTTCCCCACTGTTGTTTAAAGGGAACTATTCATGTTAACCGGGCCGTGATCTTTGAGTTAGCCGTTTTTCTTTACTATCGTTATTTTGGACCAACCACATCCACCACCATCCTTCTCAACAACCGCTTTACAACAACCACCACCGCCACCAACATCGTTCTCAACAACCGCTTCAGACCAACCACCTTCCACCACCACAACCACACCTGCCTCTCACCAAACCACGCCATCCTCACCACTTCGCCAGCAACCGCCAACATCTCCACACCACAAACATCGCCTCACCTTCGTCTCCGAAACGATGCCATCTTTGCGCCAGCCGCGGCGAGTCCGCATCGAGCGGCGTCGCTGCAGGCCGACGCGGGACGTTTGCTCGTCGGATCAAGCTTGGTGATCTCGCGCACGTTCGCTTTCCGCGCAGAGGTCAGAGGTCAGAGGTCAGAGGTCGAGGATCGGAGGCCAAACCGCGTCTCACCAGCCCTATAAAAGGACGAGCAGAGCGCCAAGCTCGCATTCGAGTTGGGTTGAGTCGAGTTGATCGGTCGGCCTGAGTCAGTCTGGAGAGGTCGGGGAGTCGGGAGGGAGCCAGAAGCCAAGGAGCTGCATGGAAGTCTGGGCTCGTGGCGGAGTCGGGAGCTTGGAGCTTGCAGTCGGTGGAGAGTCCGGGCGTCGCCAAGGAGACGCGAGCTGGTGGTGCGGCCTTGCCTGCTGTGTCGCGCGGAACCGCGCGTTCATGTGGAGAGAGCCGGAGAGAGCTCGCCTGCCACACGGAAGGCCCGAGCTCGACCGCGGCTACGCTAGCTGCTGTGGGGACGGGACATCGCGGGTCGCCCAAGCCAGACACCACGAGGGTGTAGGTAACCTGCAACGGTCTCGTGGGACTCGTTCGGTCTGCCAAGTCCCACGCCATAAAGACCCAAGAGGTCCAGTCTGACCCCATTGCCTTTGATGGGGTCTTTTTCCTGCTTTTCTTTCGAATGAATGTTGTGGCGCCGAGTCCCGTAAGTAAAACTGTGTAAGTGACTGTACATTAATAATTACTTATAGACGGTTGTAGCGCTTTGTCACGCCCACGTGTCGTGCCGCATTTATTGCTTGTTCTGTATACGTGCATGTTGGTGTTTTTGAATGACTGCATGATTGTTCCTGCACACGCAGATTAAATAAATGTGCTGGTTTAAATGTAAACCCGTTCGTTGCGTCCATGCCCCCATTGAAATGCCATCTTGTATTGCGGAATATTAGTTGGCTTTAAATGGCCGGTAAAGTGATCGGGTCCAACGGGACTGCGCGATAATACCCCGCTCGGTTCTCCTAAAAGGAAGTGAGCTGCTTAAGCGGCTCGTTTCTAAGCGGTCCCGTTGAGGTACAACCTCTCGGTAACCTCCCTGCGCGAATAATTAGGTAAATCGAAAATTTGGCGATCGGACCCTGTAGCACAGGGAGGGTACGGACAAGGTTGTGGTGGGATTGAAAACCAATCCGTGACTGCTTTCTGACGCCATTGCAGAAAGTCACCACTGGATTGTCCGTTCGGTGGGCGAACCGGCTGCTATCGGTGAAACGCGGTCGTTCGCACACTGATGGGTGCGAATACTACAACAATATCAACCATTGCAGCTGTTGTCCTGCAGCACATACAATGGCGCTAAGTTTTGTAAGATTCTGTCTTGTAAGGGAGATATATTTATTTGGTATTTCACATACATTTACTGATAAAGGTTATACACCACTCAAAGTTCAAGTACAACTCTCTTGAGAGTCTTGGGAAGAAAAAAAAATCACAGGTTGGCCTGTTTGAAGGTCCCATGAAATGAACAGATATTGAATATAAAACCCAGCACACTATGTTTGAAAGGTTGCCAACTGCTTGTTTAGACTGCTCTTTGGTTGTTCCATAAATGAACATGCTGTGATCCGAGGACAAATCCCACGTACTTTCATTTTCAACTCGTGTCCTCATAATTCCTGTTAAAATAGACGATCGTCTCCCAATTCCAGGACACACTCACCTCAATCCCACATCAATCAGTGAACAATGAATCGCAGAAATGCTCTTTCATCAAACTATCCCTTTGGCTTTGTCAACATAACATACAAGAGTCAAAGGTCAATTGTCAAAGTGAAAAGTCAAAGGGTTTATAATAGGTAAACTTGATAAAAATATGAAACGTCGTTTTCCCATCTTGAGTCAATCTTTTGAGGAGAACATTTCTAAATGATGCAGCTATGCCAACTAAGTTAAGATGAAATATGAGAAGGAATGTCATCACAATTAACGATGTTATTGTTTCTTACAAGTTGCTATTCACATGAGCAAGCTATTCATATTGGGAGGGCTCTCAACCACAGCATGCTTGGATCTTGTTATCAACACAAAGCCTGGAAAAAACAACACTATAGTTGTAAACTTGCTCTGTTTTTATGTCCTTTTCTCAGAACAGTCATCCAAGAACGGTTCCAAGTCAAAGAATCAAAAGTCACGAATTGCATGTGTTTGTCATTTCATCAGGACTGCTGATGGAGCAAAGGGAAAGATGTACATAATTATTCATTCTGCCTGTGATTATATCGAATTTTTCATTCTGCATGGGTTGAAACAGAATTATTCATTCTGCCTGTGTTGAAACAGAATTATTCATTCTCCTTGTGTTAACAAATAAATATTCATTTTGCCTGTGTTTATGCAGAATTATTCATTCTGCTTGTGGTTGCAAATAATTATTCACTCTGCATGGGTTTATAAAGAATTATTCATTCTCCTTGTGTCTAAATAAATATTCATTCTGTTTGTGTTTGCAAATAATTATTCATTTTGCTTGTGTTTATGCAGAATTATTCATTCTGCCTGTGTGCATACAGGATTATTCATTCTGCTTGTGGTTACAAATAATTATTCATTCTGCCTGTGTATATAAAGAATTATTCATTCTGCCTGTGAAAATAAAGAATTATTCATTTTGCGTGTGTTTGTACAGAAATATTCATTCTGCCTGTGTTTATACAGAGTTATTCATTTTGCGTGTGTTTGTACAGAAATATTCATTCTGCTTGTGTTAACATAAAATTATTCATTTTGCCTGTGTTTATGCAGAATTATTCATTCTGCCTGTATTAAACAGGGTTACTTGGTCTGCCTGTGTTTACAAATAATTGTTCATTCTGCTTGTGATTAAAATCATATTTAATTCTGCTTGTGTTTATACATAATTATAGATTCTGCTTGTGGTTACAAATATTTATTCATTCTGCCTGTGTTTATAAAGAATAATTCATTCTGCATGTGTTTTTACAGAATTATTCATTTTGCCTGCGTTTATACAGTACTATTCATTGTGCATATGTTTATGATAAATAATTTTTCATTCTGCTTGTGGTTACAAATTATTATTCAGGCTGCTTGTGTTTATTCAGGATTAGTCATTCTGCATGTGATGACAAATAATTATTCATTCTGCTTGTGGTTAAAATCATTATTCATTCTGCTTGTGTTTACAAATAACTATTTATTCTGCTTGTGGTTACAAATTAATTATTCATGCTGCTTGTGTTTATTCAGGATTATTCATTCTGCATGTGATTACAAATAATTATTCATTCTGCTTGTGGTTAAAATCATTATTCATTCTGCTTGTGTTGAAACATAATTATTCATTCTGCTTGTGGTTACAAATATTTATTCATTCTGCCTGTGTTAATGCAGAATTATTCATTCTGCCTGTGCTTTCAGGATTATTCATTCTGCATATGTTTATGATCAATAATTTTTCATTCTGCTTTTGTTTACAAATATTTATTCATTCTGCCTGTGTTTATAAAGAATTATTCATTCTGCGTGTGTTTATATAGAATTATTCATTATACATGTGTTTTTACAGAATTATTCATTCTGCTGGTGTTTATGTAGGATTATTCATTCTGCCTGTGTTTACAAAGAATTGTTCATTCTGCTTGTGGTTAAAATCATTATTCTGCTTGTGCTTATACGTAATTATTCATTCTCCTTGTGGTTACAAATATTTATTCATTCTGCCTGTGTTTATAAAGAATTACTCACTCTGCATGTGTTTATCAAGAATTATTCATTCAACTTGTGGTTCCATATAATTATTCATTCTGCCTGTGTTAATGCAGAATTATTCATTCTGCCTGTGTTTTCAGGATTATTCATTCTGCATATGTTTATGATAAATAATTTTTCATTCTGCTTGTGTTTACAAATATTTATTCATTCTGCCTGTGTTTATAATGAATTATTCATTCTGCGTGTGTTGAAAAAGAATTATTCATTCTGCATGTGTTTTTACAGAATTATTCATTTTGCCTGCGTTTATACAGCGCTATTCATTCTGCATATGTTTATGATAAATAATTTTTCATTCTGCTTGTGGTTACAAATAACTATTTATTCTGCTTGTGGTTACAAATTATTATTCATTCTGCTTGTGTTTATTCAGGATTATTCATTCTGCATGTGATTACAAGTAATTATTCATTCTGCTTGTGGTTAAAATAATTATTCATTCTGCTTGTGTTTACAAATAACTTTATTATGCTTGTGGTTACAAATTATTATTCATTCTACTTGTGGTTACAAATAATTATTCATTCTGCCTGTGCAATTGCAGAATTATTCATTCTGCCTGTGTTGATACAGGATTATTCATTCTGCCTGTGTTTATACAGGATTATTCATTCTGCTTGTGGTTCCATATAATTATTCGTTCTACTTGTGGTTACAAATAATTATTCATTTTGCCTGTGTTCAAACAGAATTATTCATTCTGCTGGTATTTATATAGGATTATTCATTCTGCTTGTGGTTACAAATAATTATTCATTCTGCATGGGTTTATAAAGAATTATTCATTCTGCCTGTGTTTATACAGAATTATTCATTCTCCTTGTGTCGATAAATAATTATTCATTCTGCCTGTGTTAATGCAGAATTATTCATTCTGCCTGTGTTTATACAGAATTATTCATTCTGCCTGTGTTTATGATAAATAAATATTCATTCTGCTTGTGCTTACACAAAATTATTCATTTTGCCTGTGTTTACGCAGAATTATTCATTCTGCCTGTATTAAAACAGGATTACTCGTTCTGCTTGTGGTTACAAATAAATATTAATTCTGCCTGTGGTTACAAATAATTATTCATTCTGCATATTCATTCATTCAACCCTAACCCTAACAGCACTTGCTTTTTACATCAAACAAGGGACTCACAAAGACAAGGCCTGACTGACAATGGCTGAGAAATTCACTAAAGATGCATTCACTGCTTCTTGCATTATTAATCATACAAGTAGTGAAGTGAAAAAGTTTATTACTATTAATTATTATTATTGTTATTACATAAATAAATCCTCACTTTTTGAATATCAGTTTAATTCCCTGTTGGATATCAACAACAAAGCATTTGGACAATAGTTACAATCCAATCCAATCCATTGGGACCATACTCTGTTCAGAGCGTTGGTGCTGCTTAAGCAGTCTCCTTGGCTATTGGTCACAATCCTGGACGTGTCGCCACTCCGACACAGGATACCAGCAAGCTGGCAGTCATTTTGCCGACCTCGGAAGGATGACAGGCAGAGTCAAATCCATCTGGTATTTATTCAACAGCCGAACAGGATTTTGAACTCAGGACCAAAGGATCGCAAGCACACCACCCTAACCATAAAGCCAACACCTGGCAGACAATAATTATAAGAGACCTCCAAAAGGGCGGAAGAGCTCCTTGTGAGCCAACGGCCATCCATATCTTGTGCCCAACTGTGTCTGTGGATGTCCTCCTGCAATTGGGTTACTTTGAATTATGAAGATGGTGGCAGGATTTGCACTCCATAAAACCCTTCATTCCAGAAAACATATCAAAAGCATTAGAAAAATCCTGAAAACCAACTCTGTGGAAGTTCCTCCTCTACAGCTTCCCTTCGCAGAGCAGCTCACCGGATGCCGGGAATGGGGAAAAGCCTTCGGGACCCCCAATCTTTGATAGGAGAGAAACCACTGGGTAAAATTCCCGGGTCAGATTGTGGGAGATTGTGTCGGAGTGGTTCTGAGGTGTCGTCCACCAGACGATAGTCTCCTTGATTAAACCTGAGGCGGTCCCTTCGGGTGGATGCCTGGAATATCCTTTCCCTAAGAGAGGATGATCACCTGCCTCTGTTATCATCTGAGATCAAGCGTTTGGACATCAGTATTGCAGCACTCTCTGAGGTTCGGAGACCAGATTGTGGCGAGATCATGGTGGTGGTTACACCTACTATTGGTCTGGTTGCTCTGATTGTTACTATTCCAAAGGAGTTGTCATAGCTGTATCAAATAAGCTGACTCCAATGATAATTGAGGTAACACCGGTCAACGAGCATATCATGAGACTCAGGATTCATTACTCATTGGGTGTCGTTTCCGTGATCTCTGTTTATGCTCCGACTGAGGTGAGTGATCTCACAATGAAGGATGCATTCTATGCCACGCTCGAGTCTGTGGTTGATCAATGCCCCAGGCAAGGTACTCTTCTCGTCTTGGGGGATTTCATTGCATCGACAGAAACTGATAGCGATGGTTATGAGACGTGTGTTTGTCACCGTGAGTCTGGAACTGTGAACCAGAATAGCATTAAGTTCCTTGACTTTGCAAGAAGTCATGGCCTTATGGTGGCTGGTTCATGGTTTCAGCACCCACACGCTCATCGCTGGACTTGGTATTCCAACGCTGGTGGTGTGGCAAAGGAGATTGACCATCTGCATGTTGATGGTCCCTGGAGGATGATCCAGAACTGCAGGGTCTGCAGGAATGCTCAGTTCCTCAATACTGACCACTGGCTTGTTGTAGCAACTCTGAAGTTTCAGCTTAAATCCAAGAGAATGGTACCATCCCAGCCTTGGCTGGAAGTTGGCAAGCTCAAGGATGAGAGTGTAGCTGAGGAGTTTGCGAACAGGCTGAGTGGAGATTTGGAGGGTCTGGGTGCTTTGGGGGATCCTGAAGAGTTGTGAAGTGCTTCAAGACCACCGTCCTTCATGTTGTCGGTAGTTGTCTTGGAACTAAACGGAGGGCTAAGAAGAATTTTGTGGAAGGGACACTGGATACCATTGCCTAGAGTCACAGGGCCATGCTAAATGGCAGAGATGAGCTGTTCAGGTAGCTGAGGTGTAAAACTATGTGCACTTCAGATGGAGAAGGAGGCCTATGTGTGAAGAATCAGTGAGGGGGTAGAGCATCACCTGTGGTCAAGTGATTCTCGTCCTGCTTACAGGATAATTTCTGCATTGTGTTTGTCCAAGCCCATCCCTCGGTGTACTGCAGTTAGAGCAGAGGGTGGTGTGCCCTTGATGGAGGAGTCTGAAGTGAAGGCCCACTGAGCCGGTTAGTTTGAGCGGTTGTACCATGCTGATCCACCAGCTGTCGAGTTGGATACCAGGGGTGTTACATTCCCCACTGCTGACCCTCCAATCAACTGTGATCCACCTTCGTTTGAAGAAACACAGGCTGTGGTGAACCGGTTGAAATGGGGTAAAGCTCCAGGGATCTGTGGCATCCGTGCTGAACTTCTCAAGGCTGGTGGAAATGCAGCACTCATGTCATTGTATGCAGTTCTGTGCTCTGCCTGGAATACAGGCATTACCCCACTGACTGGAAAGGGAAGGGTGATCGCCAAGACTGCAACAACTACTGAGGGGTGACGCTGATCTCAGAGCCAGGCAAAGTCTTTGCTCAGATAATTCTTGATAGGGTTCCACACCATCTGCTTGAGCACCAGCGTCCAGAGCAGTCATTCTTCACACCGAAGAGGTCAACGATTGATCGTATCCTTGCTTTTCGGGTCCTCACCGAACACAGACGAGAGTTCCGGCAGGGGTTGCTTCCAGCTTATGTTGATCTCTGTGAAGCGTTTGATTCAGTGAATCGGGATGCCCTCTGGAGGATTCTTGGTCTTCGTGGGGTGCCACCAAAACGGATACATCTGATGTCTGAACTCTACTCTGGTACTGAGAGTGCTGTGAAATGTGGTGGGACCATCTCTGACTGAGTTCCAGTTGTTACTGGTGTTCCTCAGTGTTGTGTATTCACAGCTCCCATTCCTGACCTGACGTTATACAGAATTATTCATTCTGCCTGCGTGTGTACAGAATTATTCATTCTGCTTGTGTGAAAAAAGAATTATTCATTCTGCTTGTGTTTTTCCAGGATTATTCATACTGCTTGTGGTTACAAATAACGATTCATTCTGCCTGTGTTTTTACAGAATTATTCATTCTGCTTGTGTTTATAAAGAATTATTCATTCTGCTTGTGTTTATACAGAATTATTCATTCTGCTTGTGTTTATAAAGAATTATTCATTAACCTCCGCCATCTTCAAAGATGGATGGAGGTTACTGTTTTCACCCCTTTCTGTTTGTTTGTTTTTTTGTGAACAGTATTACGGAAAAACTCCTCGACTGATTTCGACGAAACTTGGTGGGGGGGGGGGGTTTAGGTATGGTCCAAGGATCATGCCATTAAATTTCGGACTTGGTCCCCCCCCCAAAAAAAAAATTGTTAGAGAATTTTTTTTTTTGCATTTCTACATGTTTTAAGTGATTTCCAACCCCCCCCCCCCAAAAAAATTGTTACCCCCCCCAAAAAAAGAAATTTTTTTTTTTTTGCATTTGAACATGTTTGAATTGATTTTCAACCCCCCCACACACCCCTAAAAAAATTGTTAGAGAAATTTTTTTTGCATTTCTACATGTTTTAAGTGATTTCCAACCCCCCCAAAAAGAATTGTTACCCCCCCCAAAATTGAGAAAAAAATTTTTTTTTTGCATTTCTACATGTTTTAAGTCATTTCCAACCCCCCCCCAAAAAAAAAAAAATTCGAGATAAAAAATTTATTTTTGCATCTCTACATATTTTAAGTGATTTCCAACCTCCCACCCCCCCCAAAAAAAAATTGTTAGAGAAAAAAAAATTTTGCAACTTTTTTTTCAACAAAATTTCGACTTATTTTTTTTGCATTTCTACATGTTTTAAGTGATTTCCAACCCGCCCCGCCCCCCCCAAAAAATGTTGGAGAAAAGAACTATAACTCTGTCAGCACTGTTGACGTCATATTTAATGAATAAGATATAAGGTTCACTTGAGTGACCCAGCAGTATTGGCGGCGGAGGTTTTGCACTCTCCCGAGTGCTCCCCCGTCAAGTTCTGCCTGTGTTGATACAGAATTATTCATTCTGCTTACAAGTGTTGATAAAGAATTATTCATTCTGCCTGTGTTTTTACAGCTTCATTCATTCTGCTTGTGTTTATCCAGAATTATTAATTCTGCTTGTGTTTATCCAGAATTATTAATTCTGCTTGTGTTTATCCAGAATTATTAATTCTGCTTGTGTTTATCCAGAATTATTAATTCTGCTTGTGTTTATCCAGAATTATAAATTCTGCTTGTGGTTGCAAATAATTATTCATTCTGCCTGTGTTTATACAAGATTATTATTCATTCTGCTTGTGGTTACAAATAATTATTCATTCTGCCTGTGTTTTAAATAATTATTCATTCTCCTTGTGTTGATAAATAATTCTTCATTCTGCTTATGTTTAAAGCGATACATCAATAAAATTTAATTTCTCTAATTCTTTTTTGAGGTAATTTTATTACTCTTCTCCTTTTACTTTCAACTTTATTACCTTAATTTTTGTTTACATACTCGTGAGTGATAAATGCGTTCGTTGGACAAAGTTCCTCAATTCCCTCCTGATGTCCTCTCATTATATTTAAACGCAAATAACGTTTCCTTATGTACTATATAAGATATTGTTGCGGATTCGCGCCCGCCGGCGTGCCTACGGCCACGTAACTCGAATCGCGGCACGTCGCCCACCGGACGGACAATCCAGTCGTGACCCTCTCGGACTAACGCCGGGAACCAGTCACGGGTGGACCTTTCGGTCTCACCGCGATCGAGCCAATCAGCCCCCGCGTGGGATAGGGTTGCTCGCCAAATTCGACCTACCTAAGTACCCACACGGAGGGTAGACCGGGCGATCGCACCTCGCCGCAGGTCGACTTCGGACACGGGCCACTTAAGCGACCCGTTCCGTACTATCGGGATAACCGAGCGGTGTTATTCGTCGACCTCGACGGTTCGATTAATTATCGGGCGTATTCAGCCCACTACCAACCCTTTACGTGAAGCAAGATGAGGATTCAATGAAGGAAATGACGAAGCGAAGCGGGAAACAGTTCAACACAAAGCACATTTATTCGCGATGAACGGAAAGCACACATATTCAATTCCACCAAAAGCACATAGAAAAGAAAAAAACACAATGCAATTTTACACAAAAAGCAAATGCGACAATGCAGATCTAATACCGATTACACGAGCACACGGCAACACTTATACAATTTTACTTCACAGACGGCGCCGACAACACATACCCAAAACCAAGGAAAGAATACCCTCAAGGATGAGGCGGGCCTGAGGCCGAGACCGGGTCGGGCCTACCCGTCTGGTGATGAGACGCGGAGCGGCGATGGTGCCTCAACTCCGCGGGCCTCGCGGGCAGTGTCTGGTAGGGGGTGGGAAAGGGGCCCCCTTGGTCGCACTATCTCAGCGCGGGGGGAAACAGGAGGGGGTTGCTGATGCTCGGGGTATAGAGGATTTCTATTGCCCCGCGACGAGCGTCTCCACCTCGGCCAGGTCGCGCTGTCGGCCTCCCTGGGGTGCAGCTCCCTGCACGACGCGAGCACCCCCTCGTCTGCCCTCGCCGCCTCTCCACAGCTCCGTCCCCTCTGCTCTGACTCCAACGCACACGACGACCAGCTCCTTCTTGCCAACTCCACCGCCCGCGAAGTCTTAACTCTCTGTTCCCTCTCGACTCTACTACTCCTGGACTGACGAACACGGTCGCTTATATCAGCCCCGTGGCTTCGCCCTCTCATCTTTGACCCCCTCCCTTCGACCTTTCACCTCGCTCCCCATTGGCCCGAGAAAAAGTGGGCGTGAATGCTTTTTGATCCATAAATTTGCATATATCGATCGCCCTCCAACGCCCTGGGGCGGGGCCAATTCGCCCCTCGCTCACCGATTGGACGGCAAAAAGTGGGCGTGTGTCGTTTTTGATCCGTTTTTGAAGCACAAAATCCGTGATTTTGTACACGCTGTTCGGCGCGCGCCCTGCACGAGTCCAACACCGGTACCCACAAGTGGCGCAAGAACGGTGGCGATGCGACAGTTGCGAGGTGTGACGTGAAGGTCGTGGCGGTTGTGGTGAAGCGGCGTTGTGGTTGGTGGTTGATGTTGTGACTGGTGGTGGTAACAATGGCGGTTGGTCCAAATTAAAGATAGTAAAAGAAAAACGGCTATCCTGAAGAGTCGCAGCACGCATAAATGACATGTATTCCCACTAGACAACGGGTTTGGGCCTAACTACACATGTACTTACCGAGATACCTCACCTAAGGGACCTGAATGGTGGTTTGCGAATTTGGTAACCACAACAATATGTATAATCATTACCATTATATAATGCACAAAAAGGATTCACTTTTAGGGAAATGTATTTTGATATCTCACCTGTATTATTAGTCCTTCCCTTTTGTTCTTCTTTCATATGTGTATTCTTTCTCACACAGCTCTTCCACTGACACCTCAAAGCTGATCGCTTCTTTCATGAACTTAAATAATTTACCATTCAACTGTTTTTGCAATTTTTCAAATTAATTTTTAAAAAATTAGAAAGTTGAATGTACAAATCAAATAAAGAAAGATTATCTCCAGGATTCTCATCTAGAAATATTTGGGAGGTGGTGGCAGTAGTAGAGTATGTGCCAAAGAGGGAATTGTCCACAAACACTTATGTTTGAAAGGCTCAAAAGAAAAGTTAAAAAAAACGATTTCAGAAACATCTGCTGCATGTCAGGGTCGGAGTAATTACATTTGCAGTAGGTCACAACGCCTGCCGCGTACTCAAGATCCAAACAAAGGAAATCCCAGGACACACTCGCTCGGCCTGCCTCCCACATCGGCAAATGCCATGATGATAGGGCAAGGAAAACGCCAGGCTTCTGCCGTTGGGCTGTTGCCACTAACTTGTAAGAAAATAAATAGAACTGAGCATGCATTCGCCCAAGTCCTATGGACTTTTGCCTTTCTGTAGCATCTCAAAACAAGACCAAACATGATGGTCAATGTGTAACTGACATGTGATGGAGGTTTGTAACTGGCAGACAGGTCTTCAGACCTTGCAGTCTGCTGTCACAGGCAATTAGATCAGATATAGAGGGGAGAAGGAGGTATGCCTGTGACCTGTGTTCGAACCCGGCCTTGATTGAAGGCAGTCCTTGCCTGGTCTTGGACCGCAAAATGCAAAAACGGCTTGATGTCCTCCGATAAACCAGCACGCACAAGTGGGAAGAAAAACTTGCCATGCTCAATCCAAGCATTAATATTATTTTGAAAATGCAGACACAGTCCTTTACAAGATCTCAAACTTTGGAAAAGTCTCAAAAAAAACCTTTGCCTTGACAACTTTACTCTGAAAATGAGTTGTCTGATGAAGAGGAAACTCCTCACTGGCATGTAAGAAGGATAGTATGTCACTCCTGAAAGACGATAAAAGTTTTGAATACTTTTATTAAATGTTGTGGTGTCTAACATCATCCATCTAACGAGGTGCTGTTCTTGAGGGCAACAGTAACTGCAGTGCTAACCTGTGGATTATTAACATTTCAAAACTGCAGATTTGAAAGAGCAAAACGTAGAGTTGATCATCTATGGAAGGTAGATGAGCTGCCAGTATGCATTTCAATAGATCTCGTGAAAAAAAATGTATGTGTTTTTTAAATCCCTAAAAGCATAATTAAAGGGCTGTGGTTTGTCTATGTCGACAGCACACTCCAAATGGCAACGTCCTGCCATGGTATGCTCCAGGAAGCTCGTTTAAATTCCTGACGTCCAGTGCCAGTAATTTAGCACATTTTGATTGCAACAAAATTTGAACCATTAATCTGCCATGTACTTCTCTTCCTGGGGACCTCAGATACAGACGGTGCACATGTATTACATAAACCAAAGTCCAGTCCATTGTTGAAGTTCTCTGTATCATGTGATATTAATTTATCAATGTTGCCAATGCTCAGAGTCTCAGAGTTCGAGAATTCCAAGGAAACAAGTTCAGCTTGTTCATCAAATGAAGTTAACTAAGTTAACGAATTGAAATCCAAGAATCACAGAATTCCTATGTTTGTCCTTTTCAAGGTTTATATTGAAGGACAATTCGAATTTATTATGTGTTAATGACAGTCATAAAAGTTATTGTTGACAATTATATAATTGTTGGTGTTTGTTGACTTATTGTCGACTCTCATTAAAACAAATGGTCCTTTAAACGACTTTGGTGATGTAATTGCAAAAAATAAACAAATTTAATTATCCACTTGTTATTCATTTATTTAGGAAACACCACCACTGAAGGTGGACAGAGATTGTGTTTTCACCCTTGTCTGTCTGTGAACATGTTATCTCAAAAAGTTGTGGAGGGATTCAGACGAAACTTGGACAGGTTGGGTGTGTCAGGTCAGGTCAGGTATGGGAGCATGTGCCAGAACAGCGCGTCGCTGCGTCCACTTTCCGCCGGTACTCCAGGGGCCTCCGTCTGGCCATCCCCCAGGCAGATGCCAGGCCCATCCCCATCTCCTTGAGATGATGGTCAACCTGCTGCAACCATGAGGCACGTGGTCGGCCCACTGGCCTCCTCCACTCATGAGACTCCCTCGCTGAGAGAATCTGGTGAGCAGGATCAGCGTCAGGAAAACGAGCCACATGTCCATACAGCCGCAGCTGACGCTCACGGACTATGCAGGTAACAAATCTCATCCGAGTCTCTCTCAGCAACCGCTCGTTGGACACAAAATCCGACCAGCGATAGCCAAGGATTCTCCGAAGAGACCTGGTACCAAAGGAATTAAGTCTCCGTCTCAGATCCTTGGTCAAAGTCCAAGTCTCGCACCCATAGAGCAAGACTGGAAGTACCAAGGACCTGAAGACTCGGACTTTCGTCCTCCCGCACAGGTACCGGCAGCGCCACACCCCATGATCCAGTGAATCCATGACTCCCCAGGCCCGACCCAGACGTCTATTGACCTCCGGCTCACAACCTGCGGAGACATGAATATCACTGCCAAGGTAAGTGAATCTATCCACGACCTCAACATCCTCACCACAAACAGACACAGACAGGACAGCAGCATCCAAGATGTCACCGAAAGCCTGGATCTTTGTTTTGACCCAAGAAATCCGTAATCCCAACGGCTCCGACTCCTCATTCAGCACCTCGAGGGCCCCCAAGAGGATGTCTAAAGTCTCCGCAAAGATGACTGCATCATCTGCAAAATCAAGGTCCGAGATCTTGACATTGCCAAACGATGCACCGCAACTTGATCTCTCCGACATCCTCCCAAAAATCCAGTCCATACAAGTGCTGAAAAGTGTGGGGGCAAGTACACATCCCTGACGAACTCCAGTAACAACTGGAAATAAGTCAGAGGCGGTACCACCACACTTCACAGCACTCTCAGTACCAGAGTAGAGTTCAGACATCAGATCGATCAGTTTCGGTGGCACCCCACGAAGACCAAGAATCCTCCAGAGGACATCCCGATTCACTGAATCGAACGCTTTACAGAGATCAACATAGGCTGCAAGCAGCCCCTGCGAGCTCTCGTCTGCGTTCAGTGAGGACACGAAGAGCAAGGATACGGTCAATCGTTGACCTCTTTGGTGTAAAGCCTGACTGCTCTGGACGCTGGTGCTCAAGCAGATGGTGGCGAACCCTATCAAGAATTATCCGAGCAAAGACCTTGCCCCGGCACTGAGAGCAGCGTCACCCCTCAGTAGTTGTTGCAGTCTTGGCGATCACCCTTCCCTTTCCAGAGAGGGACAACAAGGCCCCTCTTCCAGTCAGTTGGGATGATGCCTGTGTTCCAGGCAGAGCACAAAACTGCATGCAACGGCGAGTGCAGCATTTCCACCAGCCTTGAGAAGTTCAGCATGGATGCCACAGATCCCTGGAGCTTTGCCACGTTTCAACTGGTTCACCGCAGCCCGTGTTTCCACAAGCGATGGTGGACCACAGTTGATTCGAGGGGTCAGCAACAGGGATTGCTTAACACCCTTGACGTCCAACTCGACAGCTGGGGGGATCAGCCTGGTACAACCGCTCAAAGTAACCGGCCCAGCGGGCCTTCACTTCAGACTCCTCTGTCAAGAGCCTACCACTCTCTGCTCGAACTGCAGTGCTCCGAGGGATGGGCTTGGATGAACGTAATGCGCAGAATTCCCCTGTAAGCGGGACGAGAATCACCTGTCCACAGGTGATGCTCTACCCCTCACAGATTCCTCGCACATAGGCCTCCTTGTCCACCCTCAGTGCACGTACAGTTTACGCCTCAGCTCCCTGAACAGCTCAGCTCTGCCATTCAGCCTGGCCCTGCGACTCTGGTCAATGGTATCCAGTGTCCCTTGAGAGACAAAATTCTTCTTTGCCCTGCGGTGAACTCCAAGGCATCCACCGGCAACATCAAGGACGGTGGTCTTGAAGGTGTTCCACAACTCTTCAGGACCTCCCAAAGCACCCAGACCCCCCAAGTGTCCACTCAGCCTGTTCGCAAACTCCTCAGCTACTCTCTCATCCCTGAGCTTGGCAACATCCAGCCTAGGCTGGGATGGTACCATTCTCCAGGATTTAAGGTGCAGCTTTAGAGTTGCTACAACAAGCCTGTGGTCAGTATTGAGGAACTGAGCACTCCGGTAGACCCTGCAGTTCTGGATCATCCTCCAACGACCGTCAATGAGGACATGGTCAATCTCCTTTGCCACACTGCCAGCGTTGGAATACCAAGTCCAGCGATGAGCTTGCGGGCGCTGAAACCATGAACCAGCCACCCTAAGTCCATGACTTCTTGCAAAGTCAAGGAACTTAGTGCTATTCTGGTTCATAGTTCCTGACCCATGGGGACCAACACACACCTCATAACCATCCCTATCAGTTCCAGTCGATGCATTGAAATCCCCCAAGACTAGAAGTGTATCTCGTCTGGGGCACTGATCAACCACAGACTCGAGTGTGGCGTAGAATGCATCCTTCACGGTAAGATCACTCGCCTCAGTCGGAGCATAAATAGAGACCAGGGAAATGACACCTAAGGAGTGACGAATCCTTAATCTCATAATACGCTCGTTGACCGGTGTTACCTCAATTATCATTGGGGTCAGCTTATTGGACACAGCTACAGCAACTCCTTGGGTATGGTAACCATCAGAGCGACCAGACCAATAGTAGGTGTAACCACCCACCATTATCTCGCCGCAATCCGGTCTCCGAACCTCAGAGAGAGCTGCAATCCCGATGTCCAAACGCTTGAGCTCAGATGATAACAGAGACAGCTGATCATCCTCTCTTAGGGATAGGACATTCCAGGCACCCACCCGAAGGGACCGCCTCAGGTTAACCCAAGGAGACCGCCGTCTGGTGGACGACACCTCAGCACCACTCCGACACACTCTCCCGCAATCTGACCCAGGGATGTTACCCCGTGGTTTCCCTCCTATCAAAGATTGGGGGTCCCGAAGGCTTTGCCCCAATCCCATCATCCGGTGAGCTGCCCTGCGAAGGGAAGCTGCACAGGAGGTACTCCCACGGAGTGGGTTTTCAGATTTTTTTGCGTTTTTGCGTTTTGCGGAATGAAGCGTTTTACGGTGGCTGGAGTGCAAATCCTGCCACCAACCTCCTAATATCAAGTAACTCAACTGCAGGAGGACGTCTGCAGACACAGTTGGGCACTAGATATGGATGGCCGTTGGCTCACAAGGAGCTCCTCCGCCCTTTGACAGGTTTTGTTTTTAATCCTGCTGGGTGTCCATATCCAAACACCCTCCTCACCAGAAAACCTGGTGGGGGAGACGGTTTAAGTCGCCGACAACCCGACCATGTGTGACAAGGACGAATTGATTAGATTTCAGTGAAGATGCAGATACGGATACTAGCATTTTTAAAAGTGAATCATCACCATTGAGAGATGGGGCTTGGAATGATATACATTACCATCTTTCAAAACGTTGGCACACTGATTCGGATGAAACTTGGTGGATGAGTTGGATAGGTGACAAGAACAAGCTGATTTAATTTTGGTTCAGGTCCGGATGCAGATCCAGCCTATCAGTGGGATATACAACGTGAACTGTTCAGTCTGGCGGAGGGAGGTATGCACTCCACCGAATGCTGTTCAACTTACCATCGCTGGAGGATAGGTTATTGCATTTGGGTCTGTTTGTTTGTCTGTCTGTTTGTTTTTTGCGAAATCAAAGATTTTTCAAGTATATTGATCAGTCAATTTTGTTACTTGCAAAATGGAAGATTTTTCAAGTTGGTTTGTCAGTCGATTGTGTTCTTCTGTCTGTTTGTTACTTGGTGAAAAAAAAATTCGCCAAGTATGTTGGTCTGTAGCGTTTGTCTGTCTGTTTGTCTGTTTGTTTGTTGTCACACGATTTTTGGCCACAGTTTTCAAGCAATCGTTCTGAATTTTTTTTGGTGTGTAGGTGACTGGCCAAGGACAGCAACGCTTAATTTTTATGAAGATCCAAGTCCGTATCTGGATCTGAGAATTTTTTAAAGTGATTCTTCACCATTTGACCCATCCAGGATTGTGCCAAATTGCCAAGGAGACTGCTTAAGCAGCACCAATGCTCTGCAGAAGGTATGGTCCTAATCTCCTCCTCCTTCACCAGTGATAGATTGGGCCAAAAACTATATATAGCACAATATCTGAAAAAGTTATGGATGGTTCACGTGAAACATGGTGGACAGGTTGGGAGCGCCACTCGGAAGAATTGATTCAATTTTGGTGAAGTTCCGAATCCAGATCTGGATACGAGAATTATTTAATTTTTAACTGACTTCACCATTATTAGATGGGGCTAAAAACGATATTGCATGATATCTCAAAAAGTTGAAAACGGATTTGAATGAAACTTGGTTGATGAGTTAGATAGGTAACAAGAACAAGCCGATTCGATTTTGGTTCAAGTCCGGATTTACATCCGGCCTTTCAGTGGGATACAAAATGCAAACTATTCAGCCTGGCGGAGGTATGTGCTCTCCCGAGTGCAGTTCCGTTTCGCCAAGTTGTCACTCTATAAGTGATTTTATATTTGTCTGTCTGTCTATCACCTACAGGTCACAATTCTGAACCAATGATCATGAAACTACCAAATTGTAGAGGTGGTTTCAACTGGGAAGCCTATTTATGGAGGTCAAAGATCAAAGGTCATCATGAGGTCAAATTTCTAAAATCGTCATTTTTCATACGATTGACTTGAAATTTGGATAGTGTGTTACTGAATTGGGAGACCAACTATTTTTGAGGTCAAAATGTCAAAGGTCAACTGAAGGTCAAACTTCTAAAATTATCAATTTAAATCTGAAAAATAATAAATTTTCATACGATTGACCTGAACTTTGATTAAAATTGTCAATTTTAATCTTAATGAAATGGACAATTTGATGTATCCATGGCAACATTTGAAGAGGGGAGTGTACTTTGCAAGTATCGTACTCTGCACGACGTCTTTTTCTTGTTATTCTGTCTATTTCTATGTTTGTCAATTGCCTACAGGTCACAGTTTTAAACCAGTCTTCACGAACCTTCACCACATGGTAGAGTTTGTCATTAGCAATAAAGCTATTGCTTTTGAGGTCAAAAGGGTCAACAAATTTGTTAAATTTCTAAAATCCTCAATTTTCATCTGAATCACTAGAAATTTCAACAGGATTTCATATTAGCTTTCTTAATTCAACCACCAATTACTTTTTGAGATCAACATTGGCTAAAGGTCAACAACATCTGTGAGATTTCTAAAATCCTCAATTTTCATCCAATTGACTTTAAATTTGAAGAGGATTTATATTTCAGGTTGCTGAATTAAACCTCCAATTATTTTTGATGTCGAATTTGTTTTATGGATCTTGCGAGTATTGTGTGCTCTGCACAACATCTTTTTCTTGTTTGTTTGTTTTTTTGTTTGTCCACACAGAACTTTAGTGTTTTTCTCCGCAACCTCTTGTCAGATTGAGACAAAACTTTTACCATCAGAGCGACTACTCATATAGTGTTGCATTGATAATTATGACGTCATATGTCATGTGGTGTGGCAGCCATGTTGGAAAACGGCAAACTTTGTACCTCTTTCTCTGAAACCGCACCAAGTAAAAAATTGAAACTTGGCACACGGCAAGTATTCCACATGGGGGATAAATGCAATTTTTTTTTATGATGTCATAGGTGCCTTCGTTATGACGTCATCATTACACATGTATAACGCTACATCTGATCAGTGTTCAAATTTTGAGGGTCATCTCGGGATAAAATGGTCCACAGAAAAATACATTGATGACATTATCAGTCACATGATTTGGCAGCTATATTGATTAAAAAAAAAAATTAAAAACCTTCAAAAATCTTCTCTCAAATGGCTTATCAGATTCAGGCAAAACATTAAACATATGATTGCCTGTCCATGAAAAACAAAAGTTTCACACACATGATGTCATAGGTCACATGGTTTGGCAGCCATATTGGATTTACCCTAAAACATATAAAAACCTTCTCCAGAACGGCTGTACAGATTGAGGAGAAACTTCAAGAAAATGTTCCCCAGGCCTTGACGATACCAGGGTATTCATGGCCAATTGACAAGTCACATGGTCTGGCAGCCATATTGGAGTGAGCGAAAATCTTTTAAAATATTATTTCTCTTGATCAATTGACATGAAACATAAAAATTATGATATAGTCGTGATGGGGAATATATGTTTTAAATTTGAACATGGTCAGATGTATGGTGTGGCTGTCAGAATTATTTGATTTTTTGAATCCCAGTTTTTCTTCTTGTGTTTTTTTTAAATAAATGGCTCTCTTGGCTGTGCCTGGATGGGTTTGAGGATAGAGGAGTAGCAGTTAAAACATGAATCCTGTCCAGGTTCCTGAAGACTCCATCTTGGCTTTTTGCTTGTTGTGGTTCCTTATAATTATTCCTGGTGTTGGCTTAATGGTTCGGGTGGTGAGCTTTGGATCCCAGCATCCTGAGTTCAAATCCCGCTTAGCTGTTGAATTAATACCAGGTGTGATTAACTCTGCCTGTCATCCTTCCGAGGTCGGCAAAATGAGTGCCACCATGCTGATATCCTGTGTCGGCGTGGCGACCCGTCCAGAATTGTGCCCAATAGCCAAGGAGACTGCTGAGGCAGCACCAAAGCTCTGCACAAAGTATGGTCCTAATCTCCTCCTCCTGATTATTCCAATACAGGACTGTACCTATGTGGTCTTCCATTTGATTTCAATTGAATTTATTTTAATCGCATTCTGGATTTAATTGAATAATAATAAACGTCATGGGTCAGGGTCAGGTGTCCAATCAAAGCGAGATGTCTTAGTACCCTGTATTCACTGCCAGCAATTATAAAGTGGAAGTTCTCGATATGCCTCTTATTAATGACGTAATACACCAGTGCACAAAACCACACAAAAACACCCAAACACCACACAAAACAAGTCCTGGCAAGAGTCTTAAATCTCCGATTGCTCTTTTTCTTGTTATTTCACATATTTTGTGGCTAATATTTTGGAAAAATCAGTCTGAAAGACTATTTATGTGAAACATAATCTACTGCTATAATGACCTCGAATGTTTGTGGTGCCAACATTCATCACAACGATAATGTTGTGGTTTTAAGGTCATTGCAATAACCACTACGTCAAATGAACAAAATAGACAATGTGTTTTGAATATCCTGCAGTGAGGCACAAAAGGAAAACGTGAATATCCCAGTAAATTTAGCATTCCATCTTCAGTTAGCTATCATTTCATGCAGACTCAGATGACATAACCTTCAGTGAGTGCATCATTAATACAACTTATGTAAGTCATCAAAAACATTTTCATAAAGTGTGGATAAATGATGTTGCGTGAAACAGAAGGGAAGAAAACCTTGCATTAATTAACCGTCCAACTTCCCCTGAGGGAGACTGAGCTGTTGTGGAGAAAACTTGGGATATGAGGTGTTATGATCATTCTATTTATACACAGCCTTGTTGCTTAAAAGTGACTTTGAGTGTTACATTTCCCTCTCTGGTGTGGGTTCCATTCCCATATGGCTGCTCAGTGGAAATTTTCACACTCTGTAACAGAGTGGTCACCTGTCCAGGATTGATTCTTTAGGCACGGAAATGTTCACGACTTTGCCTGAATGTCCCGATACGTTGTCAAGAGTATGGACCTTCACAACTCAACCACCACCAGAACTACGATGTTGTTTAACATTTGTTTCCTCATGTGAAATGGTTAAATGGATGAAAGACTTGTGTTGGCAAAACAGAAGAGTTCATGTAACCTGGATGGATAAAAATGTAATCCTGTCTCCTTTGGTAAATTTAAACTAATAGTGTAAATGTCATTGCAAAAAAGGATGTGCACTTGAAAAATTCAAGCGTTGAGTTGAGACAGTCGCAATTTATATAAATTGATGGAGGACATCTCGTACACCGATCCTTTTGGTACATCACATTGGCTAATTAGGTGAATGGGTGGGTATGCACTGCATTCACAGTACTTCTCATGATGCTGGAATCTCTGGTTTAAATCCCATCTCGATATATCCATTGTCTACTAATGGTTTAGCTTTTCATGTGAATGTATTATTTGTTACCAAAAGTCAGGGGACACCCTATTTGTGAGAATTTCCCAAATGTGCATTTCATTTGTATAATCACAAGTTTCCACATCAACCACTACAATATCGATAGAAAGGAAACAATCACATTTCTCACTTTCAGAGAAGTTTGTTCCAGAGAAAATGGTTAATGCAGGAGAATTGTTTTGCAGAACAGATGCGCCTCATTACATGGAACCTCCGCAATGTGACAAAAACTGGTTGGGGTGTTATCGGTACCTCCGTTAAGCTGTCATGTTTTTGCATTAATTAGCAATTTTGCTGAAGTCATTATTCAATAAGCTCTCCTGTTCTTTTTGTCTTTCCAACATTGTTGTGCTCAATGTCATTGAACAAAGTGGTGATATTGATATATCGATGACACTCCATTTAGGTACAGCTGTAAACTATTGCTGGGATACCAATCAGAATTGCTTTCAAAAAATATATATACCATCTATGTGTAAGTGATAAGCACTCATATAGCAAGACATGATGAACTTTGATTGTAGAGGAGAACATGCATAGAGTTACAGCCCTGAAAGAATGGAGTAGCAGCACGCCTGATTCCACCACCTGAAGGAATGCAAGCATCTACTCTCTCCCCTCTACCACCCCCACCCCCCCCCCCCCCACTTCTCATCCCCTACCTCGCTCCTACCTGTGTCTAAAGATAATCTAGAAACAAGCTGGAATTTTATGGAAGCAAGGACAAAAGAAACATACCCTTGAAGCCATGTTGAGTATTCAATGAGCTAACACTGACAGCACTGACTTGAAAGAATGGAGCTGAGAGATAAGTCTGTACAGAAACATGAACAGGAAGGTTGGAGAGAAAGATTTAAGGGGCTCGAGAGGTTGAGGCAGAATGAGCAGAGTTGAGAGCATCTGTGTCAAGAATATTTTATGTGGTCACATGATGTCATGTGATCAAATAGCAATTAGACGAAATAAAGACTGAGATTGAGACTCTTGTTTAGAATTTCCACAATGCTGTGGCTGCAGTTACAGGAAATCAATGCTCCTGCATGCTGGTGGTTGAGCATTACCTGGTACTGAGCATTTGGCTATATCATGCTGGAAAGATTGCAAGCTCAACTTTGTCCGTCCCCGCTTCTTAAACCTCTCTCTGATTGTCCATCGTTCATTCGACAACTGCATCCTGGTCAAGATCATGTTAGAAAACAAGTAAAAAAGATATAAAATGTCATAGCCCCCATTGTTTGAGTAATATTGCTGTATTGAGTTCAAGGGCTAACCCATATGTATGTACAACTAAAATGGCCATCGCTCTATCAGTCTGGCATCTTTGATCATATTGCAAAATAAAGGGAAGGGCACGTGTATGCCATCATGTACTGTGCTTGTGCCAAGTTTGAACAAAATCGGACAATGCATGTCTGAGAAATGGTTGGGGAAACATTTAAGAAACAAAATGGCCACCAGTCAGCCAACTTGGGTCTGATCTCGAAAAAAATGAGATGCTTGTGTAAACCATCATTCTTTATCTGTGTACCAAGTTTAAACGACCGGTAAATGCATGTCCAAGAAATGGTTGAGGATGTGTTCAACACTGGGGTTTTTTTCCAACTGAAATGCCATCAGTCGGCCATCTTGGATCTGATGTCAAAAAAAAAAAAATGATGTGCATATGTGAACCATCATGTCTTGTCTTTTTGCCAAGTCCAAATAAAATTGGTCCATCCATGTCCGAGATATGGCTGCGGACGCACACACACATACACATACACATACACATACACATACACACACAGACACACACAGACGCATGCACATGAAAATCGAGACCAAATCCATAAGCCCCCGTTTCGGACAAAGTCCATTGGGGGCTAAAAAGGTTACCAACCCCCTAATACTTAACCCAGATTGTATGTTTATACCTTTTCATGTTTTCTGTGATTAAATACCTGTATGCATCGTTGCAGTATTATCCACTTTCGAGAGATGAGAGGAAATTCATTACTTGACTAAAGCACAATCTGTGTGATACAAAGTAGTGGAAATGAAAATACTGCATTACAATAGTCGGTTATGGTGGATGATTGAATATTAAACTTGGTCTTACTTATTACTGAGGTTGCAGTTTGTGCATAGAATACAATCAAATCAAAAAGGTCAAAAATACCGCATTGGCAATTTACATTTGTAATAAAAAAATAGTCACAAAGTGCATTTGCAATATTCTCACCAATGATTAGTTCTTTTTAATCATGTTATATTTTCGAATTTAATATCACTCGTGAATTCCCCCAGAATTCACTCATTTTATGATAACTTTTAATACCTCGTGCTGCTCCGACGCATGCTCCCATACCTGACCTGACCTGACCTCTAATACACCCTCACCCCAGGAGCGGTACTATACCATACATATTTACATAAACAGAATTGGGGTCTTTCCAACACCCGAAACCCTCAGAGCTACAGATTTATTTTTACCCCATGAAACATTCCAGGGCACCGAGTGCAACTAAATCTGTCCAGTGGTATCGGAGTGCATACTGTAGACTGTAAAACAAACAAACGCAAACGCGCAAACAAACAAACACACAAAAACACAAATAAGAAAAATGTCGTGCATAGCACAAAACTTGTGAAATCCAAATAAATAATAGTTGCCACGGGAACAGCAATTTTGTCATTTTGAAAAATTGATCTATCAAAGTTTTGTATATAATGGAATGTTGTGCATAACAAATTTGTTTGATACATTTTCTAATTGTCACCTAATACGTATTTTACGTGCTCACCTCCACTAATTTATTCCTCTCTTTTTCCCGCCTGTGATACCATGTTCTATACCTGCTCCAGCGCATGCTCCCATACCTGACCTGACCTGTGCAACCACCTTCCATACTCTCTTGAATCTCATTTTTTTCCTTCCAGGTAATCAAGACAGCTGTTCCCCACCATCTCAAGTCATCCCCCATCCAAATTTATGATCTTTTCTACACCTGGTAAATCATCCCATACCCCTCCCAAAATTTTGCTTATCTCTATTGTCCACAAATAAAAAATACTTATCTATATTGTCCACCCTTTGTGTTCTCCCTTACCCCTTGTCATTATCTGCATCCCTTGTTTTTCCATCTCCATCTACTTTCTCCCTCCACCCTGCTGTTGGTGTTTTCCCCTTTCTCCTGCTTTTCCCTTTGTTGTGTTGTGTTCTGATTTTGTTCAGTCTCGTAGCTCTTCCACGAACCTAGAGCATGTATTAAAAAAGAAGGTATTAGGGGTCTTCGGGGTCTTAAAATTAGAAAGGTTACGATAGGTCTCAATGGTCTCAAGGGCCTGAGCAGCCTTAAAGAGTCTTAGGGTTAAGGGTCGAAGGGGGCATTAAATGGTCTTTGGATTACAATGGTCTTGAGTGTCTTATGGGGTCTTTGTGTTCTAAAGGGTATTTGGGGTATTGAGGGTCTAAGTCATCTTAAGGGTGTAAAGGTTTAAAGGGTATAAATGGTCTTACAAGGTCCAAAGGGTATTAAAAGGTATAAAGGTTATAAAAGCGACTATAAGGTCGAAGGGGTCGAAAAGGTGTAAGAGCTCGAAAGGTCTACATGTCAAAAAGGTATGCTTCAATCGTCCATAATTAAGAGGTAATTAATAGACATAGTCAATGTCCAATAATAAGTATTTAATAGACGTACTTTCGATCCAACTCACGATCAACCAGTATGTAATTAATTGACATACTCACAGGGGTTGACCAAGACTTCACCTCAACGAGGGTTCACCATCGACCCGTGTTTTTCAGTTTTATATACTGTACATACAGTACCAGCAGAGTAACCACCCTCTGGGTGGGTTGAGTTTGTGCATCACTTGCTGAAAAAAGTACAGTCTGTTTTAAAAGACGACTATAGATGTTTGCATGGTGAGTGCTTGTAAGGTTCTAGATGGTCAAAAGGTGTGAAGGGTACGTTCACATATTAGTTAATGTCTAAGCGTCGAAAAGGTCTCATCTCTCAAGCATGTATAAAGGGTCTGAAAAGGTACAAGTGTTCTAAAGCTCTAAATGGCCCAGGGTCCAAGTTGTCTGATCTGTCTGAAGGGTGTAGGCAGTCTAAATGGTGTAAAGTTCTAAGGGATCTAAAATAACTTCAGAGGTGTAAAGGTTAAAAGGTTTTGAGGTTGAAAGGGTGTAAAACCTCTAAAGTGTCAAAAGGGTCACAAAGATAAAAGGGTCTTGGAGTCCGGCGGATTATGAAAAAATTGTGGTTTTTTTTGATAAAAGCATGAAACTTGGCATATAAGTTAGTTATGGCATACCAATGCATATCTGATATAGGGACATTTGTGATTTGAGCTACTTCCGGTTTTATTCAAGATGGCCACCAATTTGTCAGAAAAATGTGAATAAGCTCAATCTTAACATATATGATCAATAATTTAGCGGTTTCTTGCTATGAAAGAATCATGAGTAATATAAACATGCTTCTCTGAGCAATATATACCAAATAAATAGATACAAACTAATATATATATATATATATATATATATATATATATATATATATATATATATATATATATATATATATTATGCACACAAATTCTTATTATTCTGATGTATTGTCATTCATATGTTCTAAATGAGTTGATTAGATCGAACACAGTAATATCATAAGGTAATCGTACTTAAATAACATTAAAAAGACATTTGAAGCAACTATAAATACATTTCTGCAACAATGATTTCTCCCTCCTTTCAAAATGGCCGCCAGCAGACAGCTTTTGGCATGATGGATCTCCCAGATAAAGGGTGCGTATTTGAGCGATCAAATGAGTTTATAGTTAATAAAATGAATTGAATTTGTACATTAGTGACTTGTGACTATTAATATAAGGTAAACGGTTTAAATATTTGTATTAATATGCCCAGCAGAGAGATATTTCAATAATCAAGGTATTAAAGGGAGGTAATAAGATTTACCTCAAACTGAAGGACCAGTAATTATTTTGAAATGTTCAATTATAATTTTTTTTTTGATGAATGTAAGCCATTTAGGCTACATTATAATTAATGCTTATGAACAAACAAACTCATAATGCCTTACTTTTTTAGTGGTGCGTGTTTGCCTTTACTGGGTAGTAAATGGTTTTATATTTTCATTTACAGACTCGAAGAGCCCCCGGGAGAGCTTGATAGTCGGACTCCAGCTACACCTACAAATTGGAATCAATGTTTCATCCATCAGACAGTTACTGATGAACCACTAAAATGTCCAGCCGATTCCAAACGCAAAAACCTTGGGGCAGGTTATGTGACATTCGCACAAAATGTTGAGAGGTTTCAAGATCTAAATAGTCTTCCCGTCCAATTTGATATTCAAGGACTTGATGATGGCACTGGTATTGCTGATACACTTCTAAGTCACAGAGCAAGCTGGCATGACTCCTGTCGTACAAAATTCAATTCAACACAGTTGAAGCGAGCAGAAAAGAGAAAGTCAGCATGTGATGATGAGTTGGCTATTGACCGAGCTAAAAAGTCTACACGTAAGTGTACTCTGGTAGGATGTGAAGCACCCGATGTTTGCTTCTTCTGTGATGAATATATACCTGGTGAAACATTACACAATGCATCTACATTTAAGCTTGATGCCCGTGTTCGAGAATGTGCACTAAAGTTGCAAGACACCACATTGCTTGCCAAGCTCAGTCCTGGAGATTTAGTTGCACAATCTGCAAAATATCATGCAAAATGCCTTGTTGGACTTTATAATGCAGTGTGGGTTCTGGAAATAGATTCTCAAAAAGATTCAAGAACAAAAATGATGCATGGTATTGCTCTTGCAGACATTGTAAACTACATTGAAGAAACAAAATCAGAATCTGGGACAAGTTGTGTTTTTAAGATGTCTGACCTAGCTCGACAATATGAAGAGAGGCTGCAAGAATATGGACTGTCAAACTCTAGTCGCATTCATTCCACGAAGTTAAAAGAGCGTATCCTGATCCAATTTCCTGAACTAGAGGACTTTAAAGAAGGACGAGATGTTTTACTGTCATTCAAACAAGATGTTGCTCCAAACATACGGATAATGCATGAACAAACATATGACAAAGGCGATCTAAGTCTCTCAATGGCTGCTAAAATTATCAGACAAGAAATATTCAGCCAAGATACCAAGTTTGATGGAAGCTTTGACACAAACTGTCAAGAGGAGTCTGGACCACAATCTCTGGTGACCTTCGTGAACTCAATATTGTATGGGCCAACATTAGAATTCAAACACAAGTCTCAGATTTCCCTCACTATAGCTCAGTTGATAAAATCCAATACAAGGCAGAGAAAGGGGGAATGTCAGACACAATTTCGCCAAGGAATGCGAACGGTAACCCCATTGTGTGTGTACTTAGGCCTCTCTGTGCATGCTCAGACACACAAGAAACATCTAGTTGAGATGCTATTTAACCTGGGGATAAGTATTTCTTACGACAGGGTCCTCGCTATTTCTACCCAGTTAGCAAACAGTGTGTGCATAAGATTCCATGAAGAAAATGTTGTTTGTCCAACAAAACTCAGAGATGGCTTATTTTCAACTTCTGCAATAGATAACATTGATCACAATCCTAGTTCTAGAATAGCTAAGGCTTCCTTCCATGGTACAGGGATATCTATCTTTCAGCATGTAACATCTGAGAATAGAGGCTCTGCTCGAGCAAGATCGTTATTGATAAATGAGAATATCCCAGCATCCAAAGCAGTGCTTACACTACCCGACTTCTACACGACAATTGAGCAAGTTGCACTTCCAAAAGACGCTACAATTCCCACTATTAATGGTGCACAAGTACACGAGATACGTTACATAACAGAGGCTCTTGAAGACGAACACAACTGGCTCGACTTTGTAAATGAGACTGTTGGTGAGGATCAATTCACAGATGATGTGGGTGATGTTTCATGGGCTGCTAACCATACCAAGAAGATCAGCGGAGATGTAGTGCAATCAGATCTGTCAGCATTGTTACCTCTTTTCAGCAATGAGGCTAAATCTGTTGCAATGATTCACCATGCCATGAACCTGATCAGGAATGCCACTCTTCGTGTAAATCCTGGGCAGATACCTGTCATTGCGGGCGACCAGCCACTCTATGCCATAGCAAAACAAATTCAGTGGGGCCTACCAAACAGCCATGGAGAAGAAAAGTTTGTCATAATGTTAGGTGGTTTACACATAGAGATGGCTGTGTTCAAGCTACTTGGCGATCTACTTGAAAAGAGTGGCTGGATAAGTGCTTTGGTGGAAGCTAACATTACAACTACTGGGAAGGCTGATTCCTTCTTGAAAGTATCACACCTTACACGAACCAGGTATGCGCACCAAGTGAGAGCATGTAGTCTTTATGCATTTCTCAAAAAGGCATTTGCGGAGAAATCAACACTCAACCAAGGTGTTCTTCAATTTGAAAATTGGATCAGACAAGCGTCCATGCAAAGTCCACAATTCAAGTTCTGGTATACTGTGCTCAATCTTCAACTTCTGGTATTTATCTTCATCAAAGCAATCTGCCTTGGTAGGTTCCAACTCTATGTTGATGCCATTGCCAGCATTGTTCCGTGGTTTTTTGCCTTGGATCATGTCAACTCTGCCCGTTGGTTGTCGGTGCATTTGCGAGATATGTCAAACTTATGGTCACTACATCCCATCACGGCAAGAGAATTTGACATAGGACACTTCGTCATCCACAAAACAAAACGGGTATTTTCCGGAATTGCTCTGGATCAAGCACATAAGCAAAACAACGCCAGCGTGAAAGGTGATGGTGGTGCAGTAGGATTAACAGAAAAACCCAAGTGCTCTAAGGAGGTGGATGGTTGCTGGTCCCGAAGTTTCAAGACTGGTTGAAGAATTTGAGTCTTGTCTTCATATGGCACAATCAGATGAAAGTATAGAAGGGGTGCAGCATCATGATGTTTCACAAAGCATACAAGGAACATTTGTACATGACATTTCATCTCTTACACAAGTCATTTGTGAAATGGGAAATCCATTCTTGGAAGAAACACAAGATCTGTTTAGTTTGGATACCAAGGAGTTTGCCAATCCAGGTATGATAAGAGTTGTTTAAGAGATGGAAACAATTGGCAAGAAACAAGCTGAGGTTTTCTACACAGAAAGACTCATCCAAAACAAAAAGCCAATCAGCGACAAGATTACAAAAAATAAATTTCAACTGTTTGGTGCCAAAGGAAAGAAGACTACATCAACAAGAAGTGGAAAGATAGATTCCCTGAAAAGTGACTGTTCACTGTTCTCGAGACTGTATATAGCTTGCCAAACGAGAAACAAAAATTTGGATGGATTTTTCATGCACGAAAATCAACCATCACCACCATCACTAAGTCTGAATGGCAACTTGCGCATCGGAAGCAAATCGGAATTGCTCTCTAAATGTCTTGAGCCACTTTCACACAGTGTGTTTGATGAGCAATGTGAAGTTGTAATACTGGATGGCGCTGCAGTGGTCAACTTCTTGAAACCAAATGATGCCAATACATTTCAAGACTATGCCACCAGTGTCTTCCTCCCATATGTGAAACGGCAACTCAAAGACGCGGCCAGAGTTGATATCATCTGGGATTGTTATGTAGATGATAGCTTGAAAGCTACTGTCAGAGGAAAACGGGGAATAGGGATTCGCAAGCGAGTGAGCGCCAACACCAAAATGCCTCAAAATTGGAATGGTTTCTTAAAGGTAGATGAAAACAAGAAAGAACTATTTGACTTTCTAGCAACCTTCGTGCAAGATATCGAGGATGGTGGCAATGCTGTCACAACATACGGCAGCAGTGTGGTCACTAACAACAAAGACATTGACTGTTCTTCACTTCAGCCTTGCACACACGAGGAGGCAGATACCCACATCATGGTCCATCTGGCACATGCCAGCAGGAATGGTCACAAGAGAATTGTCATCAGAACAGTTGACACAGATGTTGTTGTTTTGGCACTTTCTGTCTTCCCAAGTCTCACCATTGACAAGTTATGGATCTCTTTTGGAATTGGGAAAAATTTCAGATACATTGCTGTCCATGACATCAGCCAGCATCTTGGGCCAGACAAGTGTGTAGCACTTCCCTTCTTCCACGCCTTCACTGGGTGTGACACGGTGTCATCTTTCCTCGGTAAAGGAAAGAAGACTGCATGGGATGCATGGATGGATGGATGATGATGATGTTACATCATTTATCAAGAAATTGACTTGTTCACCAGAGTCTGTCAATGAGGGTAATATCCATGTACTTGAAAGGCTTGTTATCTGTATGTATGACAAGACATGCAGATTTCTGAGAGTTGATGCCTGCAGGAAATACCTATTCTCGTCAAAGGGAAAGACAATGGACTCTTCCTCCAACAAGGAGGAGCCCTTGCAGCCCTTGTTCAGCAAACATATGCAGCCCTTGTTCAGCAAACCAAGAGAGCTGTATTTCAAGGCATACATGTGTGGGGTCAAACACTATCACAAGAGCCCTTGTTAACCAGTCCCCAAGAATATGGATAGCAGAGGCTCCAATGGGAAGTGGATACCTCTATGGACCACACTACCGGCAGCTGAAGCATCTTGTCAAGAACTCTTGCAATGTGGCTGCAAGAAAGGATGTAAAAGACGATGTAAATGCAAGAGAAACAATCTTCCCTGCACTACTCTCTGTGCATGTGGGGGTGGACTGTGTTAAGGCAAGGAAAGAGTTTATGATGAACAGATGGAAAGTTAATTGTTGCACTTGGATAAAATAGACTAAATATTTGATAGGAATTTTACCTCTATACGAATTGATCTATAAAACAGTTTCTTGGATGTGTTTTATATATATATATATATATATATATATATATATATATATATATATATATATATATATATATATATATATATATATATATATATATATATATATATATATATATATATATATATATATATATATATATATATATATATATATATATATATATATATATATATATATATATATATATATATATATATATATATATATATATATATATATATGTTTACCAATATATATATATATATATATAATATGTCCTTGACATTAAGAAGAAATAAAATTGCATTTGTTCTGACTTATTTGTTGAAAGCAATATCAGTGGAGGTTCCAGCATTTTGGTGCATAATATATAATCATGTGACCCTTTAATTGTGTTGTTGAGTATATCAAATTATACATTTATTATCTTTTGAAGGTGTTCAATAGTTTTAACATAATTATACACATATATAGTATAAGAGAAAATTAACAACACATGATAATTAAACCTCAAAGTGTAGACATTACAGAAATATTGCTTGTTTTGTGGTAAACATGACACGCATGGACGCCATCTTGGATAAAACCGGAAGTTGGCAGAATTTTCAATGTCCCTATATCACAAATCATCAGTAACATATACAGTGATGTTATTGCCAAATTTGACGTTTTTATCACAAAAATCACAATTCGCCCAAAAATTGTCAAAATCCGCCGGACTATTGAGGGTCTTTGGGGTCTTAAGGGTCTGAAAGGTCTTAAGGGTCTTGAGGGGTTTAAGGGGTTGGGTCTTCTGGGTGTTAAGGTTCTTCAGGGTCTTAAAGGTCTTAAGAGTTTTGGGCATCTTAAAGGTCTTTCAGGGTCTTTAGGGTCTTCAGAGTTTTAAAGGGTCTTCAAAGGTCTGAGGGGTCTCATCAGTCTCTAGGGTCAAATGTTACATTCAAACAGTACATAATTAATAGATATCTAGTCACATGGTTTCATGCATGGCCAGACAGCAGACGGCTTCATGGAAGGACTGGGTTTTTCTTTTTATAGAAATAGATATACATAAATAAAGTGATGGTCTTTGGGTTTCATCTTGACCTTTGTGACCATGACCTTTGACTTTTTGACCTATTGACCTCAAAAACAATAGGTTTCCAGCTTGTCACTACTTCTACCAGGTGGTGAAGTTTCATGAACATCAGAGTAAAAATGTGACCTGTAGGCGACTGGAATACAAACAACCAGACAGACAAACAGAAAGAACTAGAATGGCAGTTCCGAGCGCACAGCTCCACCAGGTTGAACAGTTTAAGTTTTATATTCCACTGATCAGTCGGGACTGGATCCAGACTTGAACCATAATCGAAATGGCTTGTTCTTGTCACCTTAGCAACTCATCCATCTAGTTGTGTGATCACTCGTCCACAACTTTTTGAGATGTCATGCTATATATTAGTTTTAGCTCAATCTCTAAATGGTGAAGAATCAATAAAAAATACTCGATGGGCATTCGGTGGAGCACATACCTCCGCTACGTCATGCCTGATCCACGAGAACATATCAGGCCCAATACATTTTTAAAACATCATGTTATACAGTACTAGATCGTTTTTGGCCCTATCTCTCAATGGTGAAGAATCACTTTATAAATAAAATAATTCTCGTATCCAGATCCGGATTCGGATCTTCACCAAAATCGAATCAATTCGTCGTGGTCAAACACCCAACCTATCCACCAAGTTTCGTCCAAATCCTTTCACAACTTTTTGAGATATCCTGCATACAAACAAGAAGACATCGTACAAAGCACAAGATATGTAAAATACAGAAAACAAATTTGACCTCAAAAATAATTGCTGGTTAAATTCAATGACCGAATATGCAAATCCTATTCAAATTTTAAGTCAATCAGATGAAAATTGAAAATTTTAGAAATTCGGCCAATGTTGTCCTTTTGGTCGATGTTGACCTTAAAAATAATTAGTGGTTGAATACAGTGACCTGAAATATAAATCCTCTTCAAATTTGAAGTCAATCAGATGAAAATTGAGGATTTTAGAAATCTCACTTAAGTTGTTGACCGTTGACGTTTTGACCTCAAAAACAACAGGCTTCTTCCTAATGACAAACTGTACCATGTGGTGAAGTTTCGTGAAGATCGGTTAAAAATTCTGACATGTAGGTGACAACCAGACAGACAGACAGACAGACAGAATAACAAAATCGACGACCCAATATACTTGAAAAATCTTCGATTTTGCAAGTAACAAACAGACAGAAAAGGGTGAAAGCACAACATCCTTGACCTTCGGTGGTGGAGGTAATGATTGGACCTGGCCACGGATCTTCACCAATATGTAATCAATTCTTCCTTGTCACACACACAACCTTCCCGCCAAATTTTGTCCGAATCCGTCCACAACCTTTTGAGATATCCTGTTCCTGTTCACAGACAAACAAGCAGACACACAGGGGTGAAAACTCAACCCCCGTCCACCTGTGGTGGCGGAGATTAAAACAGCGGACGCCACCAACTAATATGCTTATGAATTTCACAAGTAACAGACAAACACACAAACAGACAATTTTCGAACTTAACTGTAATGATTTCCGGAATTTGGGAAGAGATGACATTTCTTTTAAATCTTATTCCCTTACACCATTGTTTCATGTTCGTGACAAACTTTTGATAGGTTGGTGAAACCATTTGGATCTTTCATCGCTGGACAGTACCTGCTGCTTTAACAAGCAATCCTTCACCCCCCCGCCCCCCATTTTCATCCTCTCACCACCGACCACCACCAACACTTCATCTCCAAACGCCCCCATATTTCATCTCATCCCCCCAACCACCACCCAACTTTATCTCCCACCCCACAACCACTACTCCACTTTATCTCCTCCCCCCTGCACACATTATCCAACCACCATCTCACTCCCCTGCATTACCTAACCACCACTACCCTCCTTCCCTTCCACTCCAACCACACTGAACTCAAACCATCGTTCACATTCTTTACAGGATTGAAAAAAATATTTTATAGATCATGTGAATGTTTGGGTTTATCAAATACTGTACTCTAAATATGCAAACAATACCCGATTGAGACATTTACATGAACACGCTTTCAACATGCACCACAGTACTGTATGGAGAACACAATGTTCAGGTATAAAAGATATGGCTAACTTAAACTAATGCTGATGTGGAAAACAACGAAAGGGCGTGAGGTTGAGAATGATGATAACCATCTGCATTGAAACATATGAATCATTTCTTGAAGTGAAGGTTCATTGGTCAAAGGAAGTTCATCAGTGAACTGCCAGTTCATTGAACCAGCGCTGCCTTCAGATGGGCCAAGCTTCTCGTGAGGTTATTTATGATCACTTCTGGACAGTATCAATGCTTGGTGTGAATGTTTACACAAGGAATTTGGAAGTCGGAGGAGGCCCTTTGGCCCATCGAGTCTGTGCTACATCAACACCATATTAATTTAATCTCACAGTTTATCACTTAAATTCACTTGGCATGAGGGATGGGGGACAGTAGAACAGTAGGGCAGGTGCAGACCCCACTAGAGTGTTTTACACACACACACACACACACACACACACACACACACACACACACACACACACACACACACACACACACACACACACACACACACACACGAAGAGGGCCACCAAATATGTCACAAGCAAATGTGCAAAACAATCACCAAAGTATACCAACGTAGAACGAAGCTGATCCTGAAAACGTATCTCTCCCCAAGAAACAAAATCAAATCCATAAACCAACTCGCAGTATCAGTGTCAAAATACAGCTGTGGAATAATAAACTGCCCACAATCAGAAATCAATAAGTTAGACATAAAAGCATTAAAACTCCTCACCATCACAAAATGTTCCACAAAAACCAGTGCATCCCGAGAATATACCTGTTGAGACGAGGGGAAGGGAGCAGCCTGATAGAACTCAACCAGGTGCACAGAGCGACGAGTCTAGGACCAGCTGAGGATGTGAAATGCTCAACCGACTATCGGATTCAATTTGTAAACAAACATGAACACAACAAACCTGAAAAAGTATCCCTAACTAACCTTACAAAGAGCTTCCAAAAACAGGTGTGGATAGATAGAAGATACCGCAAAGGAAAATGAAACGGCAACAAATACAGCCCAACGATTGAAATATATATATATATATATATATATATATATATATATATATATATATATATATATATATATATGTATACATGCACCAACAACTGGGAGAACGACAAAAAGAGCAGGAAAATACAAAAAAGTATTGACTTGAGTTGGGATCAACAAAAGGTTCGTTGGAATGGCTAAGGAGAGGTCAGCTCAACTGGGACGGAGAACGAGTGATAATTACTGCCCAAGATCAAGGACACGACACCGATGGATATTAAAAGATGGAGGTACTGAAACAGACGGACAAGTGTGGATTCTGCAAGACAGAAAGGGAAAATGCAAATCACCTGCTTTCGGGATGTAAAAAAACAATTATGAGAAGAACTTTACACACAACGGCACAACAAAATATGTAAAGTGATTCATTGGCACAACTGAAAACATTTCAACATTCCAGTTCCAGAAAACTGAAGGAAACACGAACAGAGGGGAATCATTGAAAATAAGGACGTCATGCTCACGTACGACCTGATGGTCCCATCGAGCGTGAACATCGAAAACAAAGCTTTGCGATCGGACATCGTTCTCAGGAACAAAAAGGAAAAGACTGCATTGCTAACTTGAGAGATCAGTACCAAGCGATTTTGGGTTAAATAAAGTAGAAATCAAGAAAATGACCAAATACCAGGACTTAAAAATGAGATCAAGAGTTCTTGGAAGATGAGGAGGATCAAAAGTACACCACCAGTGATAATTGGAGCAACAGGAAAGAATTAAGAAGAACCTCACTGAGATTTTAAAACCATCCCAGGAAATATTATTCCAAACGAATGACAGTTGGAATCCATCCGGGGCTCAATAACAATCCCAAAGAGAGCCCTCGGCACCAAACTTTGAGAACAACAGAGATGAACAGCTTGGTCCATGAAATGTGTTCACCACTTACTGAAGAAAACACAGATACTTTGAGTAAAGAGAGGACTTTGGTCCATCGCCTCAAAACCGCAAATGGAGAAACAAAACCAATCACAAACATATGTATGTGTATTGTGTATAATATATATATATATATATATATATATATATATATATATATATATATATATATATATATATATATATATATATATATATATATATATATATATATATATATATATATATATATATATATATATATATATATATATATATATATATATATATATATATATATATATACATATATATATATATATATATATATATATACATATATATATATATATATATATATATATATATATATATATATATATATATATATATATATATATATATATATATATATATACATATATATATATATATATATATATATATATATATATATATATATATATATATATATATATATATATATATATATATATATATATATATATATATATATATATATATATATATATATATATATATATATATATATATATATATATATATATATATATATATATATATATATATATATATATATATATATATATATATATACATATATATATATATATATATATATATATATATATATATATATATATATATATATATATATATATATATATATATATATATATATATATATATATATATATATATATATATATATATATATATATATATATATATATATACATATATATATATATATATATATATATATATATATATATATATATATATATATATATATATATATATATATATATATATATATATATATATATATATATATATATATATATATATATATATATATATATATATATATATATATATATATATATATATATATATATATATATATATATATATATATATATATATATATATATATATATATATATATATATATATATATATATATATATATATATATATATATATATATATATATATATATATATATATATATATTTTAAAATATATATATATATATATATATATATATATATATATATATATATATATATATATATATATATATATATATATATATATATATATATATATATATATATATATATATATATATATATATATATATATATATATATATATATATATATTTTTAATATATATATATATATATATATATATATATATATATATATATATATATATATATATATATATATATATATATATATATATATATATATATATATATATATATATATATATATATATATATATATATATATATATATATATATATATATATATATATATATATATATATATATATATATATATATATATATATATATATATATATATATATATGTATAATATGTATAAGTATGTATATATATATATATATATATATATATATATATATATATATATATGTATAATATGTATATATACACACATATATGTACATATATGTTGTTCGTATTTCAGGTGCTCCCGTTAGGGTCGCCACAGCGGATCATCCGTTATGATCCGCATACTGATTTGGAATAGGTTTTATGCCAGATGCCCTTCCTGACGCAACCCTGGTCTCCTCTTACGCCACAGGGATATATATATATATATATATATATATATATATATATATATATATATATATATATATATATATATATATATATATATATATATATATATATATATATATATATATATGAGGCCCGCAAGGAGGAGTGATGTAAGCGACATTTTTAAATAATATGATGATGATAGGCTCGGATGATAGGGTAAGGGTTGAAATAGTGCTATATGGCATTCACTCTAAAATGGCCGATGTGTCCCTCACATCACTCCTCCTCATGGCACCTCATATAAGCCTGGTGTTGGATCAGTGGTTAGGGTAGTGGCTTGGGATCCAAGGGTCCTGAGTTCAAGCCCTGTTGGCTGTTGAATTAATACACACCAGGGGGTTGACTCAGCCTGTCATCCTTCCGAGGTCGGCAAATGGAGTACCAGCTTGCTGGGATAATTGAGCCATTCGAGTATCCTGCGATAGAGGGGCAACCTGTCCAGGATTGCGCCCATCAGCCCAGGAAACTGCTTCAGCATCATCGACACTCTTTGTTGAGAGTATGGTTCCAAAAAAAACATATATATATCTTTCTCTCTCTCTCTCTCTCTCTCTCTCTCTCTCTCTCTCTCTCTCTCTCTCTCTCTCTCTCTCTCTCTCTCTCTCTCTCTCTCTCTCTCTCTCTCTCTCTCTCTCTCTCTCTCTCTCTCTCTCTCTCTCTCTCTCTCTCTCTCTCTCTCTCTCTCTCTCTCTCTCTCTCTCTCTCTCTCTCTCTCTCTCTCTCTCTCTCTCTCTCTCTCTCTCTCTCTCTCTCTCTCTCTCTCTCTCTCTCTCTCTCTCTCTCTCTCTCTCTCTCTCTCTCTCTCTCTCTCTCTCTCTCTCTCTCTCTCTCTCTCTCTCTCTCTCTCTCTCTCTCTCTCTCTCTCTCTCTCTCTCTCTCTCTCTCTCTCTCTCTCTCTCTCTCTCTCTCTCTCTCTCTCTCTCTCTCTCTCTCTCTCTCTCTCTCTCTCTCTCTCTCTCTCTCTCTCTCTCTCTCTCTCTCTCTCTCTCTCTCTCTCTCTCTCTCTCTCTCTCTCTCTCTCTCTCTCTCTCTCTCTCTCTCTCTCTCTCTATATATATATATATATATATATATATATATATATATATATATATATATATACATACACACAATTGCAAATAAAACCTGTCGCTTCGCTGAGAGGAGTAATAATGGGGGAAGGGGGTTGACTGAGGAGGGAAATGAAGGAGAGAGAGGAAGAGAGGAGAGGAGGCAGTAGGGAGGGGGAAGCTAAGAAGGGGGGGGAGGAGTGAGAAAGGGGGGAGATGGGGAGAACGATGCCTTTGTGTGAGGAGGCGGAGAGAAAGAGAGAAAGAGAAAAAAAATAAAGACCCGTATCTTGCCAAAAGGTGACCATGTGACCTTCTTTAAGTTCACACTGAGGTGAACAGAGTTGCTATCCACCAGGAGCGACTCCTTGAGGAATATCTGCCTTCGAGAGATTCCGATGTGAATCATTCTACAGAGTAACCATGAAAAATATGCGTTTGCCTCATAACGTCACCAAATGACGTCATCATGTCTCAAGCTTGACATATCCAGAAAGCACTCATCGAGGTGTTCAATTTGAGGTACTACACGATATGGTTCCTAAAACTTGGAAATTTGACCTTGGGGTCAAATATGTTTGACCTTCGGCACTAACTATGAAGGTCAAGGCCAATCGCCACCAAAAATTAATCAGCTGAGCGCCAGACCATGAACTATATTCCTATGAAGTTTGAAGACGATCCGATCAAAATTACTCAAAAAAAATAAGGGTTTCGTCGACTCCCCTGATTTGCGACAAAGTGACCTTGACCTTTGACCTTGACCTTCAAAATTTTATGCGCTGAAAGGGACCTCTATAGGCCTCTGATATATGCGAAGTTACAAAATTTTCCAATGATAACTGTGCTCTGCAGAATTTTTTATATGTGATTACAGACAAACAAAAAAAAAACATACAAGCTGACTAACATATCTTGCAAAAACTTCCTTTTGGCAAGATAAAAAGAGAAAGGTGAATGGTGCAGGTGGGGTTAGTAAATAGAATGATATGATCTGCTTAATGACCAAACACACACACACACACACACACACACACACACACACACACACACACACACACACACACACACACACAAATAACAACTCATGTCAGAACAGCTGTACACACAACGACACAACAGGGTTTGTCAAGTAATCTGCAGGCACATCTGCAAAAACTTTGATATCCCAGTTCCAGAGAATTTGTGGGAACATGAACCAAAGTAATCACTGAAAACATGGAAGTACCTACCGTTCACATACGAACTAATAATCCCATTGAGCGTGAACATCGAAAATGAAGCGTTGCAATCAGATATCATAGTTAGATATAAAAAAGAGAAGGCATTGCTTATTCAGGTGTTAAACCAGTAATTCTGGACTAAATGATGCAGAAATCTAGAAAATGACCAAACACCAAGACCTCAAGAATGAAGTGTGAAGATCCTAAAGCAGAAGAATGCCAAAGTTGTACCAGTGATAGCTGGACCTACAGGAATGATGACAAGGAACCTCACAGATATATTAAACATAGGAGCAGTACCCCTGGGTGCTCACCTCGTAGTGGCTGGATAGGATAACCAGGTAACCAATGGTAGGCATGTATGACCCACAAAATATATAATTGAGAAGAAAATAAATACATATTTGGGCGGTAACTCACTATCCTCCCCCCCCTCCCACCGCGTGAACTCCCTCTGTCGACCCCTTCAGACCTCCTTTTTTATGCCATCACGGGTGATGAAGGTTGTGATCAAAATTCATTGAAATCGTATGTGTAATTTCTGAGAAGTTGCAAGTATTTTGTGAATGAACCGACGACATGCCATCTCATAAGCTCCCTGAAACTATTTTACAATTGAGCAAAAAACCATCCCTGGGAATATTATTACAAACGAACTACAGTTGCAAGCTGTCTGGGGCTCAGTGATGATCCTAAAAAGAGACATAAAACTTTGAGAACAGAAAACTTCACAGCTTGGTCCATGAATCATCACCCCTTACCAAAATGAAGGTGGATACTTTGAGCCTGCCCTGGGACGACTCCATTCCACATTCTGAAACCCGCATATAGATACCAATCAACGACACACACACACACACACACACACACACACACACACACACACACACACACACACACACACACACACACACACACACATACACACACACACACAAACACTGAGACCTGGTCGGTCTCTGTTTCACCTCGTGATGAATCCCCACCCACATGTGGAGAAAGCAGGCAAAAACAGCCACAACACAACACAACACAACACAACACAACACAACACAACACAACACAACACAACACAACACATGCACGCACGCACACCGAGTCGGTCTGTTTCACCTCCTGACACACACGCACCACACGTGAGATAGCAGGCAACAACAGCAACTTGCACATGCACACACACATACACACCACACACACACACACACACACACACACACACACACACACACACACACACACACACACACACACACACACACACACACACTTTGAGACCTGGGGTGGGAGCATTCAAAACCAACAGCTCGTACATGCAGTGACCTTTCCACGCCACCGGTCGGCTCCACATCTGATTCGTACATGCTACAGTCCTCTCAACAGGGGGTGAAAGATGGGGGACCAGGGGGAAAGTTGGGAAAGAGAGACAGAGGAGTGGAGAGAGAGAGGGGGAGAGGGGAGGAGTTGAGAGAGAGAGAGAGAGAGAGAGAGAGAGAGAGAGAGAGAGAGAGAGAGAGAGAGAGAGAGAGAGAGAGAGAGAGAGAGAGAGAGAGAGATTGGAGTTGGGGTTGGAAAGAGGGATAGGGGTTTCAGAGAGGTGGTAGAGTTAGGAGGGAGATGGGTAAGGGATTCCGTCAGAGGTGACATCCAGTTTATCATCCATCTGAGAGACGACAAGCACAGTGATGAATCCTCCAGCCGGTGAAACACTGGGAGGACAGTTTAGAGCTGGGTTGGGATTCGAACCCAGGCTACACAGAGTGAGCATGTGACTTTTCCTGCCATGATGTGGCGATTCCTGACTTCAGAACTGAAAAAAAAAATTCTCATTGTGATCAAATAATATATTTTGCCTTCCTACCTCCAGTGTAGAACCATGGTATCACAATTGAATGTTGAAGTACGTGCCAAGTGGCTTCACCACGCAATGCACGAAACGTTTGAAGAAACTTTTAAAAGTTAAACGTTTAATTTATATTTGTATTTATCGATGCCGAAGTGATGGGTCGTATAATGTCGTCAAAAACGGGAAACGTCGTGGACGTGGCCAACGTGGCCAGAACAAAATGTGGCCAATGCAGGCAAGTAGCCCTGAACTTTGGTCAAGTCGATCTATATCCAGTATTCAGTGACAGTGTGAATATTGTAGAGCGCTGGCTTAAGAACTCCAACAAAACGGTCAATAATAAACGGCTCCCTTGGCACACAATTGGCAATCACCGTACCCTCATATTAAACATACACCTCCCGGAGACACCCAAAATGTCACATATGTCTGAATTGGAAAAATTAACACTTTTCTCGGAGTCTGAACTGTTTGTAAGTTCGATCCTGGAGCTTAAATTTTGTAATTCTCCTTAATTTAAAATATACTTGTGAACATTGCATGTGCGGAAAGGAACTAAAGCAACGACCGCTGACATCTCCGGGAGTTTATCGGCATTACAATGTACGCAGCGATCCGTAGCTATGATGAACAGGCATTCGATAACATGAGTGAAGAAAGTGAAAAAAAACAGGATCGTTAAGAAATTGATGCGGCCTGTTCCAAGTCAAGGCAAGGTTAATCAGGCCAAAAAAACATGGCGGCTTCAGACCTGAGTGAGGTTATCCAGGAAACACCTTAAGACCCCAGAGTGAGGTGGCCGAGGATCGCCTGATAAAGGATATAATTAAATAATGCCGTTATTTACTTTCAAAGGGGTGTTTTAATTAACCCAAACACCCAATTTTCACTCTTGCACTTTCTTGGAGTTTTCTTAGTGTGCACGCAAAGTTTCAGGCTGCTCGGTTTTATGGTTTTAGTGTTATGGAGGAGACACACATGCACACACGCACACACACACACACACACACACACACACACACACACACACACACACACACACACACATTGACATTTATTAATAAATATTAGCATTTAAGCTGTTCTCGCACTAATCCGAGTATCTCTCAAAATCTTTGAGCCAAGCAGGTGGTCTTCTAACCCTCATGCAACCATGCAACCATGGACTTGCATCCATTTCGTTCCTTTCATTTCCCTCTCGATTAGCAACCATTTCATTCCTTTCATGTCCCTCTGTGACCGGCGTTAGTGCAGTCTCTGGAGAGAGGGCCAGGTGCGATGCGTTCCATTTCTTCCCATCACTGAATACGTATGTGCCTCGTCCTATTTTCTCCCGAATCAACATCGGATCAGTGTATTTTGTAGTCCTTTTCCTCACATGCACGGGTTTCTTTACTTTCACATAATCCTTTGGTTGAAATGTCGGAATATTCGCTCCCATTCTTCAGTCGGGGTACTCCTTGCTTTTTGTCTGTCTTTTCATGACAGTGTCTCTCATGTTCAGGAGCGGTTCGGAATCACTGATGATCAGAAAGATGTTCAGCTTGGTGTGCATCTTCCTTTTGTGGAGCAACTCGAATGGCGATACACCAGTAGTGGCGTTTGGTGTTGCCCGGTAATTTTAAAGGAATTCAGTCACCGCAGGTTTCCAAGGTTTACTTTCTCGTACCACATTCTGTGTACACTCCTTCAGCACTCTGTTAAACCTCACCACAGAACCATTAGCTTGGGGGTAGTAGACGCTGGAACGACTTTGCTGAATTTCTCTCTCTTCCAAAAACTGAGAGAAGGCAGTAGAAGTGAATTGCGGTCCATTGTTGGAAATGATCCAGCGGAGATTTCTGTTCGACTGAAAACCGAGCACAGGAAAGTAGTAACGACCTCTGTGATGACACTTGAAGTGAATGCCACCTTAGGCCACTTACTGTAATAATCGATAATGGTGATGGCATAGCAGCAATCAAATGTGTATACCTGGTGTTGGCTTAATGGTTAGGGGGGTGAGTTTAGGATCCTGGGATAAAATCCCCATCAGCTGTTGAATTTATACCAGGTAGGGTTGACTCTGCCTGTCATCCTTCGGAGGTCGGCAAAATGAGTGCTTGCTTTCTGGTATCCTGTGTCGGAGTGGCAACCCGTCCAGGATTGTTCCTAATAGCCAAGGAGACTACTTAGGCAGCACCAATGCTCTGCATAGATTATGGTCCCAATGGATGGATGGATGGAATCTAATGTGCAAAGTTTGAACGGTCCAACTGTCTCCAGTACAGCTGTTTTGGCAGAATTGAGACCGAGGAGCCAGTATCCACGATGAGCTCTACATTGCAGGTATGTTTAGTAGGTGCCTTCATTTGTATATTACAGAAAAATTTGTCCTTTGTAAAGACAGAATCATTCAAGTCAAGTATAGTCAGTTCAGGAACGACAACCTCACTCACCTCTTTCTCAGTAGAATGGCAGACTTTTGAGAAGTGTCCCACTTTCCCACGTGCATTTCATTTCGCCATTGAAGCAGGGCAAGAAAGCACATCAGCAAGTAGGTTTACAGACCCACAACTGTTTCATGAACGTTGAGTTTTTATGGATGAAGAATCCACAGCACAGGTAAAGGTGAAGAAGCAGAATGTAATTCCTTGCGATGAGCGGCTTTGATTGTTTGCACGGAACCTGGATCAGACAGCAAGGTTGCATTTGGCAGTGCCATATTAACTGCTTCTGGCAGGATCAGCTGTGGCTCTAACAGTCATCTTTCACAAATTCTGTTCTTCGAATCACATTCTACCAGTTGATCACAGAACGTCTCCTCCTCCATCCTTCCAAACTCACAAGAGGCAGTTGGCTCATGTAAGGCCACAACATATTCATTGATCGTCTCCTCAGGCCTCTGAGCCCTCTGACAGAATTTATGGCGTTCAGCAACCACATTGATTTGCAGTATGAAGTGCTTTTCCAAAACAGCGGCAGCAGACTCGTATTACTTGTATCTGGTAAGTTGTATAAAAAGTCGTCCCTCCATCCCCAAGCAATGCCACAGGATGGCACACTTTCGGCTCGCAGACCAGGCCGCACCAGCAGTGTCAATCACAAACAAGTAGTTCTCAAACATTTTCTGTCAAGTAGGGAACAGAATATCAGGTTTCCCCATGTAGGGCACAAACAGTGCACGTAAGAGAAAAGAGAAATCCCATCCTCGTCACTAAAATTGCTGCGTTTTGAGAAGAATCAGGTCCGGACCACAGGAAGACAGCAACAGACTTTATTACATCTTGGCCATGTCTCTCTACTGCTCAACTTCTCCATATAATACCATGTATCATTGTGAAATGCCCTCATGTGTCCAAAGTGGAATTAGTAATTTCATCATAATTATACGAACAAGACACAACATTGGTGAACTCCAATCGTCAAATATGGTATAAAATGTGAAAAATAACTGTAAATTAAGACCTTTCCATGATCGGTAAGATCGGCGAAGGAGTCACGTGACCTCTCAAATGCGCTAATCATTCAAAAACCGAAAATAGCACAAAGACAACGCAGACATCAATTTAAAGGTAATTTTACTGCTCATCTCACGATATAACTCTTAAGCGTGAAAGAGGAGGTGGTATAACAAAAATGGTTACCACCTGAGCGAACTTCACCAAATATACACTCCAAATATCCATCGTGTGGTTTGAAAAAAGCAGGTTAAGGTTATGATTTTATTTTTGATCGTAATTTGATTGTCGATGTCTCACCTCAAATGAGAATTTTTTGGAGTGTGTATTCTTGGTAGAAATGGGAATTAAATGTAAAAATTCAGTGACGAGATATTGTTGTGGGTGATATGGTAGATATTGTAGCCGGTAACTTTGGCAACCATTAATATTTTCGATTTTCAAATGGTTTCTGGTCACTATCACAGAAAAGTTCAATCACAGGTGAGATATATTTCATTTCTTACAATATTATCGATATCTCAAAAATCTTCACGATATCTTATCTTCGGGGCAATTCAAAAATTATGTACCTAACGCGTGGGGGTTGGGGTTTGGAGTGGGGTGGGGGGGTTGTGTGTCTAAACGTTATTAAGGTTTACTGAGGGTTTGGGGAGTATTTCCAAAGCTATTATGTCACAACCTTTTTTGTTACATATTAAAATGAGTTATTTTTGGCATTTTTGCCAATTTTTTTTTTGTAGCATTTATGTAGCAATGCCAAATAATAGCATTTTTGGACGTTTCTGGCTGAGCTTTCCTGTCACCTTGAATGAGGTTCTGACAGAACTTTTCTCTATTAGCCATGGCTTTGCTGAGAGATCTCACTGTAAGCTGGTCGATGGAAGAAAAAAGGTGATGCCACCTCCATGAGAAGAGGAAGAAATGGGAGGAAGAAGAGGCTGCAGCAGGAAAATAGGTTGTCCATATCCCTGTATATAAATTGAATAGTTTTTGTTTGTGATCTTACTGCTTTGAGCTCCCAAAGTTAATTCGCGACTAAACTTTCTACGTTTAGATTTTTAACCACGATGCACCAAAATGGGCATTTTAAACAGTCTTGAGGATGTCATTTGGCCCATTATTTCTGTGTTGCACTCCAGAGTTGATCAATTTATTTATAAACACGAGGTAACATTTTTACGACAGCTTCACTCCCTTTACACCCTGTTTGGCCTGTAGATCCCATTATGCTCTTTACACCCCTTAGACCCTTAGACATTTTGGAACCCTTCACACCCATTTCGACCCTTATAGACCTTCTTCAACTCTTTTCAGACGAAAAGACCTTCTCCGACCCTTTTCAGAACTATGGACCATTTAAGACCCTTTGGTCTGAGCTTTCGTAAGACCCTTTGGTCTGAGCTTTGGTTTCCCAGCTGAGCTTTCGTAATATCTCCCTCAATCCCAAGCAGTACTCTACTCCCCAATTTTTTAACAAATAGGAAAGAGAGTCCTTCTCAGGTGATGTTTCGTTTGCAGTCAACAAGCCTTCTCAAGCCAAGAGGCACAGCTAACCACAGGCAGCCATTTATAGCGAACCACTTCCGGTCACGTGTGTAAGTATGCACACATCTTTTGGTCATCAGAATGTGGCAATGTCACTCGTCGTTGGATTCACACTGATTCCGAGTCATTAAATATTTTTTTATTTTTTAAATCTGGTGTTGTAATTATGCATATGCACAGCCAAATGTGCCCCAGTACCTCCAGGTTAAGAACATGTTTTGGTTTTGCATGTGGATCGGGATGAGAGTGTGCACTTTCTGCATGTGTTCTGCATGTACCGGTGAAAGAACAGAGGGGTGGTCTAACAAATGAAACAATGAATCTCCCAATACAGTACAACCCATTGAATAAAGCATCAATAAAGGGATGGTGTAAACTGTAAAAGCAAGGATACAGGTAGGTTTAGCAATAGCAACTGCTCTCCCTCCCACCAATATCCCTCTCTCTCCCACCACTCTCCCTCACACCCCTGTTCCTCTCTCCAACTCCTTTCCCTCTCTCTGACCTCTCTCTGACCTCTCTCTCTCTCTGACCCCTTCCCTATCCCCCCCTTTCCTCTGCCCTCCCTCTTGCTCCCACTGCTCTCCCACTCTCCCACCCCTCCCCTCCCTCCCCCACCCCGACCCCTCCCCCTGCTCTCTGACCCCTCCCCTTCTATTGAGGGGACTGTTAAGGACTGAAGGTGTAGTTTTTAATTTAAAACTGCTTCCTCATAGGGTACATATAAAAATGAGATTCAGAGTGAGCCAACCAGAGGGGTGCAAAGGTCACTGCACGTCCCATTGTGAGCATGCAGGCAGGCAGGCCTTGGTGAGGGAGACAGTGTGGGTTTTAAATGCCCCCGCCCAGTTTTATATTGAACCCGGAGGTTAAAAGGAAAATGTTTCTGTTTGGGCGTGCGTATTATCGCCCTTCTCTTCCTCTTTGGTCAGGTCAGGTTCGATCTGTGACCTGCTACAGGTACCATGTAAACCTGTACTAACCTGTTCCATGGTCGGGTTGTCGGCGACTAAACCGTCTCCCCCACCAGGTTTTCTGGTGAGGAGGGTGTTTGGATATGGACACCCAGCAGGATTAAAAACAAAACCTGTCAAAGGGCGGAAGAGCTCCTTGTGAGCCAACGGCCATCCATATCTAGGGCCCAAATGTGTCTGCGGACGTCCTCCTGCAGTTGGGTCACTTCTTATTAGGAGGTTGGTGGCAGGATTTGCACTCCGGCCACCGCAAAACCCTTCATTCCGCAAAACGCAAAAATGCAAAAAAATCTGAAAACCCACTCCGTGGGAGTACCTCCTGCGCAGCTTCCCGTCGCAGGGCAGCTGACCGGATGATGGGATTGGGGCAAAGCCTTCGGGACCCCCAATCTTTGATGATAGTATGGAAACCACGGGGTAACATCCCTGGGTCAGATTGCGGGAGAGTGTGTCGGAGTGGTGCTGGGGTGTTGTCCACCAGACGGCGGTCTCCTTGGGTTAACCTGAGGCGGTCCCTTCGGGTGGGTGCCTGGAATGTCCTATCCCTAAGAGAGGATGATCACCTGTCTCTGTTATCATCTGAGCTCAAGCGTTTGGACATCGGGATTGCAGCTCTCTCTGAGGTTCGGAGACCGGATTGCGGCGAGATAATGGTGGGTGGTTACACCTACTATTGGTCTGGTCGCTCTGATGGTTACCATACCCAAGGAGTTGCTGTAGCTGTGTCCAATAAGCTGACCCCAATGATAATTGAGGTAACACCGGTCAACGAGCGTATTATGAGATTAAGGATTCGCCACTCCTTAGGTGTCATTTTCCTGGTCTCTGTTTATGCTCCGACTGAGGTGAGTGATCTCACCGTGAAGGATGCATTCTACGCCACACTCGAGTCTGTGGTTGATCAGTGCCCCAGACGAGATGCACTTCTAGTCTTGGGGGATTTCAATGCATCGACTGGAACTGATAGGGATGGTTATGAGGTGTGTGTTGGTCCCCATGGGTCAGGAACTATGAACCAGAATAGCACTAAGTTCCTTGACTTTGCAAGAAGTCATGGACTTAGGGTGGCTGGTTCATGGTTTCAGCGCCCACAAGCTCATCGCTGGACTTGGTATTCCAACGCTGGCGGTGTGGCAAAGGAGATTGACCATGTCCTCATTGACGGTCGTTGGAGGATGATCCAGAACTGCAGAGTCGACTGGAGTGCTCAGTTCCTCAATACTGACCACAGGCTTGTTGTAGCAACTCTAAAGCTGCACCTTAAATCCTGGAGAATGGTACCATCCCAGCCTAGGCTGAATGTTGCCAAGCTCAGGGATGAGAGAGTAGCTGAGGAGTTTGCGAACAGGCTGAGTGGACACTTGGGGGGTCTGGGTGCTTTGGGGGGTCCTGAAGAGTTGTGGAGCGCCTTCAAGACCACTGTCCTTGATGTTGCCGGTGGATGCCTTGGAGCTCACCGCAGGGCAAAGAAGAATTTTGTCTCTCAAGGGACACTGGATACCATTGACCAGAGTCGCAGGGCCAGGCTGAATGGCAGAGCTGAGCTGTTCAGGGAGCTGAGGCGAAAACTGTACGTGCACTGAGGGTGGACAAGGAGGCCTATGTGCGAGGAATCTGTGAGGGGGTAGAGCATCACCTGTGGACAGGTGATTCTCGTCCTGCTTACAGGGGAATTCGCGCATTACGTTCATCCAAGCCCATCCCTCGGAGCACTGCAGTTCGAGCGGAGATTGGTAGGCTCTTGACAGAGGAGTCTGAAGTGAAGGCCCGCTGGGCTGGTTACTTTGAGCGGTTGTACCAGGCTGATCCCCCAGCTGTCGAGTTGGACGTCAAGGGTGTTACAATCCCTGTTGCTGACCCTCGAATCAACTGTGGTCCACCTTCGCTTGTGGAAACACGGGCTGCGGTGAACCAGTTGAAACGGGACAAAGCTCCAGGGATCTGTGGCATCCATGCTGAACTTCTCAAGGCTGGTGGAAATGCTGCACTCGTGTCGTTGCATGCAGTTTTGTGCTCTGCCTGGGACACAGGCATCATCCCAACTGACTGGAAGAGGGGCTTTGTTGTCCCTCTCTTGAAAGGGAAGGGTGATCGCCAAGACTGCAACAACTACCGAGGGGTGACGCTGCTCTCAGTGCCGGGCAATGTCTTTGCTCGGATAATTCTCGATAGGGTTCGCCACCATCTGCTTGAGCACCAGCGTCCAGAGCAGTCAGGCTTTACACCAAAGAGGTCAACGATTGACCGTATCCTTGCCCTTCATGTCCTCACCGAACGCAGACGAGAGTTTCGGCAGGGGCTGCTTGCAGCCTATGTTGATCTCTGTAAAGCGTTCGATTCAGTGAATCGGGATGTCCTCTGGAGGATTCTTGGTCTTCGTGGGGTGTCACCAAAACTGATCGATCTGATGTCTGCACTCTACTCTGGTACTGAGAGTGCTGTGAAGTGTGGTGGTACCATCTCTGACTTATTTCCAGTTGTTACTGGAGTTCGTCATGGATGTATACTTGCCCCCACACTTTTCAGCACTTGTATGGACTGGATTTTAGGGAGGATGTCGGAGAGATCAAGTTGCGGTGCATCATTTGGCAATGTCAAGATCTCGGACCTTGATTTTGCAGATGATGCAGTCATCTTTGCGGAGACTTTAGACATCCTCTTGGGGGCCCTCGAGGTGCTGAATGAGGAGTCGGAGCCGTTGGGATTACGGGTTTCTTGGGTCAAAACTAAGATCCTGGCTTTCGGTGACATCTTGGATGCTGCTGTCCTGTCTGTGTCTGTTTGTGGTGAGGATGTTGAGGTCATGGAGAGATTCACTTTCCTTGGCAGTGATATTCATGTCTCTGCTGGCTGCGAGTCAGAGGTCAATAGACGTCTGGGTCGGGCCTGGGGAGTCATGGATTCACTGGATCATGGGGTGTGGCGCTGCCGGTACCTGTGCGGGAGGACGAAAGTCCGAGTCTTCAGGTCCTTGGTACTTCCAGTCTTGCTCTCTGGGTGCGAGACTTGGACTCTGACCAAGGATCTGAGACAGAGACTTAATTCCTTTGGTACCAGGTCTCTTCGGAGAATCCTTGGCTATCGCTGGTCGGATTTTGTGTCCAATGAGCGGTTGCTGAGAGAGACTCGGATGAGATTTGTCACCTGCATAGTCCGTGAGCGTCAGTTGCGGCTGTATGGACATGTGGCTCGTTTTCCTGACGCTGATCCTGCTCACCAGATTCTCTCAGCGAGGGAGTCTCATGAGTGGAAGAGGCCAGTGGGCCGACCACGTGCCTCATGGTTGCAGCAGGTTGACCATCATCTCAAGGAGATGGGGATGGGCCTGGCATCTGCCTGGGGGATGGCCAGACGGAGGCCCCTGGAGTACCGGCGGAAAGTGGACGCAGCGACGCGCTGTTCTGGCACATGCCCCCATACCTGACCTGACCTCTTCCTCTCCCATCACGCTGTCTTCCCTTCCCCACCCCTCATGCCACCTTTCCTCCCCTCATGCTGCCTTCCATTTCCTTCTCATGCTGCCTTCTTCCCCCCTCATGCTGCCTTCTTCCCCCCTCACGCTGCCTTCCCATTCCCTTCATGCTGCCTTCCCCTCCACTTCCGTTGCCTTACCCTCCACTTGCGTTGCCTTCCCTTCCCTTCCCTTCCCCTCACATAGCCTTCCCTTCACATCACGCTGCCTTCCCTCCATCTCCCCTCATGTTTACCTCCTCCCAAACCACCTCCCCTCTCTCCCCTCATGGACATCTCCAGGCAGTCTCTGCATGCTGTATTAATGTGCTGTTTTAATGTACGCCATTTCATTCAATGTTGTACTGTCTCCCTCCCCCCCCCACCCAACCACCCTTCTCCACAAGTCCCACTACCAAACACAAGTTGAGAACCCCTCCCCTCATGCTTTCCTCCTCCCAAACCCCCTCCCAAATCCCACCCCCCATCCTCCCACCTCCTCTCTCCCCCATCCTCTTGGTGCCACCCATCACACAGGTCGTGGGAAGCAGTAGGTCAGTGTCACCGCAGCAGCAGAGGGTTGACCAGGGGCTGATGCCTTTGCCTGCCCAGATGATAGCCAAGATGAAGATTGGGTAGGCAGAGTTGAGGCAATAAATAAAGGCTAATGGTGACAGGTTGGGTGTCGACATGACAGCGGGGTAGGCTGAGCTGCAAGCAAAGATTGCGGCTGTCCATGAGGAGCAGCGAGCGATAGCGGGAGACCTGGCAAGCTTGCAGGATACAGAGGCACAAAATAAAACCCGTCAGGCCTGGGTTTGGGGCAGAGGAACGGAAATTTGCGGGGGGGGCAATGGGGTGGTGGTCATAATTTAGCATATATACATTCTAAATCGTCTCCAAAGAGCGTTGCATGCTGCCAATCCAGTAACTATAAAATGCTTCCATGGTAGGTGGTCTTCAGTTATCCTCTTTTTATTTTATTTATCCATCCGTTATCTTCAGGTCTTCAGTTATCCATCATTCACCTTGCATTACTACCACCACAGTGAAAAATAAGAATTGTTACCATGAAATCGAAGCAATTGGCATGAAGCACAAAATAAACTAGAAGGGCACTCGGTGGACCGCATCCCTCCGCCCTGTAATGCCTGATCCACGAGAACATAGCGGGCCCAATATATTTTTGAGATATCATGCTCCATATTACTATATCGTTTTTGGCCCTATCTCTCAATGGTGAAGAATTATTTTATTAAATAAATAATTCTCGTATGCAGATCTGGATTCGGATCTTCACCAAAAATCAAATCGTTTCATCCTTGCGACACACCCAATCTGTCCACCAAGTTTCATCTGAATCCGTCCAGAACTTTTTGAGATATCGTGTTATATATTAGTTCAGCCCTCCATCTCAATGGAGAAGAATCACTTAAAAAATTCTAGTAGTCGGATCCGGTTCCGGATCTTCACCAAAATCCAATCAGTTAGTCCTTGTCACACTTTTTGAGATATCCTGCACACAAACAAACAAACAGACAGAGAGGGATGAAAACATCAACTCCTTCACCTTCGGTGGTGGAGGTAAAAAGAGATTTGACATTCCACTGAAACTGCAACTCAAGCTCCTGATTTGAAGATTCCTACGAACCATCGCAAACACCAAAGCACCTGGTTCGATTTGTGACCATAATGTATGTGGTCCAGAAACTTTCATTGCAGAAAGCTAAATGTTTACAAAACTCTCCTGTTTGGATCTCCTGGCTCGTGGATGATGAGTTCCTTTGTCTCCAAAGTGCTCCAAGCAAGGTATCATCATTGTTCACCCTCAATCACCTCCTTCCCGGTTTATGCTTAAGCTACACTGCCTTTTACTCTGTGTCTTTTCATGCTCTTCTACAAAAAGTAATCATTTTCTATATTTCAAACATCTTGTTTGTCAAAGTATGTCCCACCCCTACCAAGTAATGGCCAAGTTAAACCAGCGAGCAAGCACAAACGCATGCTTTTAAACTCCAAACAGTGGAAAAACAGAGTGCACTTAATGCCAGAAATAGGATAAATGACCATGTAAGGCTGAATATTTCAAGGCACTTGTGACTCATTCTTATTTTGTGACCGTCTGATCAGTTGACTTTTTCCCTGCAGCTGTTTTCTTTCCGTCCTATCTACCCTTTGTTATTCAAGACCACAACATAATTTTTGCAATTCACGAGTTTGCATGCCTTTCGAATACCAAGGAAAATGAGGGCATTCAAACAAAATTTTGACTTTGCCTTTTGAGGTTTGAGCCAATACGTTTTGGAGGCACATCTGAAGGGCTGATACCCTGAAGATAAACAGTTTCTTTCGAATGCCCTAAAACACCATGAGGTCCCCATTAATTATAATTGACAAGTGGTGCGGTGCTTTTTTCTCCAAATGGCACCGAGACCTCTGGGTTTGACTCAGGGTGTTTCCACGACCAACCGAAAGGGGAAGTGACCTGCCATGCAGAGAATCGACGCTTTCTCCAGAGACCACTTTGGATGGCCCCTAATAGGCCATAAACGCTCAGGAGGGCACACACCCATCAAGACGTAATGGTTGCTCCAAGACGGGTCTGCAAAGCCCAGGATTCTTCGTCCCATGAGAGTCAGATGGATAGAAAGTTGAGGAGCCTCGTTCGATTGCGACGCAAGGACAAAGGGCAGATGTTGTGATCGCAATGATACAATGCAGGATTTGAATATCAAAAAAAGGAGTGCTTGTTGTGTGCAACATTGTCTCCCAGTTGTGATAACATAAAATGGCGTTTCTCTTTCACATTTCTTCACATGCTTGTTTTTATTATTCCGGCCACAGTAAGAAATATTTCGGAACAGCTGCCTCATCGTTTGATCATCCTGTGGGGACACACAATATATTGTGGAAGTAAAGAGTGGGTGATAACAACTGTTAATGCAGCTGCACCTTCTGTGAATGCAGTTCATGCCATAAGCTTCTCATTTTCTAGTGGTTTGTTTGTACGTCCAACAACCTGCTACTTCTGGATCTCTGTGGACCGATAAAGTCTCTATTCATTCGCATCGATGTAATTCTTCAGTAAGTTGCCAAGATGTGTTAATTGTTTCCCCATAAAAGTCTGCTTGCAGTAAAATTTCGATCCTGTTTTCATTCAGATTTGATTCTTTTTTTTCATTAATATCTTGAGACAACTTGGTTTCGCATTTGTCTTCTTGATACAGTGTTTGCAATCGGAAGCCAACATTCAAAATGTTAGTTCGATTCACAAAAACAGGTGAGATTCCCACAATGGATGCCAAATGCAGTGAATTAACCCCAGCCCCCAAATATACTCCCAATTAAAAACCACAATTCCTCTTTCAATGTTCATCTCCATTTGTTCACATCCAAAGCCTTTCAACTCAGCAAACAAACAACCACACATTTCGAATATGGATTTCCAGATAGGTTCACCACTTCAGAGATTTGAAAAGTTAAACTTCTGATTCGAATATGATTTATTGTTTACAATGCACTCGTTGCTTTTTATATTGTTCTATTGTCATTGTTGTCGTAATGAATCTGAAATGGAAGATGCCGAACACATTGTTCTTAAAAGCAATTTTACAAATGCACTTGAAAGAGCATTGGGGTGTTTTCGACAAGTCGTAAACGTTTATGGCTGAGAATCAACCCTGGACAGGTTATCATTCGATCACATGACGCAATGGGTTACGGGAAGAATTTGGAACTTCGCGAGGACACCGGCAAACTAGGATGTATTCCTGTTCAAGACACCATGTGATCTTTAATATCCACCAGCAAATCCGAGCAGATGAGTCACTCAGTTTTACACTTCTCTTGAGGTTGATGATGCAACAACCTTTTTGTGAAACACCAGGACGACCGTTTATAGCCAGGCCACGATTCAAACCCAGACTGGATAGCTCCAAGTTTAGGAGTGAGCTACCTCTGAGCTATCCTGGCAATCACGAATATCTCACAAGGTAAATGTATGCTACCTGTCTTATCTGCCCACACTTGGTAATAATCAAGGTCAAAGGATAGTTTTCAAATCCAGAGTAAAAAAAACTTTACATAATTGCCAAAACCAAATAAATTTCATATCCAATGTTTGGTGAGTTATCATAGTGTTACAAAGAATAGTGGGAACATTAAGCAATACAAACAGCACTTGCTTTTTACATCAAACAAGGGACTCACAAAGACAAGGCCTGACTGACAATGGCTGAGAAATTCACTAAAGATGCATTCACTGCTTCTTGCATTATTAATCATACAAGTAGTGAAGTGAAAAAGTTTATTACTATTAATTATTATTATTGTTATTACAAAAATAAATCCTCACTTTTTGAATATCAGTTTAATTCCCTGTTGGATATCAACAACAAAGCATTTGGACAATAATTACAATCCAATCCAATCCATTGGGACCATACTCTGTGCAGAGCGTTGGTGCTGCTTAAGCAGTCTCCTTGGCTATTGGTCACAATCCTGGACGTGTCGCCACTCCGACACAGGATACCAGCAAGCTGGCAGTCATTTTGCCGACCTCGGAAGGATGACAGGCAAAGTCAACCCCATCAGGTATTTATTCAACAGCCGAACAGGATTTTTAACTCAGGACCAAAGGATCGCAAGCACACCACCCTAACCATAAAGCCAACACCTGGCAGACAATAATTATAAGAGACCTCCAAAAGGGCGGAGGAGCTCCTTGTGAGCCAACGGCCATCCATATCTAGTGCCCAACTGTGTCTGCAGACGTCCTCCTGCAGTTGGGTTACTTCTTATTACGAGGTTGGTGGCAGGATTTGCACTCCGGCCACCGTAAAACCCTTCATTCCGCAAAACGCAAAAACGCAAAAAAAATCTGAAAACCCACTCCGTGGGAGTACCTCCTGTGCAGCTTCCCATTCGCAGGGCAGCTCACCGGATGACGGGATTGGGGCAAAGCCTTCGGGACCCCCAATCTTTGATAGGAGGGAAACCACGGGGTAACATCCCTGGGTCAGATTGTGGAAGAGTGTGTCGGAGTGGTGCTGAGGTGTCGTCCACCAGACGGCGGTCTCCTTGGGTTAACCTGAGGCGGTCCCTTCAGGTGGGTGCCTGGAATGTCCTATCCCTAAGAGATGATGATCACCTGTCTCTGTTATCATCTGAGCTCAAGCGTTTGGACATCGGGATTGCAGCTCTCTCTCTGAGGTTCGGAGACCGGATTGCGGCGAGATAATGGTGGGTGGTTACACCTACTATTGGTCTGGTCGCTTTGATGGTTACCATACCCAAGGAGTTGCTGTAGCTTTGTCCAATAAGCTGACCCCAATGATAATTGAGGTAACACCGGTCAACGAGCGTATTATGAGATTAAGGATTCGTCACTCCTTAGGTGTCATTTCCCTGGTCTCTGTTTATGCTCCGACTGAGGCGAGTGATCTCACCGTGAAGGATGCATTCTACGCTACACTCAAGTCTGTGGTTGATCAGTGCCCCAGACGAGATACACTTCTAGTCTTGGGGGATTTCAATGCATTGACTGGAACTGATAGGGATGGTTATGAGGTGTGTGTTGGTCCCCATGGGTCAGGAACTATGAACCAGAATAGCACTAAGTTCCTTGACTTTGCAAGAAGTCATGGACTTAGGGTGGCTGGTTCATGGTTTCAGCGCCCACAAGCTCATCGCTGGACTTGGTATTCCAACGCTGGCGGTGTGGCAAAGGAGATTGACCATGTCCTCATTGATGGTCGTTGGAGGATGATCCAGAACTGCAGGGTCTACCAGAGTGCTCAGTTCCTCAATACTGACCACAGGCTTGTTGTAGCAACTCTAAAGCTGCACCTTAAATCCTGGAGAATGGTACCATCCCAGCCTAGGCTGGATGTTGCCAAGCTCAGGGATGAGAGAGTAGCTGAGGAGTTTGCGAACAGGCTGAGTGGACACTTGGGGGGGTCTTGGTGCTTTGGGGGGTCCTGAAGAGTTGTGGAGCGCCTTCAAGACCACCGTCCTTGATGTTGCCGGTGGATGTCTTGGAACTCACCGCAGGGCAAAGAAGAATTTTGTCTCTCAAGGGACACTGGATACCATTGACCAGAGTCGCAGGGCCAGGCTGAATGGCAGAGCTGAGCTGTTCAGAGAGCTGAGGCGTAAAACTGTACGTGCACTGAGGGTGGACAAGGAGGCCTATGTGCGAGGAATCTGTGAGGGGGTAGAGCATCACCTGTGGACAGGTGATTCTCGTCCCGCTTACAGGGGAATTCGCGCATTATGTTCATCCAAGCCCATCCCTCGGAGCACTGCAGTTCGAGCAGAGAGTGGTAGGCTCTTGACAGAGGTGTCTGAAGTGAAGGCCCGCTGGGCCGGTTACTTTGAGCGGTTGTACCAGGCTGATCCCCCAGCTGTCGAGTTGGACGTCAAGGGTGTTACAATCCCTGTTGCTGACCCACGAATCAACTGTGGTCCACCTACGCTTGTGGAAACACGGGCTGCGGTGAACCAGTTGAAACGGGGCAAAGCTCCAGGGATTTATGGCATCCATGCCGAACTTCTCAAGGCTGGTGGAAATGCTGCACTCGTGTCGTTGCATGCAGTTTTGTGCTCTGCCTGGAACACAGGCATCATCCCAACTGACTGGAAGAGGGGCCTTGTTGTCCCTCTCTGGAAAGGGAAGGGTGATCGCCAAGACTGCACAAGTACCGAGGGGTGACGCTGCTCTCAGTGCTGGGCAAGGTCTTTGCTCGGATAATTCTTGATAGGGTTCGCCACCATCTGCTTGAGCACCAGCGTCCAGAGCAGTCAGGCTTTACACCAAAGAGGTCAACGATTGACCGTATCCTTGCCCTTCGTGTCCTCACCGAACGCAGACGAGAGTTTCGGCAGGGGCTGCTTGCAGCCTATGTTGATCTCTGTAAAGCGTTCGATTCAGTGAATCGGGATGTCCTCTGGAGGATTCTTGGTCTTCGTGGGGTGCCACCAAAACTGATCGATCTGATGTCTGAACTCTACTCTGGTTCTGAGAGTGCTGTGAAGTGTGGTGGTACCACCTCTGACTTATTTCCAGTTGTTACTGGAGTTCGTCAGGGATGTGTACTTGCCCCCACACTTTTCAGCACTTGTATGGACTGGATTTTAGGGAGGATGTCGGCGAGATCAAGTTGCGGTGCATCGTTTGGGAATGTCAAGATCTCGGACCTCGATTTTGCAGATGATGCAGTCATCTTTGCGGAGACTTTAGACATCCTTTTGGGGGCCCTCCAAGTGCTGAATGAGGAGTCGGAGCCGCTGGGATTACGGGTTTCTTGGGTCAAAACTAAGATCCAGGCTTTCGGTGACATCTTGGATGCTGCTGTCCTGTCTGTGTCTGTTTGTGGTGAGGATGTTGAGGTCGTGGAGAGATTCACTTATCTTGGCAGTGATATTCATGTCTCTGCTGGCTGCGAGTCAGAGGTCAATAGACGTCTGGGTCGGGCCTGGGGAGTCATGGATTCACTGGATCATGGGGTGTGGCACTGCCGGTACCTGTGCGGGAGGACGAAAGTCCGAGTCTTCAGGTCCTTGGTACTTCCAGTCATGCTCTATGGGTGCGAGACTTGGACTCTGACCAAGGATCTGAGACGGAGACTTAATACCTTTGGTACCAGGTGTCTTCGGAGAATCCTTGGCTATCGCTGGTCGGATTTTGTGTCCAACGAGCGGTTGCTGAGAGAGACTCGGATGAGATTTGTTACCTGCATAGTCCGTGAGCGTCAGTTGCGGCTGTATGGACATGTGGCTCGTTTTCCTGATGCTGATCCTGCTCACCAGTTTCTCTCAGCGAGGGAGTCTCATGAGTGGAAGAGGCCAGTGGGCCGACCACGTGCCTCATGGTTGCAGCAGGTTGACCATCATCTCAAGGAGATGGGGATGGGCCTGGCATCTGCCTGGGGGATGGCCAGACGGAGGCCCCTGGAGTACCGGCGGAAAGTGGACGCAGCGACGCGCTGTTCTGGCACATGCTCCCATACCTGACCTGACCTGACCTGACCTCCAAAATATGCAAGAAATCCTCATTTTGACATTTTAGACAAGAATATATAATGATTATATTGTGGCCTAAAGGCATTCTTTTTTTGTTATAAGACGAGTTGGGTTACTCAATCAAGATCGATTATTTAGAGTTTAGTGAAACATTCAAGAGAGACAGACAGACACAGTGAGAGAGCGACAGAGGTGTGGGAGGAGAGTGTTGCATTTTATTCGGAGGGGAGTGAGAAAGGAACAGACAGAGATAGTGGGGAGGGGGGGAGGAGAAAACAAAGGGGTGGTGAGGTTTCGGTGAGGTGAGGTGAGGTGTTCGGTGAGGTGAGGTGAGGTGAGGGGTGGAGGTGGTGTTAGCAAAGAGAGTGACATGTTATGCTTAATGATCAAACACAAATAAAGAAAATTTAAATCTCATGTCAGAATAGCTGTACACACAACGACACAACAGAGTTTGTCAAGTAATCTGCAGGCACATCTGCAAAAAATTTTGATATCCCATTTCCAGAAAATTTGTGGGAGCATTAATCAGAAGCATGGACTGTAAGCATGGAAGTACTGCTCACATACGACCTAATGATCCAATCGAGCATGAACACATAAAACAAAGCATTGCGACCAGATATCATACTTACAGTAGGTACAAAAAAAGAGAAGAAAGCATTGCTGATAGAGATGTTAATAGCAGTGATTTTGGACGAAACGATGGAGAAATCAAGAAAATGACCAAATCCCAAGACCTCAAGAATGAAGTTAGAAGATCCTGGAGGCTGAAGAATGCTAAAGTTGCACCAGTAATAGCTCGGCCTACAGGATTGATGACAAAGAACCTCACAAGGATATCAAAAACCACCCCTCGGAATATCACTACAAACGAACGAGTTGGAAGCTGTCCGGAGTTCAGCGACGATCCTGAAGAGCCATCGACACAAAACTTTTACAACAGAAAACTTCACAGCATGGTCCATGAATCGTGCGTGACCCCTTACCGAAATGAAGGGATACTTGGAGCCTGACCTGGGAGGACTCCATTCCACACTCTGAAACTCACATATGAAGATACTAATCAGTGACACACACACACTCACACACACACACACACACACACACACACACACACACACACACACACACACACACACACACACACACACACACACACACATACACACACACACACACACACATTGCCTATTATGAGTTTAAGATATATATATATATATATATATATATATATATATATATATATATATATATATATATATATATATATATATATAAAGACCCACCCACATCTCTCACCTGGAAATGGGGGGAATAGCCGATCAGCGCTCACCAAGTTGTCTACACCGAGGTGACTCGGATTATATAAATGATTGACCCTTCCTTCATTCCTCCAGTCCAAGTAGCTGCATAAAGCAACCCGAGAAGACTTACACAAGGGAAGTGCAAACGCTGTTTCAAACTTTTCCCAGAGTTCCCAGAGGGTGGGTCTTTCTTTATTTATTTGCTTTTGACTGCTTTTGACGTTTGCACGTGGTACATGCTTGGGAGCCTCATTGGTGTGCATTGCTGTCGATGCTATCGCTGAGGATTCGCCAACAAGCTATGAAACCGGTCTGGCAGCTGAGGGGGTGTTTAGAATTGGGATTCTCATGTGTGTATTATCTATGAACGTCTTTATAGTTGTTGAGGAAATCTGAGAAGGGTTCAAAACAGCATTTAGCACTTACCTTGTGTAAGTCTTCTTGGGTTGCTTTATGCAGCGACGTGGGCTTGAGGAGTGTGGGAGGGGTCAAATATATATATATATATATATATATATATATATATATATATATATATATATATATATATATATATATATATATATATATATATATATATATATATATATATATATATATTATAAATACATACATACATAGCAGAAATGATGCAACCTTTTGTGGTCGCTGGTATTACAAATCATCTTCCTTTATCTTCTTCATCATCTCATAGAACCTTCTCAAAATTACGGCCTGGAGCATGATATGTTTATGTCAATATAATTTCTTTTAAAAATGACAAAAATTATAAAGTGCATTTCAAAGAATGTGCCACTGCCACTGAAAGTGAGCCAACAAGGATGTTCCCATCCTCTGGGCAGTATTGCCCACTAGTTCTTCTCTTGGTCGGCATAGCCATGCCGAACACATGACCCACTTCCACCTGATTGGCTCAGAGCATGTGCTTACAAACAATATAGCGTGCATTCTGGGATTTGTGCAATGAACTGAGGTTGCCTTCGCTCGGATTTGCCTTTCAGAAAAAGAAGGCAATTTCTTTAAAGTCATCTGCTTCACCACAAGATTCTGTGTACCAGCGGGGACAGCACAGGTATGATATCTGTCGACGAGGTGGTTAAATCTATTCATAAGGGAAAGCAACTTGTGTGGGAGGATTCCCAGGCAGTATTATTATCAGAAGAGGTGGAAATGAAGGAATAGTCTTCACATGAGGGCTGCTTGCAGTCCTTGTCAGTCAGATTCAGTGAACTGCCAGAATCTACAATACTGAGACAGCTCTCTGACAATATCCAGAGAGATGTTGACACTCACTAACATATGATTAGATGAACTGCTTTATTGGTCATAGGTGTTTCTCTTAGTCCTACGAATGATCTCCTTCCAAAAAAAAAAATCAAGTAATTGTTCTGGATTTGTCTGTGTTGTCGTCGATTTTATTATTTTTTTAATGTGATATTTGTCAGGATTGAAAGATATTCCAAGTGCTTGACCAGCTCGTCATTCTATCAAGGTCTCCAGAGAGGGAAGAGGATGCTGGAATGATTTTCTGGACAATGAGGGATCTCACGGCAGAGGGTGAGTCATCAACAAAGAGACAGATTTTTCCAGAGGGTCAGAAAGAACACTGCTTTGGGGCATTCCAGCCTTCATTGGGATAGGAGATTAAAGGATTCCGTTGACAGCCACACATTGGCGACGAGAGCAGAGGAAGTCTGTAAGCCACTGTGGAGGTGGCCATGGATGCTGTAGGATGCCATCGGAGAGTTTGGAGAGGAAGGCAAAGGTGAAAAGCGAATGTGTGAAATTACCATCAGAAATGATTGGCTCTCCTCACTGAGTACAGTCCTTGTCATATCTGGATTCTGTGCTCGTCTCGATGAAATACACACAGGTTATTGGTATCATTTGTTGTTCAATCCTCAAAGCAAAACATGATTTGAATTTAACATAGCCATGATGGATTATGGGGTCAAAAGGTTTTTTCCCAACGCGAAGTATGGTCCTACCAAAACAATGCTCTGCACTGATGTTCGATCACCATTTTGTACACAGTTCCCAGCCAATTTCACACATTTTCCCGGCTATCAGTGAATTTCCTATAAATATATGAAACATCTTTTTGGCTCAGAAACATATTTAAAGGGAAAAGCTTTTGTCTCCCCTTCAGAGTTGATGTTATTGGGTGTGTTGTTGGTTTCTTTGCAACAACGTTCTCTTTTGAGGAACTTGGTGAAATGGTACATACACACCTGACCCCGAGGCTTTTTCTTGCCTTTGGATGAAGGGGTGTGTGCTGCTTCAGGAGAGGTAATTTCACCAATTATGTGTTCTGTGGTTAGAATTTACAATGGATATTTTGTAATGAAGGCATGTTGGAACGGTTTTCAAGTACATGATCTGTTGAATTTTTTGATTGTAGGATATGCCACTGTTTTGTAACGTCCGTTGTCCTTTACCGAAGATTGGGCTCATGTCATCTCACACACATATGGGAGTTTATATAGTATTTGCACCATTCAGTGATGGTGTAAGAGTTGGGTGCTTATTGCAATGTTCCACTCATGTTGCAGTGATTTTCTTGCAATGATATGAGGCTGAGGATAGATATTTATAAACTCGGTTGTGTCGTGGTTGGATCATCTGCTGTGAGTCTAGGAGGTCGGTGATTCAAACCCTGACTGAGTCATACCAAATAGTTCAATAATGATACTTGCTGCTTCCTTGCTTGATGCTCAGCATTTGTTTTTATTATTTCGTATGCAGCCTGTGGCTGCTGGTTGCATCATTGCTGGGAACGTATCTGTGCCGCTGATGCAGCGCCTCGTTTCCAGTAAGTTGGTACTCATTTTGACTACCTCGGAAGGATGACAGGCTGAGAAAACCCACCTGGTGTCACGTAACGGCACGACAGGAGGCTCGAACGCAAGACCCTAAGATCATAAGACAACTTATTTTGATGGTCCAACAACCATATGCTGGCAATCGGAGTGCAAGCTTTTGATGGTCCAAATGACCTCTTCTTGAGTTGAAGTTCCATTTAAAGGAACATCTGTATATTACTAAAACTCTCATCATGTATGTATGTATGTATGTATGTATGTTCCCAAAATACAGCCAAAACGGTACAAAATAGCGCAAAAATTTTCAGCCCACATTACTCACCATTCTCCTGTGGTGTGCAGTATCAAGTTTCGTTCAAATCGGGCAACGAAAAAAATTATTAAAAAATCAATTCCCGATTCAGTCAAGTACTCTTCAGGATTATTTGATCAATGCAAACAACCTCAGCGGTATCGTTCACTGGAGATATCTTTTTTTTATAATGATTTTTTTTTTATCAACTGCTGTCACAACAGGAACCCAACAGGTTCACAGGTCATCTAGTCTCATATTAAAAACGTAATCAAGTTGAATGTGTATGAAGCCTTCAAAACCCATTGGCTGGACAGCTGGCATGACTCCACCTACAACTGTCAGCAGAAAAAAAAATCATATTTCGGCCATTTTGGTACTTTGGGAAGTCTAAAACATCTTTGAAAGTCTCGTATTCATCACCATTCCTAGAACTTTTCTGTTCCATGTAAAACAACCAAAACAACTGTTAATAGGAACATTATCGATCAAAAAGTTGGAGCTGATATGCGTCATCGGCCCTGTGGAGGTGACAGAATATTGGGAGCTCAGCCGAAGGGCCAGTACAATTACAATCTATCCGAGCTATATAACCACAATGTATTATACGTATACATATGCAGCAGGCAGGTTTTCTGCTTCATGTATGCAACTCAGGTTATTTCGTATTTTTGGGAGCGATTGAGGCAGTGGTCTGTTGCCAACACACTGCCAAAATAAAGGCATGGGTAATATGTGAAATGAAGGTTTATGCATGTTATGTAATTTCGGTTTTAGATGGATTGTCAATGCTGAATAGTGTGAAAATACATAAGGGTCACACGTGATCATCAACAAACGACTACTGTCGGTAACAATCCTCGGGTCACTCAAAACGGTGCTAAACCCCAGCATTGCAATACAGCCCACTGATGAGTCCTTCCCATTTGTTTGGCAAGGACATCAGTTCCCAATACAGCTCGCATTTGGCTTGATAATAAATAAGGCTCAATCTCAAACTTTGAAAATAGATGGAGTGTTGAAATGTTCCTTTCGCACATGGCCATTTGCCATCCACATTCGGTTCACAACAGCAGATTCATTCAACAAAACCCCAAAACGTTGAATTACAGAGAAGGGCTTTGAATTTTTTGTCGAAATATTTAGTTTTTTGGCATAAAAATCTTTGCAATGTTTTTGTAAACAATGCTGTAATGAGCAGTCGAGAATATTATTATTATTAGCCTGTCTCCCACTGTGTGTGGGATGGGGTTTTGCAATTGTGTGTGTGTGTGTGTGTGTGTGTGTGTGTGTGTGTGTGTGTGTGTGTGTGTGTGTGTGTGTGTGTGTGTGTGTGTGTGTGTGTGTGTGTGTGTGTGTGTGTGTGTGTGTGTGTGTGTGTGTGTGTGTGTGTGTGTGTGTGTGTGTGTGAGTGCGTGCGTGCGCGCATGTCCGGGCCATAACTCTTTTTATCATTTGAGCTTTGGTTATCAAATTTTCAATAAAGCTGTTATGAGAATATGGAGAAGACATTAATAATTTGGTCAACCCATCAAAGATTAACATCACATTAAATTGTCAGTTTTCATCAAATTGGCCTGAAATTTTAAGAATTTGCATATTGGGTCACTGAATTGGTTCACCAATTAAAATCTAGCATCAGATTGTTTGTTGGGGTTTTTTTGATGAAAAGGTCAAAGGTCAATGTATAAAATCATAAATTTTCAGCCGATTGACATGAAATTTGAGCAGGGGTTTGCATATTGTGTCATTGGAACCTATTGTTTGTGAGGTCAAAAGGTCAAGGTCACCTGAAAGTCAATTTTTTTGTCTTTCTTTTTCGCTGTTTGTCATGTTTAGCATATGGAAAAAGAAGAAGTCTGAATACAAAATGGACACGGACAGGCTTCGCATTTTCGGATGATTTCTCGTTATTATTATTATTATAACTAAATTAGGCATAAAATGAGCATGGAATTCCAATTAACCCAAATAATAAGTCAACTGCATTTTAAAACTTGCAGAATGTTGTGGAAAATTGATTTTGTATTCACATTGCACAAAAGAAAATGTACTGTACAATGAGATTTGAGGAGTTATCAAAACAATCAGCAAACCTTTGCTAATTTCTTAAATCACATCATAACAATCACCAAAGATATCCTGTTGCCTCTACCAGCCCACCAGTAGCTCTCCCAGCTCATCTTTTTTCACAAAAAACATTTCATCATCAGTCAGCAGAGGTGGTTAACTTTACCTTGTATGTTGCTTTCTAAAAATGCTTCTGAAGCCGCATATTTGGGATAAATGTTTTTGAGACCCGACTTGGAGCCTCGACTCCATGGTTTTCTAGATTCTCACTCTACATACTGAATTGTAACCGAAGACCTGCTTACCTCGCACGACACAAGCTGTGTTGTATGATTGAATGTCAATCTGTGATAACTGTATTCCAACAAAATAAAGGAAAATAATAAATTTAGTTTTTGTATTTTTTTTGTTGATTCTCCCACCCAAATGTGTTTTCTTGAATCCAACTCACTTCTGTCATTTGGAGGTATGTGCACTCGCATTTGAGTTGTCTAGCCTGGGTTCGAATCTTGAACCTCATCTTAACAAGCACCCTATTGTGTGTACTATGGAGCATGAGGCATCAGTGTTTGCGCTATTGGAGGGAAGTTAATCTGAAGGACCCATCGACCAGCAATGGAAGTTGGTGAACATTAAAGACACCATGTCTTTTGCCAAGAGTAGGCAAGAAAGAATAAGCAAGATACCCCGGACAAATTCAAAATTCTTTCCCAAGTCACCTTTAGTGGAACATCAGGCCTGTCCAGCCGCTCTGTGAAAGATTTGGGACAAAAACATTCCCTGGCCGACCCCACAAGAAGGAGGGAATAATTGGGAACGTTACAATAAGTACGTAGTAGTAGAAGAAATAGTAGTAGTAGTAGTGGCAGTCGTAGTAGTGGTAGTAGTAGTAGTAGTAGTAGTAGTAGTAGTAGTAGTAGTAGTAGTAGTAGTAGTAGTAGTAGTAGTAGTACAGGCTAGAGGAGGGTGGAGAGGTTACCAATGAAGGAGCTCCATCTGATAACATCATTGGTAAGACCAGGCAGCAAAAAATAATTACAGGAAGGGAAAAGTTTAAAAAAAAAATTCTTCAAAATGCCAGGAGTTTAAATAATAAAATGGAAGAACAGGAAGATAAAGTTGTTAGGAAGGAGAATAATGATGGTTACCGTGAGACGTGGTTTAATGAAGAGAGTTACTGGAAGACAGGATGAGAAGGTGAATATATATATATATATATATATATATATATATATATATATATATATATATATATATATATATATATATATATATATATATATATGTATATATATATATATATATATATATATATATATATATATATATATATATATATATATATATATATATATATATATATATATATATATATACACATAAATATACATATATATATACACATAAACATATATATATATATATATATATATATATATATATATATATATATATATATATATATATATATATATATATATATATATATATATATATATATATACACTTCCAGTCAAAAGTTTTGGAACACTCCCATTTTTCCAATTTTTACTGAAATTTAATCAGTTTAAGTCCAGTGAATAACCTGAAATGGTACAAAGCTAAGCGGTAAACGACCAGCGGTTAAAAAAAAACATGTTTAGGTTACCAAAAACTGAAAAATAATGTAAATTTCAGAGTTGTTAAAAAAGGCCCTTTTCAGGGAACAAGTAATGGGTTAGCAACTGCAGCTCTTCTGCAGCAATGGGAGTAAATTAAGCCGAGAAAGTTGATGTAAACAATTCCTACAGGTGTCCCAACTTTTGTTGATCGGTTACAAACCCTCTGGCTGGATAAAGTAGTGTTGGAACAGACTGTTACTACACCCACTGAAGCATTATTTGGACAATATTACACTGCAGGAAGTAGTATAATGCTATCATAATGGCGAGAAAAAGACAATTAACAAAGGAAGACAGACAGACCATTATAACCCTTAAAAGTGTAGGTCCTTCCTTTAGAGAAATTTCAAAGAGGCCAAGGTGTCAGTGAGTACAGTTTCCTACACCGTCAAAAGGCACTTGGAAACTGTAGGAAACTCTGACAGGAAGAGGTCTGGCAGACCCAAAGACACAACACAATCAGAAGACTAGTTTCTGAGAGTCAACAGCTTGTGTGATATGCGGCTCACAGGACAGCAGCTACAAGCACAGCTTAACACTGGTCGAAGTAAGGAAGTCTCAGTTTCAACTGTGAAGAGAAGACTTCAAGCTGCAGGTTTGACAGGTCGAGTGGCAGTAAGAAAGCCATTGCTGAAATGGCAAAATAAGAAAAAGAGGCTTCCCTGGGCCATGAAGCACCACCAGTGGACTACTGAAAACTGGAAGAAGGTCTTTTTGACTGATGAATCAAAATTTGAAATTTTCGGTTCATCATGGAAGGGTTTTTGTGTGCCGTCTAGTAGGCAAAAGGATGATTCCTCAATGTGTGACACCAACTGTCAAACATGGAGGAGGAAACGTGATGATCTGAGGCTCTTTTGCTGGACCCAGAGTCGGCGACTTGCACATAGTGACTGTCACCCTTAACTAAAAGGGCGACCACAGCATTTTACAGCGCCATCCAATACCCTCTGGTCTTCGCCTAGTTCGTCAGAGGTTCATCCTATAGCAAGATAACGACCCATAACATAACTCCAGGCTATGTCAGAGCTACTTTCAAAGAAAAGAACAAGACTGTAGGCTTCAAACCATGGAATGGCCAGCACAGTCTCCAGACAAACCCCATCAAGCTGGTTTGGGGTGAACTGGACAGAAGGGTGAAAGCAAAGTAACCTACAAGTGCAACACATTTGTGGGAACTTCTGCAACAGTGTTGGGAAGAACTTTCCGAACAATATTTGATTTCCATTGTAGAAAGAATGCCACAAGTATGTTCGGCTGTTATATCTGCAAAAGGTGGATACTTTGATGAGTGGATAATTTAGATTGAATTTTGTTCAACAAAACAATTCCATGATATCTTTTTTTTATCTCCAATTGTTTATTTGCTCTATGCTTTAATTTCAGAGCACATTGAAACATTAAACTGCATAAATTTCAGTAAAAACTGGAAAAATGGGGGTGTTCTAAAACTTTTGACTGGTCGTGTATATTTGAAAGAAAGATGAGGAGATGTAGCATTCTGGGTAAAAGACAATTTTGCATTGAGAGAAAGGGATGACATTTGTGTGTGGATTGAAATTATCAATTGTACGAACAGTAATATACTTGTGAGAAGCTTTATAACGTTCTTGGGATTAGACAGGAGTCGAAAATAAAGGCTCCTGAAGAATTATGAAGGACATGTGGAGAGAGAAGAGTATTAATTTTGGGGTATTTTAATTACCCAGTGGTAGATTTGTTCCGTGAATGTGGAAATGGCACAGCAGAAGAGAATTTTCTCGATCTAGTCCAGGATTTAAATCGGTTTGCAGAAAAGACCACGAGGGGGAGTGCAGTGATAGACCACTTTTAAAGGAATAATCCCAATTTGGTAGAAGGAATTATCATTGAGGGACAACTGACCATATCATCATGTGTATAAGGGTTTTGTTAAGAGTTAGAGTTCAGGATAGGAGAGTAAGGGTATGAGATTTCAGGAAGATAAACTGAGGGTATGAGGTGTGAATGAGGCGCTGATTGCACTAATGTTGTTAGTTCCAATCAAAATAAATGGGAAATCTTCAAGGAGCAAATATGTAGGATTCAGAATATGTATATTCCAGTGAACACCCTGTTGTGAGGTATAAATCTAGAGGCAGAAAGATATCAGGATGTTTCAGTAGGGAAGTAAGGAGTGATATTAAGGATAAGCAGAAGCCCTTTATTAGTTACAACACAAAGGGAATGATCGAATGGAATCGGACTTGTATCCCGAAAGGAGTAAACACAGGTGAGTAAGGTCAAGCCAAAAGAGAACATGAAAAGCATATGGCGAAGAATATCCATAGATATAAGAATGAGTCTGTTTGCTATTTGTAAAATCGAAGATTTGCAAGTCCAAGTATATTGGTTGTTCGAGTTTGTTATTATCTCCGCTACTGAATGTGGATGGGGGTGATGTATTCTCCCCTGTTTGTCTGTTTGTATGTCTGTGAGCAGGATCTCTGAAACAGTAATAGATGGATTCAAATGAAATTTGGTGGACACGTTGGGTGTAAATACAATAACTGAGAGGGGCTCAAACTCAAGACCACAAGATGTTCAGCCAGCTACCATAACCATGAAGCCAACCCCAGGATTATCTATAATATAAACAGAGCTCAGTCTCGGTGTGCCTGCATGCGTGCCTGGGTGTCTGCGTGTGTCCGTCCAACAATACACAATTGGCTGTGCAGCATGCACATGTACAGGGCAGGATCCAGGATTTTAGAATTGGCGGGGAGGGTGTGGGGGGCAAAAATTTATATTGGATTGAAAAAAAAAATTCCGAGCAGAGCGAGGGGAACATTTTTTTTGTGGGTGTTTCTTTTTGGTGTTTACTTTCCTTGCACACAAATCTGACAACAAAAAAGAAAGTCAAATTTGAATGTTTTCTTATCATTGGCTCAATGGATAAGGTTAATTGATTTGAATAATGTAATGTACTTGATAGACAGGGACGAAGGCTCTGAAATGGGAACAACAGGTTTTATTCGGATACGGACACAACACAGCATAGCACAGCATCGGAACATGGGTGGGTCATATGACTCTGCTTAACCACGCCTGGTGCACCCATGTATGTAGGAATTATCATAATCTACTGATACATCTCATCTCCCCCCCCTTTTTTATTTTTATTTTTACAAATCAAGATGCTCAGGAGGCTTACAGACATGGGCTGATCTTCTCAGGGCTAGTGGGGGGCTGTCCTTGCTGGCAACTGCTGTGGGCTTCTCAATAAGTGGTGCAGGGTCAGGAAGGAGTCAAGGTATATTGATGAGGAAACACCTCAGGTTCAAACGCAGGTGGTGTTATTACAGGAGTGAGTGACAAAGGCACCTGAGCCGGTTCAATGTTTTGCTCCCCATGACGAAACCCGAGTTGGTCAATATGTTTACGCATGCCTCCTGTATGAGCCTCCTGCATGAGGCTCCTGTTCAGTTCCTCCTGTATGAGCCTCCTGTATGAGCCTCCTGCATGAGGATCCTGTTCAGTTCCTCCTGTATGAGCCTCCTGTATGAGCCTCCTGTATGAGCCTCCTGTATGAGCCCCCTGTATGAGCCTCCTGTATGAGCCTCCTGCATGAGTCTCCTGTTCAGTTCCTCCTGTATGAGCCTCCTGTATGAGCCTCCTATATGAGCCTCCTGTATGAGCCTCCTGTATGAGCCTCCTGTATGAGCCTCCTGCATGAGGCTCCTGTTCAGTTCCTCCTGAATGAACGAAAAACAGCTCCTCCTGTATGAGTGAATGGGAGAGAATGATGAAAGGAAGATGGTTCTTCAGCAGATTAGAGTGTCCCAGAGCTGGGGTCGCCATCTTTGTACATTCCTCTCTCTGTAATCTCATTATTGATGTTAATGAAATTGTTAAAGGATATTTAATCTCACTCAACTTTACTCTTAATGGTTTTAATTAAACACACAACACTCAATGTCTATGCACCGAGTGACAGTACGGATCGAACTTGTTTTTTACGCAGTTAGAAACATCCCTCACACACTTAGATTTTAACGGATTTGTTTGTTTAGGAGGGGATTTTAACTGCACGATGGATTCTACCATTGATCGCAATGGGAAAGAGCCTCACCCAGCAAACATTAAGCCCCTGGCTCAGACTTTGACAACCTTCTCCCTTATTGGCATTTGGAGGACTTGTAATCCATCCAAATGACAATATACGTGGTATCGGTGTTTAGATGGCTGTCTGTCCCTCGCAAGGTTAGAACGTTTTTATATTAATAATGATTTTTTTTAAATATTGTAACCCACACTGTTATCGTCCCCTGTGGTTTCTCAGACCACCATATGGTCACACTTTGTATTCACCTACCAATTCGTAACCGAGGTGCTGCCTACTGGACTTTTAATGTAAGATCCTCGAGGATCATTTGTTCCTTGATGCCTTTCGTGTTTTTGGAGAACTTAACTCCAACGTAAACCCTCCTTTCCTCGTCTTGTGAAATGGTGGGACAATGCCAAAGCACAGATAAGATCCTTCTGCCAGCAATACGGAGCTTATCAAACTCGAAATGACTCTGCCCTTCAATCCCTGGTTGCCAGAGAAATATTATATCTTTGCAATCCAACCTCTCAGCCTCTAATACTGAAAGGACCAACTTTTTGCTCGCAAAGAAAAAAGCCCTTCTTGCTGGGCTCTGTGCAAAGCAGGCCAGGGGAGCTCTGATCCGTCCACGATTGGAAAATCTGTATCACTTGGATACTTCCTCCAAGTTCTTTTTCGGACTGGAAGTTTGGAAAAAAAACAAGTCAGCAGATAGCCTCACTAAAGAGGAAGGAAGGAAGAATAACGCACTGTCAAAAAGACATCCGGGTTTCACTCGAGGATTTTTTTCTCTGAACTTAACCAAGCCAAGAGCACTGATAATGAGATTGTAGAATCCCTGACATCTTCCCTACCCACCTTATCAGAATGTGCACGTCTACAACTAGACAAGGAAATAACTTTGGAGGAACTTCAGGCTGCCCTACATACTCCACCAACAGGCAAAGCCTCTGGACTAGATGGAATTCCTGTAGAACTTTATAAAAACCCTCTTGGGACCTTCTGGGACCAGAGTTACATGAAGTTCTGATTGACAGTCTACGATTGAATCTGTTGCCATTAAGCTGTCGCAGGGCTGTACTCGCCCTTGTCCCAAAAAAAGGTGACCTTCAGCAACTGTGCAACTGGCGTCCTATATCATTGCTTTGCACGGATTATAAAATTTTCTCAAAGGCTATACATTCTCAAAGGCTATACATTTCTCAAAGAAACTATACACCCTGATCAATCCTATTGTGTTCCAAAAAGAACAATACATGACAGTGTTTTTATTGTGTGAGACATGATTGATATCTGCACTCGAGGAAACAAGGACAAGTGTGTCCAAGAGCAGCGTCCTAATGGTTTTGTCGGCTAAAAAAAACAAAAAACAACTTTCGATATTTCGTCACGTGCCTTGATTAAGCCAATAGCGAGACCCGTCATACTGTATTTACATATTTACGAAATAAATAATTTATTTACGAAATTACAATATGTTAAATGGAATAATCTTTAAATAGTAACGTGAACTTTTCGAAACTTTAAAGCAAATGTCTGAATGTATTTAAAAGTTCATGATAGATGCTCTCAAAAGGCACCCTCGATGCGAGGATGTGTACATGTGCTTAGTATTTAAGAAGATCCGGATCATGTATGTAAAGGAGTCGAGTCCTAATATAAAGGTTTTGTCGGAAGAAGGAAGAAGAAGAAGAAGGAAGAAGAAGGAAGAAGAAGGAAGAAGAAGGAAGAAGAAGGAAGAAGAAGGAAGAAGAAGGAAGAAGAAGGAAGAAGAAGGAAGAAGAAGAAAGAAGAACGAAGAAGAAGTACAAGTACAACAAGAAGAACAACGCCGAGCTCTCTATGTTGTCTCGCTGTGCGAGACGCTGCTAAAAAATGTTGGTTTGGTTTTTCTAGACCAAGAAAAAGCCTTTGACACTGTTGATCACCTCTGTCTTTGTCTTTTGTCTCTTACATACAGCTCTTGTCTAACAACATTTTTAGTTCACTCAAAGTTAATAATATTTTATGTCAACCTTTCCCAGCGAGTGGAGGCATTCGTCAAGGCTGCCCTTTGTCCGGCCTTCTCTATTCCCTCATAATCGAGCCTTTGGTCATTCGGTTGCAGGAAACATCTTCATGGTTTTCTTCCCCAACCAATGGCGAACCCAGTGAAAGTAATTGCATATGCGGATTATCTTTGTGCAGGTTATCCATTCAGATGAGGATGTCTCTGCCTTGGTCCACTGTGTCCATTAATTCAGTTTGGCAAGCTACACCAAAGTAAATTGGAAAAAGAGCAAAGCTCTCTCTATCTATCAAAGCTCTCTCTCTCTATCTATCCGCAAAACAGCGCCACTCCTCCGACCCTGCCCGAGCAACTTGAATGGGCGTGGGATGGAATTTTTTTTATCTCGTTGTCTTCCTTGGCACTCAAAATTTCGTTTTTCAAAACTGGGAATTTTAAATAAATAAAACTGAGAGGTGGTTACTAAAATGGAAGGGACTACTTAGTCAAATCTCATGTCGGGGTGAATCCTTGTTATTAATAACCTTGCGGCGTCAATGCTTTGGCATATTTTTACGGCACTACAACCCCCAGATTTAATTCTTTAAAAACTACAATCCATTTTTATTGACTTATTTTTGGAGGGGGAAGCACTGGCTCCGGCCCGGTGTGCTAAGCCTGCCTATTACTGAAGGAGGATAGGGGCTGGTTGCCATTACCAGCAAAGTAATGGCTTTTCGCCTCCTTTCATTGCACAGGCTGTTATGCACGGATGTTTCTTGGAAAGCCTTCGCTCACTGCCTGCTTCAGCAGGCAGGGAAACTTGGCTATGATCAAGAACTCTTTCTCATGGACACCAAGAAAGTTGACATCACATCATTGCCCCTGTTCTATAGAAGCATGCTGGAGGCATGGCAGGCAGTCACCATCCGCCGTGATGACGGTAGCTACTCTCTCAAAATGTTTTCAAACGAGCCCATTTTTCTAAACCCTCTTTTTAAGGGGTTTATGGTGATCGAAATTTTATGCAAAATTTTATTTATGCTGGATACACCAAGGTTAAACATTTTAGAACTCCTTTTCCTTATAAATGGAAGCCAGCTGCTGAGGTCGCTGTGCCCACTGGAATTTGGTCCATTCGAGTTATAGGGAGACTTTTCTCTGTAATTCAACGCTTTTTCAAGCAGTCCAAGTTAAAATGGACTCCACAGTTGGACTCCACACCTTTGCTCCAACACCCCTTTCCATTACTTTTACTTCGCTTTCAAGGTTTTATCCATTTTAACTCAATGGAAAAATGTACTGTTTATTTTTTTTGTGTGTTAAAGCCCTTGTTCCTGAGAGACCTGCAGAACCACAAGCGCACTGGAAGAGGATGCTCCGTGTTACTCCATCCACTGCAATCCGATGGTTTGTTATGTATAAGACGCCCATTGCCAAGCGCTCTGGAGACTTGCAGTGGCAGCTGGTGCACTACATTTTACCCTCAAATGTTTTGTTCCATCGCATATGCTTGAGTAACACCGAATTGTGTCCTTTCTGTGGTGCTACTGAAAATATTTTCCACATTTTTATTGAGTGCCTAAGGCTGCCCCCCCCCCCTCTTTATGATCTTATCACATGTATTCCGAGGGCTAGGCCTTATTTTTACACATTGTGTTTTTATCTTCGGTTTTAGTGTCTCTTACCGATGCAAAAATCAGTGTGTTTTAGCAAATTATTTGTCTTCCGAGGTTAAACTCGCTATATAACTGTCAAGGAAACATAGAATACAAAATACCAACAAGCCTGATGATGATGTAGTTCATCTTTTTAAAGCCTTTGTCACATCACGTTTGCACTTTGAATTTCAACTCAGTGATTTTACGTTTATTCACAGAAGTGGTTTGTGAAGGAATCATTATGTGAACTTGTTGATGGTGTCCTTACAGTTAATTTATGATTTTGCCTTGTTTATGTACGAACTCTTCCCTCATTTTAACTCTGTACAATGTTTGCCTTTGGTTTATGATTTCCTTGTGCACAATGATTCCTGGAAATAAAGAGGAACAAAATGTCAAATGTCTCCCTCTCTCCCTCTCACCCTCTCTCCCTCTCTCCCTCTCTCCCTCTCTCCCTCTCTCCCTCTCTCACTCTCTCCCCCCACCTGACCCCGACCCCTCTCTCTCTTCACTCCGTGTAAAAAAGGAAAACTCTCTGACTTGCTGCTCCCACCCATCAATTTAACAGTCCCCCCCCCTTCCCCATTTGTTAGTACCTCCACTGATTTGAGGGATGGCACAAGTGGATTGGTTCACGATGAAAGTGAGTTGGCAGGTATATTAAATCGTTATTTTGTTCCAGTATTAACACAAGAACAGTCAGGGAAATTACCGATAACTGAGATAATATATCTGGGTTGAGGAAGGTTGTTTTTTGGAGGAGTTTCAGGTAGGAGTGGAGGAAGTAAAGAAGCAGGTCTGAAAGCCAAATTACGACAGCACACAAGCCAGAAAATTTGTATCCAGTTGTATTGATGGGGTGAAAGAGCGTATAATCGTGTGTTGTTAACAGAGCAGATAATCGTGATGTTAACTGATATATTTAACAGCTCATTGGAGTCAGGTCAGGTAGCAGAGTATTGGAGAACAGCAAATGTAACACCATTATTTAACTCGATTTCTGCGATTAATTACATAGCGATTACCAAGGGTAAACCTCCCCCAGCTTACCTTTCGAGATTACCCTCAGCCTTCCCTTGGCCCACAATCCAATGATGGCCATATCTTTTTTTTTTTTGGACCGCCATATGACCTTGACCTTCAGCATTTATGGATAGTGTAGATTTAACAAAATGTGTTCACATCTACAACATATCCATAAAACTCAACATAATATAAAGAAAATTGGAAGAGAAAATATTCAAGTTATGATCAAATATGTGTTTTTTGTTATTTAGATCACGATTCCAAAAAGGAGGTCAAGGGCACAAATGAAATACCAGGTGCACAACTTCAGGGCAGGTATACTATTATGGTGCAAGAACATCTTGGAAGGCAAAGTGGTCTAAGATTCCGAGTTGGCAAAACTGAACAATGACAAAAAAAACCACGTTTGTTTTTTTCCAGACCACCATTTGACCTTGAACTTTAACCCAGAGGGGGTATGATGTAAATTAAGCATAAATGAACCTTACTCTTGGCTATCTATAGAAGGTACTTTTTTTCCAATTGGATTAACCTCGTTGAGTTTTGTTGAAAAATGTGAAAATGTCTATAATTGGGTCATAACGTTAAAATTAAGTTAAGGTCAAAAAATGTCAACCCACATCCTTTTTATTCCCATTGTTGATGCAAAATTCTGAAAGTCCCAGCTGGCTCGGAGATACAGCTCGGACATTGGAATAAAAACATAAATGGTGGTTTCGTACTCCTATGTGGTGGAAGAAACTCTGGGGTACCATGAAAAATTGGGGTCACTAAAGAGGTAATATATTTATATTAAAAAAATACTAAAAAGTGCATTATTTATTGTCCAAATTGATGAAAAATTAAAGGTCATCTCAGATCGAGACCAAGAGAGTAAAGAGAGAGAGATGTAGAAGGACAACATCAGATGCTTATAACTCGAGTTATGGTTTGCAAAAATGAGTTTCAAAGGAGACCTTTGACCTTAAACTTATTGATCTAAAATTGAATCCATTCAACTTTGTATTACAATCTATACTTGTGCCAAGCTTGATTGAAATTCCTTCATTGGTTGACAAGTTATTGAAGTAACAAAATGATGTTATCTTTGACTTTTGATCGTTGATATCTTGAACCTAATCTGCAAAAACCTTCATCTTTGTATTACAGTCCATATGTATGTCACGTATGGTTGAAATCTCTTAAATGGTTCATTGGTTATTTCAGTTACAAAGATATTAAATTAAAGGGCACTTGACCATCGGCCTTTGACCTTTTTAACCCAATATCTAATCAGTTCATCTTCGTATTACAGTTGATAGCTATGCCAAGTTTGGCCAAAATTCCTAAAGCGGTTCACAAGTTATCATGGAAACGAAAATCTGCTACTTTCAGCTCAAGACTACTTTTCACTTTTGAACCCAAAATCGAATCGGTTCATCTTTGCATCCTAATACATACTAGTACAAAGTTTGGTCAAAATCCCTTTAGCGGTTCAGAAATTACCGCCTAAACGAAAATCCGTTACACATGGATCTGCACGCATGGCCAGGACAACGTGAAAACAATGCCTCCGGTACTTTCGGATGTGGAAAAACAGGGGGAATGAAACGGGGAAAAAAAGGAAAAAGAGGTATTAAACGCAAATACGAAGGGAGTCCCACCTCTCTATAATATCAAAGTGGTTAACAGAATAGTGCAAGGGTAGCATATTCGCCTTCGATCTGTTTCGGGTGCAAGATTTCATTCCGGCCCCAAATATATGCGGTCATACAGGTGTTTCATTGGAAGAACATTGCAACATTGTGTATTTTAGTGTTTCAGAGGCACGTTAAGCTAGTTGTTTCATCTACTAGCAATCGTTTGTGGACGCTACTGTTTCCAAGTACTTTTTAAAAGATTCTGTCATTATGTGCGGGTCACCTGGTCAAATTAAAGGTGTTGTTGCATCAATGGCAGAGCTAAGCCCCAGTTATGGATGCGAAGGACTTTGGTAATTTAAACTATTAAATGTACATTCCCCAGATGAATAGATCATAAGAAAATGAACTTCACCAGAGTCAACTTGTTAGTTTTGCCTTGACACTAATTCATTATCTTCCAAACAAAGAGAAAACACCACACCAGAATGAAGCCCATCAAAATAGGCCTCCAGCCAGTCCTTAGAATGATTTGTGGTCCGAGTGCAAATCTAGTTATAGCTTTCAGCATGGAAATATAGGAAGACAAGCATGGAACATTCAAAGGTTTATCTGGTGAAAGATACTCCAAGCACAACATTGCAGCAAGACTGTAAGGTTCAGTACAAGCTGCATGCAACTCTTAGGCTATGCCATGGGGACAGCAGGGCTGTGGGAAGAGTTCCTTTCATACCCCGACTGTTCCCAGGACACGACCCCAGAGGTGGGGTAGGAGGGACCTATCCGCAACTGTCAATGGTATTGGGGGGGGGGGACTTTTTCAGCCCACCAAAGCCCGCCATGCGACTGTGGAATTCGCACCAGACATTCGCTACCTCATGGGTGGCCTATGGCACGTCGCTGTCCGAGTCCCTATGGCAACTGGTAGGGTGGCATTGTGGGGAGTTTCTGTCCATGGTGCATACACAAACCTCCCCCCCCCCCAATTAAGTTACAATAAATATGCACCAGCCTGCCTGTTACTCAGCTGTTATGCCCGGAGGGAATGTGAGGCGCAGCCCATGATGCAACAGCACTGGCTGACTATCGCCACCCCCACCCCCCCACCCCCCAATCCCACGTCCACACAGTGTAAGGCCCAAGTAGAGTGAACCGTGCTACCGAAGCTCATGACAGCAATGTGGGCGTGCAACGGTGGCTCTTAGTTTCTGGTGTTGTGGTCACTCTTAGTTTCTTCATTCTGTGATCCAGTAGGGGGATGAGGGGGGGAGGAGAAAGCGGGCATCAGTCCGTTCGACCTGCTGGTAAACTCGGCCCTTTTCTTATTGCGTTCTAAGGGGGTTCAAAAAAACGCTCACTCCCAGTCGGCGTGGGCCCTGAATGTCACTGTGCCCAATCCCGGTGAGTGACCACACATCCTGGTGACCCCATTGTGGAGATGGAGGGCACCATACAGGCCCAAGCTGTGGAAGCTCCTCTGGCCTTAAACCTTGGTAAGTGATGGCAGGACGAACTGAGCCAACTCCTTTCACATCATTGTGATGGCCCCACAATCTCCATCCTCCCCCACCTTCCGAGGCCTGCCAAAGCTGTGAGCATCAGTCGTCCCTTCATCCAGCAATCCCACAAAGGGGTGGTAAAAAAACAGGCCTTGCCCAGTTCATCCGGCTGGGCAGCCCATCCCCATTCTTTGGCGATCTCATTATATTGACAATCACTCTGCCCACTCGTCATGGGATCCAGCCAGTGCCCATCGTTCCACAGTCCCTCGATGCCTTTGCCACCAGTTGGTTCGGGCTGGGCACCATGCCTGTACTCACGGTGTCCAACCAAGGTGTGCGACGACACACCCTCACCGGGGGAAGGACGCATCATAAGGGTTGACTGTCTGCAAATAATCAATCAGCATCCGCCTTTTGTGTCGCTCATTCATTGTAATTATATCTTGAGCTTGCCAGGGTGAGGTGCTGGGCTTGATGATGCCCTCTTCGAGCAGCCTTGTTTTTCTGACTCGATGAAAAGGCTGTCTGGTTCACTGTCATTTCTCGACATAGCAGCAATGGGCTCACAATCGGAAGTGAGATTGACAAAGAGTGATGGTGGAGGTATGGAGAGGGTAGCTAGAGCACAGACAGAGCTGTGGCTTGTCTCCCCTGAATTGCACAATCACACTCTCTTGATGTTTCATGAAATCCTGGCCTTGGATTACATCACTACAAAGATTTGGTAAGATGGAAAGTCGAACATCACGGTATGTCCTGTCCTTAAGCTCGAGGTTCACTAAACAATGACCAGCGATTCCAGTCGACAATGATGCAGAAGCCAGTGGCACTCGACTTGATCAAGGGTGCACATAAAGTTTTACGCATTAACTAGCCTTTGGCATACAAACTTTCTGAGCTCCCAGTGCCTAAAAGTGCTCTATACTTGTTACCATTCACAAAGCACATTAACTGTTGTCTTAGATATGTTTTCTACGAACATGGCGGACATCATAGCTGGGAGTTGGGCTGTAGAGCATGGCTGCAGCCCTGAGTCCAGTCAATCTACAAACCTGAGCAAAATGTGGTTTTCCAGCCAGTATCCCAAGCACGACAGATTCATTTAGGATGTTGAAAGTTCCAACAGAAAAAGCACTTCTGTTACTTTCCAGCAGCAGCTACTACTTGAGAGACATCTGAAGGGGTAGGTGGGCAAGTCCCTGTTTCAGCTTCTGCAGTAGGTCTATCTAAGCCTTGTGTTGGATTAGTGGTTAGGGTGGCGGCTTGGGATCCTAGGGTCCTGAGTTCAAGCCCCGTTGGCCGCTGAATTAAAATACACCAGGAGGTTGACTCAGCCTGTCATCCTTCCGAGGTCGGCAAAATGAGCACCAGTATACTGGTAAGGGGGACACTGCATCAGCGGCATAGCCGCGTCCCAACCAATGATGCAACCAGCAACCACAGGCTGCACTCGATAGAGAGAGAGAGAGAGAGAGAGAGAGAGAGAGAGAGAGAGAGAGAGAGAGAGAGAGAGAGAGAGAGAGAGAGGAGGTCTATCTGCTGAAGATGTTGTGACCATGTTCAGGGGTGTTACAGGTTCTGCAGAGGACTCGGAACTCCTGTGCTTTATCAAAAGCTGTCGTGAAATCCAACCTTTTATTCTCGAGGAGCTGTTGGCAAGTTGCACGTGACAGTGATCCACTTATATAACCATCCCAGATGGACTCTGTATTTCTCAGCAGTGACAGCCTTGTAATTAGTCTCCACTCAAATGATTCAATGCCTGCAGGTATTCATCAAGGGTTTGCCCGGTTGCTGTCGGGCCACTCGCCAATAGGTGCTCTGCATAGAGTTCATTCTTCGGTCTTGCATGCATACATGTTTCTTAAAGTCTCTAAGGTTGCAGTGTCATAGTTTTTACAGTCAGTGATATACTGGTACATCCTTGCAGCAACCTAGTTTATAAGCAAAGTTAACTTCTTTGGTACATGAAGCTCAATTTCTCTCAATAAGTTATCGAATGTCTTGTACCAGTGGTTCCATCCCTTTGCAGAAATGTTCCAATTTTGGTTTTCTTCAAACCGTTCAGGACATAAGAACATGTCCCTTGTGAAATTCTTACTGAATAAATTGAGATAAGTCGAAGGGAGTGTCAAAGACAGGCTTGATTCGTTTGTACTCGTACAGAATAGGCTATATTCAGCAAGAACAGGACAACCTGTAACAAACGACACAGATGCGTACCTTAGCCCAATGCATAGCACAACAGAATTTTAACCTGAAGAACGAACAACTAGTAGGCCGACTGTAGTTGATTAAGCTACTCTCAAGCTACAAGACGGTACAGCACAGTGGCTTGCAAAACTATTCACCCCATACCAATAATGACACATTTAGATGAATTACGAATGATGGAGAAAAAAAATTTCCAAATGAACTTTTCTATTTTGAACTGAAGGGATCAATCAAAACACTGTTGTACTTGAAGGAGGTTCCGTGTCAGGAATACTTGTAAAATAACATGAACAAATCAAAATTCACTGGCTGTAAAGCATTCAGCCCTTTAGGTGAGTACGTGGTGGAAGCACCGTTTGCAGCAATGACTGCTGTGAGTATTTCTGGGTAGGTCTCCACCAGCTCTGCACAGTGAGTAGTAAAATCTTTGTCCATTGTTCACGTGAAAATTGCTCCAGTTCTGCCAAGTTTGATGGGGATCGTCGATGGACTGCGATCTTTAAGTCTCACCATCAATGATCACTTAGGTTCAAGTTGGGACTTTGACTGCGACACTCAAGAACATTTATTATTTTCTTATTCAGACACTCCAGTGTGGCTTTATCTTAATGCTTCGGATCATTGTCCTGCTGAACTGTGAATCTCCTACCCAAGTTCAGATCCATTGCTGACTCAAACAGGTTTTCATCAAGGATTCTCCTGTACTTTGCACCGTCCATTGTCCCTTCTAACCTGACAAGCTTGCCAGTCCCTGCTGATGGAAATAATCCCCATATCATCATGGCCACCACCATGCTTGACAGTAGGGTTGGTGCTGACTGGGTGATGTGCAGTGTTAGGTTTGCGCCAGCCTTAACACTTTGAATTTAGATGCTGAATATATCGACACCTGCCTGCAGTATCATTAAGATATTTATTTCACAAACTGCATGTGAGCTTTTAGATGCATCTTTTTCAGTGATGGCTTCTTTATTGCCACCTGTCCAGAGAGACCAACTTTGTGACCGAAACGGGATATTGTTGATTGATGAACACTGACCCCCATCTCGGACATAGAGCCTTGCAGATCTTTCGAAGTCATTGTTGGATTTACAGTGACATCACAAACCAGTTTCCTGCTTGCCCGTTGCTGAGGTTGGATGGGCGACCTGATCTGGGTCGTATGATATGTCTTCCACTTCTCAATGATGGAATTTCACCATACTCAAAGGGATAATGAGTAACTTTTAAATGTTCTTATAACCCTCTCCTGAACGGTACTTCTCCACCCCTTCAGGTCTGACTTGTTTGGAAAGCTCTTTATTACCTCTGCCACCAAAGGTGAAGGAGGTTATGTTTTCACCCCTCTCTGTCTGTCTGTATACAGGATTTCTCAAAAAGTTGTGGACAGATCCAGATGAAATTTGGTGGGCCAGTTTATGTGTGTGACAAGGACGAAGTGATTCGATTTTGCTGAAAATTCGGATCCGACTACTAGAATTTTTCAAGTGATTCTTCACCTTTGAGAGATTCTTCACCAAAAACTATAGATGGCACAATATTTCAAAAATTTATAGACGGATTCGGACGAAACTTGGTGGACACGTTTGGTGTGTGAAAAGGAAGAATTAATTCGATTTTGGTGAAGTTCCAAATTCGGATCTGGATACGAGATTTACTTAGTTTTTAGCTTGTGAGACGTGGCTCGAAGAGAGCTAGGCGTTGTTCTTCTTCTTCTTCTTGTGAAGACAAAACTTTTAGGACTTGGCCCTTTTATATACAGGATCCGGATCTCCTTAAACACTAAACACCTGTACACATACTCGCATTGACGGTGCCTTTTGAGAGCGTCTATCATCAACTTTTAAATATATTCGGACATTTGCTTTAAAGTTTTGAAAAGTTCACGTTACTATTTAAAGATTATTCCATTTATCGTATTGTAATTTTGTAAATACATGATTTATTTCGTAAATGCACTATATTTCGTAAGTACGTAAATGCACTATATTTCGTAAGTACGTAAATACACTATGACGGGTCTCGCTATTGGCTTAATCAAGGCACGTGACGAAATATCGGAAGTTGTTGTTTTCTTTTTTTCTTCTTCTTCTTCCTCTTCTTGTTCTTGTTCTTCTTCTTCTGGTGAAGACAAAACCTTTAGGATGCGGCTCTTGGACACATTTGTCCTTGTTAATGTAGTTCCTCACCATTGAGAGATAGGGCTAAAAATGATATATAGCATGATATTTCAAATATATATTTGGCCTGATATGTTCTCATGGATCAGGAATGAGGTGGCGGAGGTATGCTCTCTACCGAGTGCTCTTATCTTCTAGTTCTTCATGTTTTCCTCATTGGTTGACCAAGTGAGTTGCACCTTAAAACTCCTTGTTTAAGTGGCGGTTTAATGTTCAGTTAAACCACTGATTACATACAGGTGAAACCTATTATACTTTTTTTTTAACCGTTCAAACAAATAATTTGCTCCCGTTGTGATTTCGGGTTAATTACGCAAAGGGTTTGAGTCCTGATGGAACCGAGAATAATTGGATTTTCTCTGTTAATCTAACTTGTTCACATTTTATCTACATTTTCAATTTATCACTTTCGAGTTATTTGTGAAGCCAATACATTGAGTTTGATTTGAAAGGATCATGAAATAAGCTCAGGTGGCATCAAAATGTGAAAACTTTGGACGGGGTTGAAAACTTCTCAGGTCACTGTATGTTCATCGGTGCAAACGACTTTATGGAAAATAAGTGATCGTTACACTTGGTTCACCTGCTAACAGGTAAAAGATGTGATCGGCCATTTTAGTTCATGAATACATTGCAGGTATACTCCGTCAGCTGCGATGCACACGAATCGTGATTTCCTCTGGCTTTTAACAGATGCAGCTTGTATTCCCATTATTGAACGTGACCCAACACTGTGACAACGCAATACCTCTTACCTGGTGACTTTTAGCTTCATTGCATTGCATTTTGTGCAAAAGTTGTGCATTTCAGGCTAATGTCCGAAAAAATACAAACAATAAATGTTCCAAGAGCGCATGTTGTTTGGTGGTGCACGTAGCTTGGCAGACATTGCCAAAAGATCCTCTGCCAAAATGCTTCATGTTTGGAAGACGCTTCTCAGCACTGACATCCACGATTATTCACTAAGAGGAAAATGTTTATGGTTAAAGGAAAGTTTACACAGCTAATGCTACAATTTACTTTGTAAAAAAAAAAAAAAAAAAAAAAAAAACGTCTACAGTATCCCATAAAAGAGTTGCACGCCATATAATATCAACAAAGCAGTTTACTTGTTGTTTGCTAAATCAATGAGTTTGATTAAGGGAAGGAAATTGCATTGGGACGGATTCACAGATGTATGAACCTCGTGATTACGATGATGTTTTCGTGAGTAATTCTCCCGGCTATTGTGACGGAGCAAATAAGGCTGGAGGGAGCTGCACGCAGTTTACGGAGCACTGGGTGCAGCAATCATCCGACCTCCAGCACCCCTCCTCCATCAGGCTCCTTATGATCTGCACAGATCACCCGATCGGCTCGACGTGTTTACAGCCCCAACCCAAGAACCCAGGAGCAGCACAGGAGCTGCGGCTCACGTCGGGCCTGCCCGGGTCGGCAGCTCGGCCACCCCTGTCGATAGCAAGCGCACTGCTTCGAAGGCCATGGAGGGGGAGGGGGTCGTCAGCTCCGTACATGTACACGTTAATCCAGCGATACAGTCCCTTGTAAAATGATGGATGGTACGACAGGTTAGAAGCAAATGTTAAGTCAATAGCATCCTTTATACTATATACCATGGGAAAAAAATGAACATCTCAGTAGTGATGAATGGGTAACCATCAATATCATGTGTTTTTTTTTATATATTTACAGTGAACTAATTGGAGTTCGTAAGCTTGGACACATATCACAGCACATATAGCACAGTGGAGCTTGGTTCGTAAAGGAGCTTGGACACATATCACATGCAAGACAAAGTGATGAGTCAACATCAGTGTCGTTTCTCGGCCTGGTGTTAATTCAATGGTTCAGGTAGCTGGCTGAAGATCTTAGGCTCTTGAGTTTGAGCCTCCAAAACTCGTTAAATTAACACCAGGTGGGTTGACTCAGCCTGTCGTCCTTCCGAGGTCGGCAAAATGAGTACCAGCTTATTGGTAACAGGGGCAATGCATCATTGGCACAGCCTTGCCTCCCAGAAAATGATGGAACCAGTAGCCACTGGCTGCATACGAATAAATAAACAAGAAAGATGTCACGCAAGGCATGACACTTGCGAAGTCCATAAATCCATTTTGACCTTTAAAAATAAAAGGTGGTTGAATTTGGTTACCTGATAACGCAAATCCTGCTCAAATTTCAAGTCAAGTGGATGAAAATTGAGTATTTTAGAAATCTGACAAATTTGTTGACCTTTTGACCTCTTTGACCTCAAAAATGAGACGGTTCTTGCTTTTCACGAACTTGACCGTGTGGTGAAGGTTCATGAAGACAGGTTTAAAATTGCGTCCTGTAGGTGATGGACAGACAGACAAGAGACAGACAGACAGACAGACCGAAAGACTGATAAAATCTTCCATTTTCGCAAGTAATAATAAATCTGTGTAATTTATATTCATTAAATATGGACAATAGTAAACAATGCACAAACATGTGCAGCGTGGGTACCTGTGAATCTAACTTGACGATGTCCACATCAATAGCCAGGGGTTCCAGTTGGAATAAAAAAAAAAACAGGCCAAAGGTAACGTTTCGTGTGTGACGCACTGAATGGGTCATTGTTTGATGGGTTGTGAATTGTACTTTTTGTAAAGAGTCCATATTTTTTCCCCCACTTCATCATTCTATTTGATCGAAACAATTGCAGCGTGTCGGTCCTAAAATATGCAATTCAAAGATTTCGTGTTCAAAAATCTGCTCGAGGTCCAATTAGATAACGAAGCGAAACAGCCTTGACGTGTTGGTGGTGACGATTTGTTGTCGCAAGACTGATAATTAATTATTAATTAAACGAAAGTTTACTTTTGAGGGTCTGCAGACACATCTCTGTCCGCCTTGTAGGCAATGTGACCACCACACGACTTACAAGTGGCATCGACACTGCCTTCCGTACACTCGGACTTGGCACAGAAATGTGAAACGAAGTCCCTGAACATGGGGGTCCCTCATTTGTAGTTTTGTTCTTCTGATTGAAATATTGAGGATAATGAAGGGAAGAGATAAAATTAATGGAGTTTGGGTTTTTAACCCAGATGGACAGGATGGTGGCAGGAACATGGGACGTTTGGCTTGAATGTAAATAACAGGAGTGCTGCAATGGAAGGAATACAGGTGTATATATACTTAACAGTTGTCAGAAAGGTAGGTAGTTCAGTACAGGTGTGTACGACCTGTGAGTTGTGCAGTTGAATATTGGGATTTTTTTTTTTAAATAAAACCGAGAATCTTTTTATCATTTTAATTTTACACACGCCATGAGGAAGGATGGTGTCTCACAAGTTATGTGTTCTTTACCTTTCCCCTTCCCCCATCCCATTTTTACCCCTCTCCTCTCCAGCTCCCCCCTTGTACCCCTTACGGCACAGGCATGGTTGGCCGAGTGGCCTTCTCCAGTGTCTGGGATTCCTCGCGGGTATCCTTGTGTTGTGTGTATCGCCGTCCTTATCGTCGTGCGTACTCGTCTCCCAATCACGTGAGCGGATCTTGTTCTATCTGGTTCCCCGCAGGAACGCAAGAGCGCTGGTTCTTTAATCACGCTCGGCTCCCTCCACGATCGCACGAGTCCATCGCGCCCTGGCCCGAGGGCCGGGCCCTCAATTGCACACAGATGCGGAGAGCCCTGGCCGAGCACATCCGTGGGGCAAATTGCCTGGGCGGTTGCAAAGGTGGCTGCCAGCAAAGTTCAACTTTGTAGATGAAAAGCAGGGAGAATGCTCTCGGCGGGTCTCACGTTCCCAGCGGTTGATTGGAAAGCAAACCGCAACGCAAGGTACCATTACAGCTTGGAACTCCCTCTCCCCCCACTGCCATGAAAACTGTATATTTGCTTGTTAGGGAAATTTTATTGTTATTGCCTTTCGAGCCAAATCCGCTTCGGCTTTTAAAGGGCTGCTCATACTACAAACATGACTGACAAGTAGAGCAATGGATATTCGCGGGACGTGATGGATCCAAACAAGTAGGTCACCACGTTAGTCCGCTAAAAGTGTGTCGTGGTTTCATTAAGTTGACCACAGTGTAATTGCGGTGGACTCTCAGACTTTATAATCCATGTCGGGCAGAATATAATCCGTGTTGGTGTAGGTAACACGCAACATGTGCCTCTCGCTGAAATATATATTCAGCGAAAGAAGCACGCTGACTCCATGACAAGTTGATGACGTCATGCGCATAAATTACACCAAAACATCACCTGCAAACTTGGAGGCATCCATATGGTCCTCAAGCCTTTGCAGACTGAGATTAAAGCCTGTGGTCACAAATAAACGAAACCAAAGTTGTCGATCTAGGTTTCACCCTTGTTGTGGGCTCATCAGGACAACAGACTGCAAATCATTTATTTGTGACATCATTGTCTTGTCATAGAGTCAACGTGATTCTTTTGTTGATTTAATGTTCATGACTGGAAACTTCCTGACTGGTGATCAGCAGGGCGGAGACAATGTGCTCGCGTGGCAGGTGACACATGTTGCTGACAGGTCGTGCAGTAAGTGCTGTGATGGGACTCGATCTGTGCCCTGCTGCCTCATCAAGTTAGGGGGTTCGATTCATTCATATATGCATATACATATACATATATACACACATTTCTAATTTCTAAAGTATTTCATCCATTAATTCCCATTTGGAAATTTAAACATTTACAATCTCCATGAGATAATTCTTACCCATTGGTCACGAAAACACTTTAAAGTATTTTATTTTGACGTCACATGTTGCCATAATTGATGCAACCCCTCACCCCCTTTGGCCTGCCAGTGTAACTCAGAGGTGGCACACACTTACCTTTCATCTGGGCTCAATTCCCTCATCGATTACACAAAACTGTCCTCATGTTGTTCCATCAACAGGCCAGTCCATCAATGAGGGCACCATCCTATGTACAGACGTGGGACTAGTGTGTGTCCCCTCTGCTGTACTTCGCTGGTTGACATTAAAAATTGTACTGTGTATCTTTCGACAATAATAAGCCATTGTGTGCCGGTACACTCATATCCACATTGAAAAATTCCCGCACTCCCATTACATGGCCCACAGATATAGACGATAGCTGTAGGCCTTATCAACTTAAATAAACACCAACATGACGTCACAAAGATCTTGAAGGTCACGTCACAGATCAGATCAGTCGTTTACACCAACCACCCACCTCTTGGATTATGTAATTTCTCCGCGGAGTACAGCATCGCTTTCCATTTTTTCTAAAGAAAGAATGTCCATTTGTCCTTGTTTTCCCACTGGAAACCACAACGTGTGACCTTCACCCAAGACAATCATTGTTCGATCACTTTTTGATCATCTTGCTCTTGTGATTCGTTTTTGTGCCGGATTGCTGTCGTCATGCTTAAGGAAATCAAATGGTCATTTCTCAGTCAAAAATCAGCATCGACTTATCCCCTCGAGCCACCCGATGAGCTCAGAAGCGACGTGCGAGGAAAGGTGGTGCGAGTGTGCGTTGGGCCTGGTCTTGGGAGTGTTTTTTACCTTGAACTTCTTGTGCAGGTGATTGTCCTGGGATGATCCAACAACCTGTCTCCAGGAACCAACAATGTCCTCATTTTATAAAAGCATTCCAATCTGTTCAATGAAAGAACATTCCCCTTACTTTCATCAAGTCAGACTTTTATTTGCATTTGTTCACATCTCTCGTTTCCTTTTAACAACACCAACTAACATATTTCTGTGAACCTTCGCTGGTTTCCTATCTTATTTTTTTACGAACAATACAGAGCCATCATTCCCGACAGGAATGTTAATTGTTAATAACCTCAGAGCGATGAACCTATTTTCCATGCGAACAACGTTCCGATAGCGACTGAAAATTAGGAAATGGTGGAGGGGGGAGGGTTGAGGGAAAACTCAAGGCTTTCCCATGGAAACAGTCAGCGAACCGTGGCTGATTGCGACCCGAACTTGCACGAACTCAGACTTAGTTACCCTCTTTGTCAAGATAATAATTCTAATTTAATTGCTTTTCGTTCTAAATGATTCTGGAATCACGCAGAATGAAACCCTTGATTCCTGTCCGCACTAAGCCCATTCAACAAGGCACCTTGATGCAATCAATGCACGCACCATCGTCTCGGCTCTATCACGTGTGAGCCTTTCGAGATCCTTGACTCCACGGTCATTGCACACTCCACGACGTGGCAACTCGTCCTCCAGAGGGTCGAATCAAGCACCACCCGTCCGCGGCGGTTAAACGGCGGATCTTCTCAAAGAAACCACAAAGTTCGTACAAACTTTATGCACTCGGCAGACGAAGCCCTCGAAGTTATCCGTCTAACACTCTAACTGGACGAGTCGCTTGTGAAATGTATCAACATTTGCTCATCCATTGCCAACGTTGTGGTTTTTGTTGTTGGAGGAGATTTTTCTTTCTTCAAGCAATTGCTCGCACATGACTTGGCACTGCCAAAAAGCACCCCATGTACAGTCACCATGAGATGGTAGAAACGATATGGAATGAACGATCAGGACCATTTTTGGCACGAAATGATTGATATGGCGACACCTTGAGACCTTGAGACCTTGAGCGCAATATCCACCAGCAGCTCTCGGTGAGAGCCACACATTCACGTGATCGTGCGCACGTATTATCATGATTTATTTACTTATTTCCTCTGCAAAATAAACTTGCAGGAAATCACGAGATGCCATAAACTGCGATTTCTTGAACTCGAAATCAAACACATAATATCATAACAAACGTGATATCTGTTCATCTTGGAATGTCGACTTTGTTACAATGATCCTTCGCATGTTTCCTAATGAACATCAGATGTGATGTGCCTCGTTTTTGTTGCTTAAGTTTTGATTTTGATCAAGTTGAAATGTGTCCTCGGGCTTCAACATTGGCTTGCAGATTGTGAAATTTGTATTATGTCTACCCTGGCGAAAGGAAAGCGAAGGTATTTTCATTTAAAAAAAAAGGAAATGCTGCATCGACTCGTGTGCATCCAATAAAGTGCAGAGGCGCATAATTGCATCTGCTAAGGAAAAGTGAAGCTGCTCCAGAAATTATAGGGTAAAGTTCCCACCTATAGGAACATAATACACACACACATTTCATATTGAATGCAATGACAGTTCCACCTGGAATCCTCAATAGAGTTCGTCGTGAAAACGCTTGCTATCCCTGGTGTGTGTGTGTGTGTGTGTGTGTGTGTGTGTGTGTGTGTGTGTGTGTGTGTGTGTGTGTGTGTGTGTGTGTGTGTGTGTGTGTGTGTGTGTGTGTGTGTTCTCGGATCTGTGTTTTTAAGCAAAATGATGCAAGTTTTACATCTGTCAGGAAACTTTTTGCCCTGTACCCAAGTCCCAGCTGACCGGCTCAAACCACTTAACCCAGAAAGGGCCCGGTCGCTGCGAGAGGCTTGGGTTAATTGAAATGCCCCAATCGGTGAAGCACAAGTCAGGTTGAAGAGAACTTCCGTGGGTAAGAAAACAACTTTTAGTCAAATTGTCACGTGGTTCCACAGCAAGCTGCTAATTCAAATGGCATGAAAGAACAGGACACAGGGGAACGATAGACAAGAAAAACTCTTTATGAGTCTCAATTACACTGTGCAGCTTTAAAGAGAGCTGTAATATTGTTGTATGGGTGAACAGATTTGATTTTGATCTTGAATCAGACATGTCTAAAGGTTGGTTTCTCAGCTTTATGGCAACAATCGATGCATGTATGTCAACAAACTTCACATCATTGGTGCTTCCATCGCCAGGGAAGGAGGGAAACAAAACCCTCATGGTCCTGGCTTACCTTTTACATCCATCTTCTTCACCCCTTGTGTCCTACCCTTCCCCACATCCATTATTTGTCCAAGTGTCCCTCGATTTTGGTCCTCATCCCAACTGTTGGTATATCCCCCACACCCACCCTTTCTTTATAGTGTTCCTTTTGCTCTGTTATCTATTCGATGTTCTCGCTCTTCCATGAGCCTCAACATCATATACCAAAAAAATACAAAACTATAACTGTTTCTGCTGCCATGTTTCCAGGGAGACCACTGCATTCATTAACGACTCTCTCAGTGAAAGACCCCTATAATATTTCTACTCCTAACTCTCCTCTTCTTTACTACAAGTATCTGCCTCTGGTCCTGTCACTGTCTGGCTATTTTGCTGAAAACTCTTCTGAATTTATCTCCTCCATCCCCATTCATTATCTTTAACATCTCCATCATATCCCCTCAAAATCAACTCCTTTTTCACGTATAAAGTGCTTTCTCCTTCAACCGCTTCTCATAGCTTAGTCGAGCTAGGCCCGAATCAATCTAGTCACTCTACAGTGAACCCCCTTTATGGCAGCCATGTCGTTCCTCAGATGTGGTGACCAAATCTGATAAGCTGTGAGCTGCAATGTCAGAGATTGTTAGAAATTGACTTTCGTGGCATCCATCTGGTGAATACGTGGAAGTGGGTGTTTCTGACATTTATGGTGCAGTTCCACACCAGATACTCCTTTACAAAAGGGGGCAAAAAGGGCTTCAAAATTAGGACCAAGCCCCAAAGTTCGGAGAAGCCGAAGCCAATGTCTGGCCGACGGTGTTCAATCCTATATGCCAGGAATCCTTAACTCTGTGGCGGAATTGGAAAGAGGAGAGAATATCCTTTTTAACAGAATGAATACATACCAGGATTGACAGATTTATTTGGGAAGAATTGGTGGGGAGTGGGGGGGGGGTAGGTGAGGTTGGGGTTGATATGAATTGAAAATTGTACAGTGATTTTGGCCAAAGACAAAGTGCAATCAGGAGACTTCAGATACAATGACACAGCATTTAATGCATTCCTCGGTGAAAAGATGAAACTGGAACAGCGACATATTAATTAATGTTCAATATATCAGGAATAAGTTGTGAACACATTACTATAATACAGATATATACAGTACAATGAGAAATTTCCCAGGACACATGATGCATGACAAAATGTACTCGGAATCAGTCACTTCGTCATCAAGCCTGGTGTTGGTTTTGTGGCTAGGATAGCTGGCTTGGGATCTTAGGGTCCTGAGATTGAGCCACGTTGGTTGCTGAATTAACACCACGTGGGGTTGACTCAGCCTGTCATCCTTCTGTGGTCGGTGAACTGAGTACCAGTGTATTGGTAGAGGGGCACAGCATCAGAGGCCTAGTCGTGCCCCAACAAAATTATAGCGACCTGGCAGCCAAGTTACCATACGCAAAAGGAAAACTTCATCGTCAACTGCAATATTCAATGAAATATCAATATTGGAGCAATTGGTGCACTCACAAATATTAGAACAATTAACATTATTGGAGAACCAACCCTAAGGCATCAATCCCTTCACCATTCAAGCCTTAAAACGCCCAAACACCCCAACTCCTCACCCCCCCCCCCAGCCTCAGCCGACCCTTCCCAATTCTGTCCCACCTTTGCTCTCCCCCCCTCCCAACCCCAACTCTTTCTCCCTTTCTCCCCTCCCCCCAGCTCATAAAAGCAAATGGGCATTCCCATCTCGGAACAGTGGCCTATCCCATCTCATCTCGCAATGAATTAAAACATAAAATGTCATGCACCAAAATGGTTAAAGGGAATCCCCAACGGATCACCGAGGCCAAACACCAGTCTTGGTGAGGTTGAAATAAACTTTAATAACACACACGATACAACGTGCCCGGCTCGGCCAAACCTTCCACGATACAGCACCCCTGCACGGTAACCCCGTGCACCACGCTCCCACGACGGATGAAACCACGTAGTCTACTGGCGATGGCCCATCATGATCACCGATCCAACTCACAATCCCGCTACATGTGGGGAAACCCGGTGGAAATTGCAACTCCCAAGTGACAATGGATATCCTAATTGTGCCAATAAACGACCCAAAAACAATTACTTTCTTGCTGCATATATACACATTGTTAAAAGTAAATAATGACGGATATTTTCTTTCACACTCTCGTGAGATTCCCAGAAATCCTCTTCTGTTCTTCACAGCACTAGGAAAGCTACACAATAATGATTTGGTTCACTTTTAGCAATCTTGCAGGGGTACTATTTATACACCCTAATTTACTATATGCCTGTGTTTTTTATTGATGTACCTGCAATGTTCTGGGTTCTGGGTTTGGAGCATTGGCAGGTCTCCTTGGTGGCTCCCTGCTGACGATCTCAAAGTTAAGTTTCCGGTCGTTATCTGTCCCGTTTTAACTGTTTATTTTCTCACCTACATGTTACTGTGTGTTTCTAGTTCGGTTTTGTTTCAAAAATCGTGCTATTTTGTGAGATTTCGTCGAACTTGTCTTACTGGGTGCTTGAGGCCTATCCTTGAGGCCTACCCTTTGTTCCCCTCGGTGTACAATCGTGTTTATTTGTTTTTTCTCCCCATTATCTTCAATTTCTATATTTCCCACTTTCTTAACGCCCCCCATCCCAACTAATCACTCTATTTCTTATCTTAAAAAAAAAACGCTACCTTTCTCCGATTCTTCTTCTTCTTCTTCTTCTTCTTCTGCTTCATCTCCTCTTCTTCTTCCTCCTCTTCTTCTTCCTCGACATTTTCTACAACACTTCCATGACCTAATCTGTTGAAAACTCTGTCAAACATTAATAATAATAACAAAAACGATCAATTATGCTTCATCTTCCTCTTCCACACGTATGGTACTCTTCACTGTATCAGAATACACTACACTTCTGCTATTTAAACAGACTGCTCTCAATTCGACCTTTCCTTCATACCTTGCCTAAAAAATCCAACTTTTACAGCGTTTCTTCTCTCCATTCTCTGAATTCGCCTTTATTGCATCCATCAAGAATTGTGTTAAATCACATAACTGACCTAAAACTTTTTAAAACCCCTGTTTGCTCTGAATGTTTGCTTTCCATCAACCATTCTTTTTGTCAAACTTCAGTGCCAACTCACTCCCCTCACCACTCACTCTCAAAGCAACCATCCCACTCTTCTCCCTCCAAGCATCCCTCTGAACCTCTCTCAAAAACTCCCCCCTCACCTTTCTCCCACCATTCATCCCCTCATTCATCCTTCCCAAAGTTGCCCCCCCTCCCATCCACAATGCTGCCTCCTTCCACTGCCCTCTCACCTCTATCTCTTCACGCCACCTCCTCAAATCCTCAACTGCCTTCTTCCCCCTCTCTTGTCCACCCTCTCCCCCAGCACCACAGAGCCTTTTCTCCTCCTCATTCGGCCCCCTCCCCTAGCTATTCTGAAACCCCCACACTCTTTCAACAACACTCCTTACCTCCCCCCCCTCGTCCCTTTTCCTACCCTCCCCCTCCCCTCCACCCCCTGCACCCAAAGCCTCCTCCCCGACCTCTTCATTAAAAGTATGGACCTCAAATATCCGGGGCCTTCGTTCAAACCTTTCAGATCTTTCCATACAGGTTGCCAATGACAAACCAGACATAATCTACCTAACAGAAACTTTCCTCCCCCAAGACGTGTCTGACTCCCAAGTATCTCTCCCTGGTTACTCCCTCCTCCGGTTTGACAGACCTGAGCCTCGCCCTGGTGGAGGAGTTGCTCTCTTCATCAAAGACTCTATTCCTCACTCTCCATGCACCGCCCTCACTCCCCCACACCCCCAGGAATACCTCTGGCTACAGCTTCCCCTCAACTCCCACCTCATGTTTATATGTGCATTGTACCGTCCACCTAACAGTGATGACTCCATCTACACCTCACTATCTGAAAACATGGACCAACTTCTATCTTCTCACCCAAACTCTCTCTTCCTCATATGTGGCGACTTCAATTGTCATCATGCCAGTTGGCTTGGTGTGGGTACCTCTCTCACCTGCCATGGTACCTCAGCAAAAGCTTTCTGCGACTCATTGGGACTGACTCGGTCAACTTCCCTACCCGGATCTCAACCAATCTGATTCAACCAATCAACTCCATCTCTTCTGGATCTGATTTTGACAAATTTCCCTGACAATATCTGCTGCTCTTCCTTCACTCCATTCGGTTCTTCTGACCACGTCCTTGTCAAAGTGGACATCTCTCTGGCTATTATCAGAGAACCACCTCACCGCTGTCGAGCCTGGCATTTCAACCAAGCCAACTGGCAGGGTCTCAAAGCAGCCCTCAAGCTTATAGACTGGTCTCCTATCTCTACTTTCTCCAACATCAACCCATCCTGGGAATTCTTTCAAAGAAACTTGCTCTCCCTCATGCACAGATTTATCCCCTCTCGTTTTAAAGTTGTCCTACCCTTCCTCCCGCCCTTGGTTCACTGAAGCTTGTGGTGACGGAGTTGTCCTGAACCAACTTGCCTTTGCTTCATGGAAAGCAAACCCAACTGAGGGCAATCTCAGTTCCTTCCATAAAGCTCGGAACAAGTGTGTATCTACCCTCAGGAGATCCAGAAAACAACATCTTTCTCATCTCAAGTCTGAACTCTCAAACCTCTCTCCCTCCTCAAAATCCTGGTGGCATTTAATCAAATCTGTTTCTGGTGTATGTTCCCCCTCCATGCCCTCCCTTACCTCAAATGGCCGCACTGCTGATACCGCACGTGAAAAAGCTAAATGTCTAAACTCGGTGTTTGCAGCTAAATCTTGTGTCCAAAACTCATCACTTTCTCTACCCACCTTACTGTCCTGGACCCAACTGTCCCTGGACTCTGTATCCTTTTCTCCTGACAAGGTGGTGAGCTTGCTGTCAAACCTCGACTCAGATTCTGCAACCAGTCCAGATGGAATCAGCCCACGTGTCCTCAAAGCCTGCTCTTCTGCTCTTGCTCACCCTCTCTCTGTTCTATTCACCCTCTCATTTGCTCAAGGCCATCTACCATCTGCTTGGAAATCTGCAAACATCACTGCCCTGTGCAAAAACAGATCCCTGCAACTACAGACCAATCAGCCTCCTCCCAATCATCAGCAAGGTTATGGAATCCATCATCGCTTCAGACATCAAATCCTTCCTCTTCGCCAATGGCTTGATTTCTGATCATCAATTTGGTTTCAGACCAGGTCGCTCCACCCTGGATAAGCTGCTTCTGCTCTCCCAACAATGGATGGAAGCCCTCAATGCCAGACAGGAAATCCGAGCCGTATCCCTGGATATATCACGTGCATTTGACACAGTCTGGCACCCTGCTCTGCTCACCAAACTCTCTTCCTCTGGTATCCAAGGCCATCTCCACTCATGGCTCACAGACTTCCTCTCCTGTCGCAGTCAACGTTTGGCCCTAAATGGAGTTCTTTCATCCCCTCTTCCTGTCCAGGCTGGAGTTCCTCAAGGTAGCGTTCTGGGCCCTGTTCTTTTTCTGGTTTTCATCAATGATCTCTCATTGATCTCCGACTCTCTGGAAAATCCTCTATATCCCTTTGCTGATGACTCCACCCTCTGCTGTACCATCGGTCATCCCTCAGACCGGCAAGCAGCAGCTTCTTTGCTCACTGCAGATCTGGATAAAATCACAAACTGGTCCAACACCTGGAACATGTCTTTCAATCCGGACAAATCTCACACTCTCACTATGTCTCTTGGAAAGGATCGTTTAGAACCCCCCCCCCTCATCCACTTTCTCAACAATCCTCTGGAAGAAGTCCCTTCTTTCAAGCTTCTGGGTCTCACTATCTGCAATGACCTTTCCTGGGAAAGCCACATTTCAAACCTCGCCTCAAAAGCCAGTCGCCGACTGGGAATCCTCCATTGTGCAAGGTCCTTCCTTGTCCCACCTGAGCTCCTGACCACTTACAAAGCTTTTGTCCGCAGCCTGATGGAGTACTGCTCTCCCCTCTGGGCTGGTGCTCCTGCCTCCCACCTTTCTCGGCTTCACGCTGTGGAAACCAAAGCATTTCGGATCATTGGCATCTCCAGCAATGAGGCTGAGTCTTTCGGTCTCTCGCTCAATCACCGCAGGTTTGTCGGTGGTCTTTCTGTCTTCTATCATCTCCTCTCCAGCCTTGCCCCCCTGCTCTCTCTGTGATTTGTCTCCACCACATTTCCGCAGGGTGCTCAAGGTCCGCGAACTACCCCCTTCTGGTAAAACTACCAAAATCACGAATCACTGCTCACCTTCACTCTTTCATTCCTCTTTTTTCCCACCTTTGGAATAAACTCCCTCACTCTATTCTTTCCCATTCTTCCCTCCAGGCCTTCAAAACAGCTGTTCACCACCACCTCTTATCATCCCCCATCCAAATCCTCGATCTTTTCTACCCCTGACAATCCACTCCAAACCCACCTCCTTCAAATTCCCTGCTTTCCTTCCTGAAAGTCCCTGTAATTTCCATCTTATATTCCCCATGTTCCCTGTCCAATCCCTCTCCCTTCCACAGATCTCCAAATGTCTCTGTTACCCACTATTTTGTCCTTCCCACTCCCTCCCCTCCTGTCTCATGCCCCCTTTGATGTGCGTTGTGTGCTAGCTCTCATACGAGCCTCGACAAGGTATACAAAAAATAAAAAATAAAAATGTAACAAATGAAATGAAAAGACAAAGACCTTTATAATTACTTGGGTTTTACGGTCCCTGGTTGAGTATTTCAATCTTTTCTTCTGCGTGTTGCAGTGTCAGTGTGCTACTCCAGAGTTCTATTGCTCTCTAAATCAGTTTGATTAATTTTTTGGATTGGTTTTGTATATTTGCACGCATTTTATCATCCATGAATGTGGGACGCCATCAAAAGCTTTCTTATGGTCTCTCCAGGCGGTGGACAATTTGGTTTTTCTTGGTTTGCAGTTTTCAAGAATGGCCTTGTTTCGTCGTAAGTGGTCCATTGTTCCGTAACATCCTCTCTTACATCCGTTCTGTCTCTCACATTCCTTTCTGTGTTAGGTGGGCGTACATCGTTTCTGTGATGATTTATGTGGTGTTGGGAGACATGTCATTGGCCGATATTTGTGAGGAAGTTTGGTTTCTTCTGGTTTTGGGATGAGGAAGGTGTTTCCCTCTGTGAGCCATTCATCCAGTGGCTTTTCTACTTGGATAAGTTGATTGGATGCTCTGGCGTAGTGTTTGTGGAGAGCATCGAGTTGCTTCAACCACAAACCTGGGAACCCATCTGGGCCAGGGATTTTGAAGTTTTGGCATTTTGTTTTTTTTTCCAGTTGTTTTCTCATATTTTCTTCATCAATTATTACTGGGGGGGGGGGTTTATCTTAGATGTTGCTTTTTCTTCTCCAATTTTTATATCCATTCCACCTCCTTGTTATGTTCTTTTCCATCCTCCTTTTTTCCATTTTTTTTTCCAATTTCTTTCCAGAATTCTTGTTGTTTGTCTTTTTCAGGGGGAATTGACACTTCCTGCTTTTCTTTCCTTCGTTCTTGGTAGAATCTTTTTGGGATGCACTCAAACATGTGGTTTTGTTTTCTCCCTTTGTTGGCTTCATCGTGTGTGTGTGTGTGTGTGTGTGTGTGTGTTACATCCATGGCAGATGCAAGCCTGTTAAACAGAACAATTATTGTTAACCATTTTGAAAGTGCCACTCCCTCGTTTAAATGCTGAAAATTATGTTTAAAAGACGATTTGAATCATAGATTCCACACTAGCAACAGCCAGATAAAAGTGCCCATCAAGCAAAACTGAGTCAGTGTGAACACACACACACACACACACACACACACACACACACACACACACACACACACACACACACACACACACACACCCTGCGCAAAGGCCTCATTTAGCATTCAAAAATTGCGTTTTCATAAGGTGCAGGATCTCTGGTTATCCAACTTTCTTTTATCCACGTCCGCTTCAAGAGTCCAACCAAGACTGTCCGGGTTTGGTTACTGCATGTAATGATCCAGAGCATGCCGATGAACAGCAGCCTGATAGATCAAACTAAGACAATGCTGCCACAGTGCATCACTCACAGGAGGCAGAGAGTTATCCTCATTGGATCCGAGGCAAAAGAGCCTATCACGGGCTTCATCAACTGATAAGCGTTTCTTCACAAACAAAATTCTCAAGCAACGAGCGTAACTCCACAGTCACATTTGCTCTACGGCTGGGAGACGGCAGCCGTACCCCCCCCCCCTGAATTGACAGAAAGAGTTTCTGAGGTGGCCTCAGGGTGGCCCTAGGGCGTATGGCTAACTTTTACAGGCTGTAGGAGTCTCTGTGGAATTATAGCGAGGAGTTATAACTTTTTTCATTTCTAGGTTGGCTGCAGCAATTTGACAAGCCGTAGCAATGACGTAGATGTGTTCCACGTCAACCGTACGTAGGGCGTACGGTGGGCTTGCGTTATTCGTGCAGCTGCCGTAGGCTCTTATCAATGAAGAATGAATTTTGGCAACCCCCAAAAAATTACGGCGGCTGCACTATTTCCACGGTTGCCATAGGGTAGTCCTAAGGCATCCCTGTGTTCACCGTACGGTGGCCTTGCGGTCTGTGTGACTACCTGTGGGCAACGTAGGGTCGACACATGGTTCCCCTACGCCCGCCGTGTGTCCTACGTACGGCCTCCATGGCAGTCTGCATCGACCGTGCGCTACCGCTAGAGATCGGAGTATAGGTCAATTGCCGCCAATGGCCCCGCAAGCGTGAGGGAAGTTCCACCTCCTCCCGAAGACCTGGGCAACTTCATTCCATCCATTCCATCCACTTCATTCCATCCGCCATCTGTATATAACCTGGTCCACAAGCTACATGACAGATATGAGATATGATATACATATGAAAAAGAACTGGTATATATATATACCCACTCGTTACCGTCCGTCTGGCCGCACGTTCGCCTTAGAGCCCCCCTACGGTCGCCTTGCGGGCACCTTGAGGCTACCTTGCGTCCGCCTTGAAAATTATATGGTCGCCGCAGGGATGCCCTAAGGTCACCGTGCGACATCAAATCAAAGACCGTACGGCACCCCCACGTTTTCGGTCTCCACAATTTCTGAATACCCCATGTGGCTACCCAAAAAATAAAAACGTATGTGACTGCTACATTGTGTGACCATGGAAATACTGCCGCCACCCTATAATTGCTTGTGGCCATAGATGTTTTGACCCTATGGCCGCCGAGCCAAATGTGACTGAAGCATAAATCAAGCGGACCGAAACTTCAACCAAGTTGACGGAAAGTATTTTAGTGATAAGATGAGACCAAGATGAGATCCATATGCTTCTTCTTCCCTTTAGGCTGAAGCAACTGGTGGAGTCACATCCAGTGAATACATGTAAACCAATGAGGGATTGACAAATATATTTTTCCAAGACAACGAAACATCCAAATCATACATACATGTATGTATGGTCCTGGCAGTATATTTTCAGATGTGTCTGAACATGAACCTGGGCAGTACTTTGTCTTACTGAGATGGCAATCCAACAGCAACCTCTGTATCAGGGCTAAACTCCCGAATGATGGAATTGGGGATCGCATCGCCTGCATGTTTCACGTGGACAAACAATCTAGAGTCAGGCTCTTCATAATGTGTGACAATTTCCCCCATAGACAATGTATAATGAATGGTCATAGAGTTTGTCAACATCATCACTCCAGGAACTGAAGAGAAATTCATTTAATGCCTTCTTATTGACATCATCACTCAGAAGATTTGCGCCATTGCTGGATAATTTTCTGTTCTCTACAAAATATTGTCATCCTTTTGGTGGAGGATCCAGAACACTTTTGTCTCTTAATGAGTATGAAATGTACTCCCGTGGCAATGGAATCGCTTGGCAGGATGCAGAATCTGTGATCGAATCCAGTCTCCCAGTCCTCCAAATGATGTGTACATAGACAAGAAGACATGACATGAATCTTACCCATTCTATCTATCAATCATGATGGCTGTGTACTTTGTTGATTCGTCGACGAGGTGATCACTTCACTTAGACTAAAGGTGTCGCAGTAATGTGCTCAAATTTGTCTTCACCAAAGTGCTATCCGCAGTCGCTAACAGGGATGACACAGAGCCCAAAAAATACGTCGACGCACTTTTTCACATCTATTTTGCTTTCTTGGCCGATGATGAGTTGCCTTGTGATCAGCTGTCTGGCAGCTTTCAGCATGACCCTGTGACCAGCCTTGGTCATGTTTCCAATAGACTGGTGACTGAAGGTTTTCAATTTCAGTTCTTTGGCTGATGGTAATCAACCTTTTCACTCATCAGTCTGTCTCTCTCTCTCTCTCTCTCTCTCTCTCTCTCTATCTCTCTATCTCTCTATCTCTCTATCTCTCTATCTCTCTATCTCTCTATCTCTCTATCTCTCTATCTCTCTATCTCTCTATCTCTCTATCTCTCTATCTCTCTATCTCTCTATCTCTCTATCTCTCTATCTCTCTCTCTATCTCTCTCTCTATATCTCTCTATATATCTCTCTCTCTATCTCTCTATCTCTCTATCTCTCTATCTCTCTATCTCTCTATCTCTATATATATATATATATATATATATATATATATATATATATATATATATATATATATATATATATATATATATATATATATATATATATATATATATATATATATATATATATATATCTGCACAACTTATGCCCACTGTTTTACATTCATGAGGTCTTCTCTGATATCTTCAGCAGCAATCTTATCAGAGTTTGTACTTACTAGCTCTTCATGCAGGGCAGAAAAAATGTTTCATCATCTATTTCTACGCAGGGCATTGTACTGGTAATGGTCTGCTCGTCACCCGATCTCAATAAGCCGAGATCTTTCTCATCTTGTTTCTGACAGTCACAGCCAGCCATAACTTTACAACAGCAAGCAATTGCAGCTCGTTCCCTCTGATAAATAATCCAATGGTGAGCGGGGTTGTGATCTCGGGTTATACTTGTGATTACACCAGTGCTTTTGATCCAAGTTGCAGGTTTGTTCAATTGCCTGGTCACAGGTGTGGCTGAGAACCTACGCCTGTCTTGCTGCTGTACCATTCATTAGCCTTTCAACACATTTGTGTTTACATGCAGACGTGTGTAAGGCAGACTCAAACCAATAAACAGGGAGGTAACAAACATAAACTGTTTGACCGTATGAGAAGTAGCAGAGAATCATCAACTTTCCGGCCAAAAAAGATGAAGCTCCCAGTTCGAGACTCATTTTGCCCTCACAAATGACGTCTCAACAATGTCTATGTCGTTGGACCAGAATGCATAGGTGCAGCTAAAATAATTTTGGTCGAGGACAATAACCTCTTCTTTCACAACGATGCCAAATAATGCATCGGAACGAGTGATTTTTGAACAATGTAGACATGTATGTGTAAACCATGTCATTCAGTGCTGTACTGAACTCTCTCTCTAGCGACACATTCTTCGAGAGTTTTCAAACGGAGGTGCTGCAGTGCAACCGTCATCAATTTGTGAGCTCAAATGAGTGTTATAGTGCCTGCTATCGAGTACATGTTGCAACCATGTCGAAGCAACAACGTTTACCTGTGTCAGAATATGTGATAATCCAGCAGATCCATAGCATTTTCCAAATATCGATAAGGACATAGCTAGTTCTATGGATCTCTCTGAAACATAACACAAGCCCTTGTCTCATTCCTGAGACAGTCAATAGTATCTCATCATATTGTTTGGGCTTTGGCATCAATAGTTTCATCAAATACGACAGTGATTGACTCATGATCAAGCTAATCTGCCATTAAAATGCGATCAAACAAGAAAGGTATGAACCTTGTCCATAAGTGGCGTGTCAAAGACAGGTAGGTCGGCTATGCTAGATTTTACAAGGTCAGAGTTCATATGAAGCTGCGTGTTGAAACCCATCCAGTTTTGGTAAGTGGTGATTGCCTTGGTCAAGGAATTTTACCATGAAGAATGCCAAGTCAACACGTTTGCTGTCACAAATAAGATGTAACTGAGTTTTTCTCGAGTGGCATTTTCCTCTCCTCCTATTCTCTTTACAAGGGCTGAGGTCTAATGGCACCAAGCTTCTGCCTTGCCTTGACCACGATGCTCTTCCACTTCCCTCTGTCCTCACCCCCATCTTTCCACTCTTCGACCACCCCCATCTTACCAATATTCCTCCTCACGTAATCCTCCCATCTCAACTTTGCTCTATCTCTTTTCATTCTACCTTGCTCCCTCAATCTATCTGCTCTCTTTGCCATTCCATCTCACCCCCCCTCCCACAAGCCCAACTCGTCTGGCATTTCACCAATCTCCCCGTCGAGCTCATCTGCACACCAATCTCCTCTCTCAGTTAATCCAATCCTCCTTCTATCTACCCTCTTTCCTCCCGCAATCCTCCTGACCCAGTTGTTCTTGCAAGTCTGCTGCTTATGTTGTCCCTCTGTCAGTGCCACCATCTCCAGACCATAAAGGTAGGCCGGCATTACACACGACATCAAAACCTTCCCTTTGAATTTCCTTGATATCTTGCTGTCTGCCATGCTGTCTGTCTGCCACTCCATCCACCCTTCTCCATGCATTCGCACCCACCTGAATCCTCCTCCACACCTCTGCCTCAGACGTACCATCCCGAGTCACAGTTCCTCCCAGATATTCAAAGCTATTTCCCTACCCGATCTCCTTCCCCTCTAACCTGTTATTCATTTATTTTCTCTGCTGCCCGACGCACATCACTTCCAGTCTTCTCCATACTGAATCTGAAAATCACTTACCTGTATGCGGATGCATCAACACCTTGATTTTTTTTTTTCTTTAGCAGTTTTGATGAATATGTCGAGTAAGCAAGAAAAGCAAAGGATTTCTTTTCTTCAATAATCTCCTTATCAAGCACATTTCTGCAGAATGCATCAATGGATTTCTCGAAGAGATCCTTCCCAGATCGGGTGGACCTTTAAACATATGGCTAGTTTTAGAATATTGATAACATGGTTGCAGAGACTCAACACCGTCATCAAGAACTGATTTATCATGCACCTTCACCTTCTCCAGCTACAAATCGGACACAAATTGGACAGCAGGAATGATGACTTTCAATTTCCATTGCAACGCAGTCTCGATCTCGAATCCGCCTTCAGATAAGCTCGTCATTCTTGAGAGGAGTAGCTTTTCAAAACAAACTTCCGGTTCGGGCATTGTTTCCACGTGTTGGTCGAATCTGGTGCTGCCACTTCAACCTCGTTAAAGCTGTTTTCTGAGCCGGATTTGTTGTGTTTTTTTTTTATTTCTGTTATATCCCGTCCAAATTGTTTTGTGTTAAATCATACGTTGTTTGTGCTGTATTTGTCAAATTTGTTTTCATGCTGTTCAAGGACAACCTCGGCTGCTCCTCAGGTAGCAACTGCGCAACCTCAGTGTCCCTTTTGTCTCTGTATTCCTTGTTTTGCTTCTTTTTCCCAAATATTGTAATTTCTACTGCAGCGTTAACCTGTTTACCCATTCTCACTCAAAAAAAAACAAAAACATTTTTTTAAACTTATTTTTCTACTCCACAACGATCTCATTTTGACTTGAATTTCCTTCTGCACGTACTTCCTTTATGACATTATTTTTCCCCCCTTTTTCTCAATAGCTGTAATCTTAATCTTCACATATTATAAACTCGTCTCCCTTCTTTCTTTAAAAGCATTTAAAAACATTTTAAAATGCTTAAATTTCTTTATTTCTCCTTTTAGGAGAAATGTTCTTCATCACTGCGATATAATCCTCTTTCTCTTCTTCTTCGCAAATATTATTTTACAAAACTGTCTGTCAGCAAAAGTCTTGATTGACCAACATTTATCTCACACCGACATCAATACCTTTCTCCGTGCCTTCAACAATCATTTTTACCTTCCATCCTGTTATCTCTACCGCTGATTGTCCAATTTGGCAATTTGGAATCAGCATTACTCCACTTTATGTCCCCTCTTTCTGCTCCCCCCCCTCCCCAAACATCATCGTGAAGGTTAATCTCCCCTCTTTCTGCATCCCTCCTCACCATATCCTCTCAAAACTTCACACTCATCCCACACCCTCAAGCCTTCCCCGCACCTCACCCACTCAAATATTCTCCATCACCCTGCCCCCGCAAAGCCTCCCTCACATGCTGCACCTTCCCGATGTCCCTCACTGTGTGGACCTCAAACATCCGAGGTCTGCACTCTAACCTGAAAGATCTCTCAATCCAGGCCGCTGCCGATAAACCTGACATCATGTGTTTAATACAACATTGTGCCCCCATCATCCATATTTTTGTCCATTGACTGGTTGGTACAAACCGTTTTTGATGGCGTCTCATCTATGTTCTTCCCTGTACTTAAATTTTTTTTTTAACACCATTGTAATTATATGAGATTTTCCTGCCCATTGCCTCCGGTGTGGTGTGGTTTGGTGTGTGTGTATGTATGTGGGGGGTAGGTATGCTCTATTGAATGATCCTTTGGGAACACTAACCACAAGTTAGAATAACTGAATGAATCACCATTTCGGAATTCCACAGAGGTATTTACAAGCCCTTCAGTGTTGAGGAATAACATATTAGTGAGCCTCAGACATGACAATATATTGGGTTTTCAATGCAGTCTGGCACCCTGCCTTTTTTCTCCAAACTCTATGACTATGGCATCCAAGGCCACCTCCACTCTTGGGTTACTGACTTCCTCTACACTTGTGACAAATGCATAACTCTCAACAGAATCCTTTCATCTTTCTTTTCATCCTTTCACTTCATCAGAATCCAGAATCCCAGTCATAATCTTCAGCAATGATCTCCCTGACTCTCTGGAATGTCCTCTTTATAAGTGGGCTGATGTCTCGACCCTCTGCTGTGACATCCACCCTTTACACATCCTTCAGATAGGCAGGTAGCAACATCTTCCCTCTCTTCAAACCTTGACAAAATCACAAGCTGGTTCAACGCTTGGAATATGTCTTTCAATTCAGACATCTCTGTCTGTCTCTCTGTCTCTCTGTGTCTCTGTTTGTCTCTCTCTCCTTTTCCGAAAGGAACGTATGACAAACCCTCCAATCTACTTTCTAAACAATCCTCTTGAGGAAGTTGAATAATTCAAACTTATGGGTCTCACCATCAACCATGATCTTTCTTGGGTAAACCACATTTTTAAAATCGGCCTCCAAAGCCAATTGCTGCTGACTGCGCATCCTGGGCCATACAAAGACAGGAGTTCAAGTGTGCCAGTCATTCCTTGGCACACCTGAACTCTTATCCATCTCCAAAGCCTTCATCCACAGCTTGAGAAAGTACTACTCTTCCCTCTGGGCTGGCTCCCTTGCCTCACACCTTGCTTAGCTTGATGACGTGAAAACCAAGGCCTTCAATATCGTTGGAATCTCCTGATTTCAGCTGAGTCTATGGGCTTATCACTTTCCATTTGCAAACAGGCTGGTGGTCTCTCGGTTTACTACTGCCTCCTTTATTGTCCCGCACCCTCTGCTCTTTCAGGGCCTTGTCCTTACCCACTTCCCCCCCACCACCCCCACATTTCTGCAGGTCCACCATCAACCCACTTTTGGTCAAACTCCTAAAATCCAGAATTGCTCAACAGAATCCTTTGTTCACTGCTCACCACCACTCATTTGTTAGTTTTTCCCACCTGTGGAAGCAACTTCCACATTCCCCTCCTGGTATTCAAGACAGCTGTTAACCACCATGTCAGATCATCCCAAATTCAAAACCATGATCTTTTCTACTCTTATTAAGGCCTAGGTCACATTTGCTCTATGGCGAGGATATGGCGGCCGTATGCTCTCTGAATTGACAGAAACGTGCGGCGGTCCCAGAGAAACTGAGGTGGTCTCAGGGAGGCCCTACGCCGTTTGGCTATATTTTACAGGCCGTAGGGTCGCTGTGGAATTATAGCGCGGAGTTATAACTTTTTTTTTCATTTCTACGTTCGCCGTAGCAATTTGACAAGCCAAGCTATGATGTAGATGTGTTCCACGTCGACCATACATAGGGCATACGGTGGGCTTGCGTTATCCGTGCGGCTGCCGTAAGCTCTTCTCAATGAAAAATGAATTTTCCCAACTCCCAAAAAATTACGGCGGCCGCACTATTTCCACTGTCGCCGTACGGTGGCCTTGCGGTCTGTGTGACTACCTGTGGGCAACGCAGGGTCGATGCACGGTTCCCCTATGCCTGCCGTGCACCTACGTACGGCCTCCGTGGTAGTCTGCGTCGACCGTGCGTCCACCGTGCGCTACCGCTACAGATCGGAGTATAGGTGTTTGCTTATACCGTGGTGCCCCCAGAATCCCAATTTAATTCGTTCCAGGAGGCTGTTCGGATTGCAAAAAGTTCGGATTCCAAAAATATTTTCCCAATAAGAAATAATGGCGTGAATTAACCGTTCGTGGACTCAAAGAAAACCCACTTTCAAGACACTTTAAACTGAAATTCTCCATGTTTAAGGTAAAATAAGATGAGTAAATGACCTTCGGTGGCGGTGTATTGTATGTAAACTGGTACAATCGCCACATCCAAAGGTTCACACAGGCTTGAGCTCTGACCTGGGTCCCGATCGCTCGCGCACTCTGCGAGAGCGCTGCTCCCAGGGCAGCTCATCGAACATGATGCCCGCAGAACCACAATCACTTTCATCAAACGCATCGGGCTGATGTAATGATGGATATTCCGAATTACAACTGGTTTTGCCGTGAAATTCAATCCTTGCCCGATAGTCCGTCACACCACGTGATCGGATTCCTTTTTTTGTTATTAATTAAAACACAAGATGATTAAAAAATACAAACATACACACAATGTAGTAGTCACATATGTTTCGCGAATGCTGCTCATGGAGAGCTCGGCGTTGTTGTTGTTGTTGTTGTTGTTCTTCTTGTTCTTCTTGTTCTTCTTGTTCTTCTTGTTCTTCTTGTTCTTCTTGTTCTTCTTGTTCACAAAACCTTAATCTCGAGGACTTGGCTCTTGTATATACAAGATCCGGATCGCCTTAAATACTAAGCACATGTACACATCCTCACATAGACGGTGCCTTTTGAGAGCGTCTATCATGAACTTTTAAATATATTCGGACATTTTCTTTAAAGTTTCAAAAAGTTGACGTCACTAAAGATTATTCCATTTATCGTATTGTAATTTCGTAAATACAATATATATATATATATATATATATATATATATATATATATATATATATATATATATATATATATGACGGGTTTTGCTATTGGCTTAATGAAGGCACGTGACGAAATATCGGAAGTTGTTGTTGTTTTTTTTTTGCCGAAAAACCTTTAGGTTTTGGACGCTGCTCTTGGACACATTTGTCCTTGTTATTTTTCGGGTAGCCGCACGGCGTATTTATAAATTGTGGAGACCGAAAACATTGGTGTGCCATACGGTCTTTGATTTAATGTCGCACGGTGACCTTAGGGCGTTCCTGCGGCGGCCAGAGAATTTTCAAGGCAGACGCAAGCGGAACACAGGGGGACCCGAAGCCGAACGTGCGGCCAGACGGATGGTAACGAATGGGTTAATTTTTTTTTTTTTTCGGCTTGTCGAATTTCTACGGCGAACGTAGAAATGAAAAAAGTTATAACTCCGCGTTATAATTCCACGGCGACCTTACGGCCTGTAAAACATAGCCAATGGCGTAGGGCCACCCTGAGGCAACCTCAGTTTCTCTGCGGCCGCCGCACGTTTCTGTCAATTCAGAGGGCGTACGGCCGCCGTATCCTCGCCGTAGAGCAAATGTGACGGAGGCCTAAAGTATCGATCGACACACGAGAGATGCTTTCATGAGGACTTCCACCGACGAACTGAATGAACAAAGCACGAAGATGCGGCTCGAACAGGGGGTGAGACACGTGAACAAACATGAACGTTACGTTATGTTCGGGTTTTTTTTTTAAATCTATTACGTTTTTAGGGCAAAATTTTCTCGAAAAAATTGTTCGGATTCCAATTTGTTCAAACGATGGGGCGTTCGGATTCTGGGGGCACCACAGTATATTATACTTGTAGTATATTCAGTTATATATATATATATATATATATATATATATATATATATATATATATATATATATATATATATATATATATATATATATATATATATATATATATATATATATATATATATACTGGTATATTTTTATTTCAGTGAAAAACAAAGAACTGGTATATATACCCACTCGCTACCATCCGTCTGGCAGCACGTTCGCCTTAGGGCCCCCCTGCGGTCGCCTTGCGGGCACCTTGCGTCTGCCTTGAAAATTCTATGACCGCCGCAGCGACGCCCTAAGGTCACCATGCGACATCAAATCAAAGACCTTACGGCACCCCCACGTTTTCGGTCTCCACGATTTATAAATATGCCATGCGGCTACCCGAAAAATAAAAACATATGTGGCTGCTACATTGTGTGACCGTGGAAATACTGCGGCCGCCGTATAATTGCTAGTGGCCGCAGATTTTGGAGACCCCACGGCCGCCGTGGCAAATGTGATCTTGGCCTAACCCTGCCACTCACTAGCCCACCTCCTTCCAAATTTCCAGTTTTTCCTTTCTAAGAGTTTGCTTCTTAATCCATCGTGTCCACCCCATACATCTTTCCCTACCCATCCTTCCTCCCCACTTCCCTTATTTGTCCAAGTCTCCCTCTACTTTGTCCTTCAAGCCTGCTGTTGTTTCCCCCTCTTTCTGCTGTTCCTTTTGTTCTATTGCATCCTGATCTATTCAGTGTTCCAACTCTTCCATGAGCCTTGAGTTTGTGTACAAAAAAACCCAAAAATTAATGACAAGATCAGAGAAACACACTGTCAAACATATTTTACCAATTTCATATACATATGTGTATTTCTTTCATAACGATGAGACTGAAGGCACAATGGTCTATTGAGGGATTTTCATCTGCTCAGATGTCATTCAAAAACGTCAATTTTTGACCAGTTTGGACAAACAGAAATTGTCGGAGAAATTGTCTCCTCACCTGCATCAGTTAGTTGTCTCCTCTTGTGCTACCTTGTCATGGCTGCAGAGACTGGAAGATTTCAGCATTTTTTCTTCTTTCTTGCAAATGATGCACAAATTATGGAATATATGTTGTGCTCTTTAATAACCCTTTTCCAGAGCAGCTGCAACTGGATGTGACAGTTGTCACGAGGAGGTGACGCGGTGCCAGGAGCAGGTAATTATCTGGACTCAGTGCCAGGAGCAGGTGATTCTGGATCTGCTGTTGTCAGTAGTAAAGCTTCTTTGCACAGTACTTAGTGGCCCACTCAACTTTTTGATGGTCTGTAAATTTATCGAAACATAAAACACGATATCCACCATCCTATGGAAGCTCTGCAAAGAAAATAGTTACTCGTTACGCCACCGATTATCAAGGACAGAGATATCACAAATAGGCTATAAGGTACCCTGTCCTATCCAAAATTGACAGCAGCGCACTTTGTTAACACCACCCACAACGGATTTGATATGACCTGGTGACAGGTATCAATGGGAAAATGATGACCTTGTGCATTATCACAGCAACCTTTGTTTACAAAGTGTTATGCAATCAACAATATCTATATCCAGATAGAACTAAATACGAAAAGTACATAAGCAAATCCAACGTTGAAGACTGAGTTTGTGTGTGCATGTAATAGCAGATGCTAAAGCAGAGGAGGAAGACATGTGATGTGCCGTTGCAGTCCTTACCTTCAAGGAAAACGTCAACGTTACCAATAATTTTCGACAAGCCAACTCTCATATTTTTGGCGTGAGTCTCACGATTTTATCTCCAGTCTCACGTTCTCATGGCCACACAAGTAATCTCACAGCCATTTTGTTGCGTATGGAGTCGAGGCCTGTGGAAGAGAGAGGACATTGAATGGATCAGGACACAACAGAACAAAAGGAAGAGTAGAAAGAGGTAGGAGACACCAATAGCAGCATTGGAGGACAAAATAGAGGGAGACATCGACAATAATGGGTGTGGGGAGGAATGAGGGGAAGTGGAGGACACATGGGGTGGACAAGATGGATACAGAAGGAAACTCTCAGGAGGGAAAACTGGAAGTTTGGAAGGAGGGGGAATTGGAGTGGGGTTGGGAGTGGTGGGTTAGTGAGGGTAGAAAAAAAATAATGGTTTTGGATTGCGGACGATCTGAGATGGTGGTGAGTAGCTGTCTTGAAGACCTGTTCGAGGGAAGAATGAGATTAAAGAGAATGTGGAAATTCATTCCACAGGAGGGGAAAAAGAGGAACAAATGAGTGGAGGTGAGCAGTGATACTGGAGCTCTTTCAAATTTGCAAAGCTGTTTCAAATACAAACATGTCTTACAAGTAATATTCAGTAAGCCCCTTGCTGTGTTTAAAGATCATTTGACCAAAGTACATTTGCTCTTCCATGAGTTAGTGCTTTTTACTTTAATTTGTATTAAACACCTTCTGGTTCAGCGCCCACCACAAGGGGAGGCACTTGAGTTTCTCCCAAACACCCGGTTCTGAGGCCACCGATCATGGACCATCGAGTTATCCAACGGACTGTAGTTCTCACACAGCCGTAGTTGTTTGACAGATTACCAATCGAGCAGGATTATGCTTAGATGTTTCTGCAATACCTTTCTTTTGGCACGACAACATAACAAGAGGCCACACTCTTGTACTCCACCTGATTTGCTCTGTTAGTGGGTGCTGCACCGAGCTGTTCCGCTCGGCGGAGGATCACCAGATGGGGCCACATCTGTTGATATTCTGCCAAGCGGAACAGCTAGGTGCAGCACCAGCTAACAGAGCAAATCAGGTGGAGTACAACTTCTCGTCTATCAATACTTGTGCACTGTGGCAGAACAATGAAGAAAAGACAACTGAGGCAGATTGGAAATTATAATAATAATAGTAATAGTAATAATCATAATACCATTCCTTTCATGCCATGAAGGTGCATAGGGCTGCCGAGGCAGTTTCAATGGCAAGGAGTACAGTCCTGGGCAGGTTACCACTCCAACACAGGTTATCCCAAATGGTTATTACCCCAGTACACTGGTGCTCATTTCACAAGCCTCAGAAGGATGACAGGCTGAGTCAACCCCACCTGGTGTTCATTTAACAGTCAACAGGGGCTCAAAGACAGGACTAAAGGTCCCAAGTGAGCCACCTTAACCACGAAGTGAATGCCAGACTCAGAGTGGAAATAACAACAACCAATTATATATTACACACACACAAGCAAGCAACCATTTAAAAATGAGTATTTACAAGAAAGAATGCAAAAGGGCACATGAGAGCAGATTTAACCAAAACACGTATTCTTTATTATACAGTCTTACTTGCACAAAGGGCACATGGCCATCATGCAAATCAAGGGAGAAGATGATGAGAACAAGAACTTGAGAAGAAAAGAAAAGAAAAGTAGGGTCTTTTCTTTTATCACTCACCTCACACAGCCCGATGGGGCTGCACCAACCCAAATACACGAGAGAATGGGGAAGATGGGCAGTAGCGATGTGGCGTGATGGGACACAAAGCCATGTCCCTGAGGTTCCCAGACCCAGTCGGTGAGTCCTCTACGGCGTCCAAGATATGACAGCTGCAAGCAACTCTGTTTCTGCTGGCCCCCGTGTCCAGCAGCTCCCCATGAACCAAACCTTGTTAAGCTTTCCACAATGCCCTCCACACTATGGGCTCTCTCTCTCTCTCTCTCTCTCTCTCTCTCTCTCTCTCTCTCTCTCTCTCTCTCTCTCTCTCTCTCTCTCTCTCTCTCTCTCTCTCTCTCTCTCTCTCTCTCTCTCTCTCTCTCGCCTTCTCTCTCGCCTTCTCTCTCGCCTTCTCTCTCGCCTTCTCTCTCGCCTTCTCTCTCGCCTTCTCTCTCGCCTTCTCTCTCGCCTTCTCTCTCGCCTTCTCTCTCGCCTTCTCTCTCGCCTTCTCTCTCGCCTTCTCTCTCGCCTTCTCTCTCGCCTTCTCTCTCGCCTTCTCTCTCGCCTTCTCTCTCGCCTTCTCTCTCTCGCCTTCTCTCTCGCCTTCTCTCTCTCGCCTTCTCTCTCTCGCCTTCTCTCTCTCGCCTTCTCTCTCTCGCCTTCTCTCTCTCGCCTTCTCTCTCTCGCCTTCTCTCTCTCGCCTTCTCTCTCTCGCCTTCTCTCTCTCGCCTTCTCTCTCTCGCCTTCTCTCTCTCGCCTTCTCTCTCTCGCCTTCTCTCTCTCGCCTTCTCTCTCTCGCCTTCTCTCTCTCGCCTTCTCTCTCTCGCCTTCTCTCTCTCGCCTTAAATCTCTCGCATTCTCTCTCTCGCCTTCTCTCTCTCGCCTTCTCTCTCTCGCCTTCTCTCTCTCGCCTTCTCTCTCTCGCCTTCTCTCTCTCGCCTTCTCTCTCTCGCCTTCTCTCTCTCGCCTTCTCTCTCTCGCCTTCTCTCTCTCGCCTTCTCTCTCTCTCGCCTTCTCTCTCTCGCCTTCTCTCTCTCTTCATTCTCTCTCATTCTCTCTCTCGCCTTCTCTCTCTCGCCTTCTCTCTCTCGCCTTCTCTCTCTCGCCTTCTCTCTCTCGCCTTCTCTCTCTCGCCTTCTCTCTCTCGCCTTCTCTCTCTCTCTCTCGCCTTCTCTCTCTCTCTCTCGCCTTCTCTCTCTCTCTCTCGCCTTCTCTCTCTCTCTCTCGCCTTCTCTCTCTCTCTCTCTCGCCTTCTCTCTCTCTCTCTCGCCTTCTCTCTCTCTCTCGCGCCTTCTCTCTCTCTCTCGCGCCTTCTCTCTCTCTCTCGCGCCTTCTCTCTCTCTCTCGCGCCTTCTCTCTCTCTCTCGCGCCTTCTCTCTCTCTCTCTCGCGCCTTCTCTCTCTCTCTCGCGCCTTCTCTCTCTCTCTCTCTCTCTCTCTCTCTCTCTCTCTCTCTCTCTCTCTCTCTCTCTCTCTCTCTCTCTCTCTCTCTCTCTCTCGCCTTCTCTCTCTCTCTCTCTCGCCTTCTCTCTCTCTCTCTCTCGCCTTCTCTCTCTCTCTCTCTCTCTCGCCTTCTCTCTCTCTCTCTCTCGCCTTCTCTCTCTCTCTCTCTCGCCTTCTCTCTCTCTCTCTCTCGCCTTCTCTCTCTCTCTCTCTCTCTCTCTCTCTCTCTCTCTCTCTCTCTCTCTCTCTCTCTCTCTCTCTCTCTCTCTCTCTCTCTCTCTCTCTCGCCTTCTCTCTCTCTCTCTCTCGCCTTCTCTCTCTCTCTCTCTCGCCTTCTCTCTCTCTCTCTCTCGCCTTCTCTCTCTCTCTCGCCTTCTCTCCCAAGGACGAGGATCAGCTTCGAGAACATTTCTCCTCACAGGATCTCCCCTTTTTCCATCTCTGCTCATGCCCTCTTGTCCTCTTTCTCTTCCTCTCCTGTGCTTTTTTCATCTTGTACTTTGAACTCTTGCCTTCTTCTTTGTCCTCTCACTCAGCCCCTGTGAGCCTCCTGTCCTCTTCCTCTTAATATTGCTTTTTCCCATCTTGGCCCATGCGAGCCTTCTCCTCAATGGTGCGGATCTGATGGTGGCGGGTCCATGATGCAGCTTGTGGGAAATACTGCATCATTCTGAGTCGACTTTCAATGCAGCCCCTGCCCCTCCCTCCATGCGCCCAAGGTCGCGACGAGATGTGCCATGTGGGAAAAGCGCCACACCTCGTACCACAAACATGCATGTGAGAATGGACAGTCCCATGCAGTGGAGGTAATCCGATCAGCCAGAAAGATTAACAACCACAGACGGAACAAACAAGCCCAATTCAGCAATGTGTGAAAGGAGTGAAAACGGAGAGGGATGCCGCAGGACTGAGGGATAACCAAATGGCTGCGGGGCCGAAAGATAAGACCGAAGGTGTAAAGAAGGAAAGATTGAGAGCAGTAGGGTGGGGTGGAGTAACAGACTGATGGGGGTAAAGGAGGGACTGTTGATGGCAGCAGAGGGGGGGGGAGGAAGGAAGACATCACACTGGGGAAACACAGGGCTCAAGCTGTCGACCTCCTCGTGGTGAGCCCTGGTAACTGAGCAATCAGGCGAACGACAGCATCCAGAGACAGCAGCAGCAGTATCAGCACTAACGTTTATATAAACGCTGCTACAGCAACTCCAATGCACCTTCAGAGACCACAGCGTGGTGCCAACCCGAAACACGTGCCCTTTTCAGGGAAGCCATTAACAGATGTCATACGGGACGGCATCATTGTGCTGCAACTGAATGTGGAAGGCCTCACTAAAGCCAAGATCATCATTATTGAACATTTGCTACAAACCCATAAAGTAACTGTAATTCTCCTCCAAGAGACCCATATAAGCGATAGCTCCCGCTTGAAGATTCCTGACTTCACCTTGGCTGCACACACCGAGAATGATATCCATGGGATCGCCACCTTTATCAGGAATACAGCAAAGTGGAAAGCAATTGCTACTTCCCCCTCAGACTCCAACGTGGAATGGGCAGCAATACAAATCGAAGGCGTCACTGCCATCAATGTCTACAAGCCACCAACATCCCGGCTTCATGCAGACTCCATTCCTGCCTTTGGCCCACCCTGCATCTACCCTGGAGACTTCAATTTCAGCAGCACCACATGGGGCTACAGCACAACCAACCCGGATGGCACCATACTGGAGGACTGGGCCTCAGCATCTGGTGTGCAACTTCTATATGACCCTAAACAACCAGATAGCTTCCACTCACGCAGGTGGAACATGACTTCAAACCCTGACCTGGCCTTCGTAAATTTGAATGGCCCTATACCCCAGCGCATTACCCTGGACCTTTTTCCGAAATCACAACATAGGCCGTCGATAATCATCCCAGATAGACCTATAGAACCAATCCCGACTAAACCGGTCAAGAGGTGGAACTTCCGCATGGCTAACTGGGATCAGTTTACAAACCTGGTGGATTCAGGGATAGATAGTCTTCCCATCCCAATTTCTTCCAACCTGGATAATGCCTTCTCAGCCCTCTGTAAACTCCTCATCAATTCAGCAAAGAGCACCATTCCACATGGTTTCCGCCACCGCTACATCCCCACATGGGAAGAAGAGTGTGATGCACACCACAACGAATTCCTGAATGCTGAACCTGGAGAAGAGGCAGCCACCAAGGCATCGCAGCTGACAAACTGCCTTGACAAAAAAAACGTAAGGAGCATTGGGAGGAGACGGTTCAAGAAATCGACTTCACACACTCCAGCAGGCTGGCTTGGAAGACCCTCAATCGCCTCACTGGTAGAAGTTCCAAGCCAACTCAATGCCCTGTGACGGCCAACTCAAAAGCTGAGCAGCTCCTTAGAAATGGCCGATTTAAGGACGCGAACAAGGACTATACTCGCTCCATCAAGCAGGAAACCGCAAAACTGTGGCATGCTCCAGGTGTTGATGGCTCCCTTTCAGCACCCTTTTCAGCTGAAGAGCTGTCTCCTGCCATCCTTCAACTGAAAAGCGGTAAGGCCCAGGGGCCCGATATCATTCCTCCAGAGTTCCTTCTACACTGTGGCCCAGAATACCTGAACTGGCTCCAAGACTTCTACTCCTGTTGCCTCTCCAACCAGTCCATACCTAAGATATGGCGGAAGGCAACCATCATTGCTCTACCAAAACCGAACAAGCCTACGGACAATTCAAAGGACTATCGACCCATTTCACTACTCTGTGTCCTCTTCAAGCTCATTGAACGACTCCTCCTTGCCCGGCTGGAACCAGTTGTCGACCCCCAACTACCTGATTAACAAGCAGGCTTCCGCCATGGACGCAGCACTGCCCAACAGATCGTGAAGCTGTCAAATGATATAGAAGACAGCTTTGAGTAAGGCCACAAGGCGGGCGCTGTTCTGGTAGATCTTACTGCAGCCTACGACACTGTCTGGCATCAGGGTCTAACTTTGAAGCTCCTCCGGACCATCCCTGATCGACATCTCGTGTGGTTTGTCACAAACATCCTTGCAAACCGCAGCTTTGTCCGAAAGACCAGTGATGGACAGTCCAGTAGGCCTCGACGCCTCAGAAACGGAGTCCCACAAGGCTCAGTATTGGCTCCAATGCTATTCAACGTATACATCAGCGACCTGCCACCGACAACATCATGACAGTATGGCTATGCTGATGACCCTGCTCTTCTACACTCAGTCAGAAACTGGTCAAATGTAGAGGATGTACTGAGGTCAGACATGGCACTTGTGACAGCGTACCTCAAGACCTGGAGACTGAAGCTGAGCGTGGCAAAAACCACTTTGTCAGCTTTCCATCTAAACACCAAGGAGGCCCGACATCAGCTCACAGTCAACGTCAATGGGTCACCTCTGTCCTACAACCCTTCCCAAATATACCTTGAGGTGAAACTAGATAGGCAGCTGACATTCAAGCAACACCTTGAATCCATTCGTGCAACAGTGTCCTCAAGGAATAACCTCCTACATCATCTGGCAGGGTCATCATGGGGAGTCAGAACATCCATTCTCTGAACTAGTGCTCTCGCCCTGGTCTACAGTGCTGCCGAATATGCCGCCCCAGCATGGTGCCGGACCTCACACACAAGGAAGCTAGATGCAACTCTCAATGACACCTTGAGAATCGTCACCGGCTGCCTGCGACCCACCCCAACTGAGTTCCTGCCAGTGCTATCAGGCATCGCTCCTGCAGCCCTTCACAGAGAACACCACATATCTAGTCTGGTGAACAAGGCCCTGCTGGACACCAAGCATCCATTACACAATCTCGTGCAGGACTCACAACAACTGGGCCGTCAACGTCTGCCTTCTCGCCGCCCATTCTCTCGCCATGCAGCAACCCTGTGTGGCTCTAACTTTAACACCCTACATACATGGAGAACTGGCTGGCAGCAAACCCCTCGACCCACTCAATTCACTGTCATACCAAACATGAAGTTGCCACCAGGCGCAGATCTACCCCGTAAGGAACGGGTAACCCTGAACCGGCTGCACACAGGGGTTGGCCAGTTCAATGCCAGAATGCACCATTGGGGGCTGCGTCCATCTTCAGCCTGTTCATGCGGATATGTGGAACAGACTGCACAGTACATCATCTATGAGTGCCCCACCCTCTGCCCACCTGAGAATGCAATAATCGATTTGACGAACCCCAACCCCACCACAGTGAGCTGGCTGCAGCGCCTGTGTGATACTGCATAGCTGTCTCAAACGCAAGTAGGGGAAACACAAACTCACCAATGCATGCCCCCCAAACAATGCCTTGACAAGGGGCCAAGGACTATCTACACATGGACGAATGAAATAACCAATCCTCGGGTCACCTTAGTGTCCAGGTATGTATACCCTCCCCCAGGGGAGGGTATAAAATTACAATTATATGTGTATATACAAATATCAAGCTCTTTCTAATCAATCAATCACTCACTGATATAAATGTTTAATGCATTTGAGGTGGGGTAGAGAGATGAAATTTCACATCATGGTGCAGCTTGAAGCCAATACTGTATCCCAAGGGAAAATGCAGAACGATTGGAAAATGTCTGTGAAGGAAAATATGAAATTATATAAAGCTTATATTTATTTTGTCTGCATGGAGGATGCACCTGAGTAGTTGCTTGCAGTGTGTGAGCATGGCCCACTGGTCATATCAAACTTCCATTACCGCGTATTTGCCGGATGGGTGTTACGGTATTGAACAATAGAGCGAGTCATCTCATGCCCTATGAACAAAATATCGCATTCCAGATGAGGATTCACTAAATTCCTGTGCAGTTTTAACATTATGTCTTTTTAGTTGTAATTTATCTCCAACAAATACAACCTAAAACCCTATTAGCTTTCAGGACAACTGAAAACCTGACTGAATAATAATCCAACCCAGTGAGATACAGCAGCAAGCCTTAACAACCTAACGACTGAGCCACTCCTGGTGGTAATAGTATTGTTTCCGGTACTTTTACAGGTATTACGTTCGTGTAACACACCAGTCTTATCGGTTAGTTGATAGCCAATCACACTGTTTGCAATCAGAATGTGGCTTGTCTGGTGCAGTACCTTTTTCATTCAATGGTGGTTTGTTGGGAGGAGTCCCGTGGCATCTGCATCTTCCCTCCAATTTCAAAATAATTTAATGAATAAATCAATCTCTTGTGGACTGGCTGTTACTGCTCCGATGGTTGGCAGTGAGTGTCCCGGAAGCAGCGGGGGGGAAAGAGAGTGGCATCTCTATATGTGGGAGAATTGCGTGCTGAGCCAGTGGGTTACCCAAATAGCTCAGGTAGCTCAGATGGAAGAGCATTGGTATGGTTCACCAGAAGACCTTGGGATTGGATTGATACCCAGCTTGGGTGTGTAATTTTCCCACCATATACATGTGTTTGTTTCCTGTTCATTTATAATTGTGATGTATAAATGATCATACTGCAGCCATATGTATCCGAGGAATGCATCACAGCAGTGTCCGGGTTCTGGATGTGAAAGCCATACTGCTGTGGATAACATTCATGTTTACTTGTTTTTTTTTTTTTTACGATGACAAAAGTATCTATTTTCTCCAGACGGTCAATGAGTAGACTTAGTCATGAGAAGTCAATGGCTTCAGTGAACATATAACTTACACTGAACAACAAATTTCAAAAATTTTTTTTTACTGGAGATGTGTAAATTGATTAAGACTAATTTGGGTACGCTGATTTCAAAAATCATAACCGTTTTGCTGTATCACGTCAGGATTTTCAGGAACAGAAATATTCCCATTGCCTAGAAGTCAGGATTTCAATGAAATTTACATATGTCTTTAACATGTCTATTTCGTACAATTGTTGTTAACTTGTGTTATATTTCTTTCTTTCAGATAAAGATGAGTAGGCGTTCCTGTACCAATCATCCTGACAACTTCTGTTATGTCTGTGGTCGGTATACCAAAAAAGATCAACAGCGAAGTATATCTACAGCAGTGAAAATGAAGGCCGCCTACTTTCACTACTTCGGGTGTAAGGTGGGGGACCAAGAACAGAGCTGGGCACCACACATCTGCTGCACAAGCTGTCACACAACCTTGACTCAGTGGTTGGTGGGCAAGCGCGCGAGCATGCCATTTGCGGTGCCCATGATATGGCGTGAGCCGCAGAATCATCATGATGATTGTTATTTCTGCTGCACAAGCATCGCCGGCTTCAACAAGAAGAATAAAGGTCACATCAAGTACACTGACTGCGTCTCTGCTCGTAAACCTGTGCCTCATGATGACGAGAACCCCGTTCCAACACCTCCAGCTGATCAGAACATAGCTGTAAGCAGTGGTGAAGAGGATGGTGATGATGAACCTTTGAACCCGACACTCAAGAATCACACCTTCTGAACCAGGGAGACTTAAATGATCTTGTAAGAGATCTCTCGCTGTCAAAGGCGAAGGCAGAGCTGCTTGGATCAAGGCTGCAGCAGTGGAATCTACTTGAACCTAACACCAAGATATCCTTGTTCAGAGCACGTCACAGAGACATGGCTGAGTTCTTTGAGATGAAAGACACGATGACATTCTGCAGTGACATCAACGGTCTGTTGAAAGAACTTGGGTGTGATCACGATCCTGCAGACTGGCGCCTCTTCATCGACTCGGGGAAGAACAGCTTGAAGGCTGTTTTGCTCCACAATGGCAACGAGAAACCATCAGTCCCACTGGCTCACGTGTTCGGCATGACAGAGACCTATGAGACTATGCGGCAGCTGCTTGATTCCATCAAGTACAATGACTTCAACTGGCACATCTGCGGAGACTTGAAAGTGGTGGCGCTGTTGTTAGGGCTGCAGTCAGGCTACACGAAATACATGTGCTTCCTTTGTCTCTGGGATAGCAGAGACGACAAGAATCACTGGACGAAGAAAGATTGGGAAGAGCGAAAAGAGCATGTACCTGGTCGACACAACGTGAAGCATGTCGCCCTTGTCGACCCAGCCAAGGTTTTCCTTCCACCACTCCACATAAAGCTCGGCTTGATGAAAAGTTTTGTACGGGCAATGGATCTGAATGGGCGTGGGTTTTTATACCTCAAGGAAAAGTTTGGCAACACCTTGTCGGAGGCCAAGATCAAGGCTGGTGTCTTTGTTGGACCGCAAATCCGACAGATTATGAAGGACGAAACTTTTCCGACAACTCTAAACCCCAAAGAGCTGGCAGCGTGGAGGAGCTTCAAAGCTGTGACGGACAACTTCTTGGGGAACGAGCGCGCGGACAACTATGAAGAAATAGTGCAGCAGCTGCTGGAGTCCTTCAGGAAACTTGGCTCCAGGATGTCCCTGAAAATCCATTTCCTACACCAGCACCTGAACTTCTTCCCTGACAACTTGGGAGCAGTCTCGGACGAGCACGGCGAGCGATTCCACCAAGAGATTTCACTCATGGAGACTCGTTACCAAGGGCGGCACAACCCGAACATGATGGGCGATTTCTGCTGGTTCCTGCATCGTGAAACTGACACAGAGCAGCACAAACGCAAAGCCAAATGCCTAAAGCATTTTTAATTACATTCTAGTGGAGTTTTTCTGTAATTTCTATAATTTTGAAGCATTCATGATGAAATAAATGAATAAATGAATTTTTGTAAATTTCATTGAAATCCTGACTTCTAGGCAATGGGAATATTTCTGTTACTGAAAATCCTGACGTGATACAGCAAAACGGTTATGATTTTTGAAATCAGCGTACCCAAATTAGTCTAAATCACTTTACACATCTCCAGTAAAAAAATTTTGTTGTTCAGTGTTATCAACACTTGCCTGATACTGCATCGGGTGCTTAATGTAAGATGGAAACCTTCGCTCCGATTCGTCTCGAGAGAGTAAGACAGTTTTGCATGTCCACCGACCACGGCCCTTACACGATGTGCGCACGTGCCCTCTTCCATGGCTTTACTCAAGCAGGGCAATGGGATTTGTACTCCGTGACTATCCTTCAAAACACTGGTGCTGATCAATAGAGGCTTAATAAAAACGTTTTCAGAAAATATGGGTTTCAGATTTCTCATCGTACACTTTTTTTCATCATAACTAATAGTTTCAAAACATCCGCATATCGAGGTGACGAAGAGAAGGTCCAACGTGTGTGATCAATGGCTGTACATGGATTAATTGTAATTAGCAAAATGGATGCACTCTCATGATATCGCCCCAGAATCACTCCCTGCGGACATCACCGGAGCAATGCGTTATCGAAAGCGCTAATGCACCCGAAATGCGTAATAGCAGGTAGAATGTGCCACCGAATCCTTCAACAAGCAACTGCTCACACGGATCTCGATCCTAACGTGGAACAAAGCTGGAATCGTAATATGAAACCAAATTGCTCAGGATGAACACACGGGTTGGTACTTGGAGGTGTGTTTCACTGACGCGCCCCACACTCTTTTTGACTGTTTGATTGATGCACGTTCCGTTCCTCGTCATTATGTGCTGCGATTCAGCCAGCCAAGCAGCAAAGTGCTAATATCTGTCCCAAAACATAAAATGTGCTGTGAAGTGTAAGATGCTTAAAGCCTGAAATAGCAAAACCCACGTGTCAATCTTCCCCTGTTCATACAACTCCAACCCACCACCCGCTTACTCACCAAAACTCCATCCCTCCGGCATCCAAGTGCGACCTTCGTATCACCTGCAAGGTCACACAAACTCAATGGCCGTAGTAGAAAATGTGAGAACATCGTCTTTGACTCTGACTCTCTGTCTCTGTCTTTGTCTGACTCTCTCTCTCTCTCTACAAGGCACTGTATTGTGGTGTATACAATGGGATCAACTGCAAAATATTGAAATAAAGTTCGACCACTACCTTCGTGGACACCTACTCTATCTCCTGGACTGATCTGTAGAAAATGTTCAATATTGAAGAATAATTAATAACAACAAGAAAGGGTTCCTCGACAATAAACCAGAGCTTCTCTGCACTCCTTTTGATCTTATTCTGAGTCGTTTTATAGTCCAAAGGAATTCCCAGCACGCCGCTTTTGTTGAACTTGTACTTTAATCCCCCAAACGGGCCGAGCAATTATGTGCATCGTGACAGAGAAGATCCATGACTCCAAATTAAGAAAGCAAATATGTTAATCAGCAAGCAAAAGAACCGCTGATGATGAAAGCTGCTGAGAACTTGTGCGCTTGAGCTGGTGTGGAATCTGCAGGTCCTTCGCAGTTCCACGGGTAACGTCTCATGACAAAGGAGCACCGACTGCCGCTAATTCCATCTTCCCTTTGATCTAGCCACCTGACAGGTGACGGGAGAGTCACGTGACACATCAACTCACGAGTTGTGCTTTCGTGACCCTCAAGGACAAATGGACCAGCCAGTTACAAATGATTTGCCTCCTTAATTCTTGATGACGTCATTTCGTGCAACTTTGGCCCATTTGTCTGGTCATCTGTTCTTCAAGGCAATACTGGCATTGGCTGCATGTTCCAGTTGTTGCTCGATTTTTCTCACTTCAAAGGGCATGCTATCTTTCACAAGAGTAAGAAACAATGTGCAGATGTTCAAGCAGACATATTTCTCATGCTTGGTCTTGCAAAACAAAGTTCAGCAATCAACATTCATCACTAAAGACTAATAAATGGACCCTGTGGTGTCCTTTGCAATCGTATACGAGACATAAACTTCCCTTTGAAAAGGGGTGCAGATTGGTGTTGGATGGCATCCATATTTTAAAGGAATTTTCTTGATTTGCTGATTCGGACCGCTTATTCCTTCATATACACGGAGGACTAGAGGTCGGTTACGAGTTAGACCAACAGGAACGCACCATTCTCGAAGGGCAGTCGTATACCGCATATGGAAGGCTCCCGATAAGTTTGGCGAATAATTTGGAAATTCGCCGGGATAACACCGTGGGATCTTTAACGACCACCAGTTGGTGCTAGCAGATGGGGAACCCAGCTTAACGTCCATCTGGTGGACAGTGCACTACATGATGCAACACCATTCTGCGAAGCAGCAATCGCTCAGTGCGTAAACTGGTCTGGAATCGAACCCAGACGAGACAGCTCATAGGTAAGCTACCTCTGTACCATACTGTCAATGGCAAGTTGTAATAAAGTTGAGCTATATCATTTAATTATTATTTCAGTATTTTTGTCATCAAACTCTGGTTTAATTGACCTGAACCTTGTTCTGGTGGCAGAGTAATGCTGTACATCAAGAACTCCATTTCTCACTATCAATATATTACTCTTACACCTCCCAACCCCCAGGAGTACCTTTGGCTGTGACATCCCCTCCGCTCCACTTGTCTTTGTGTTGTACCATCCTCAAAACAGTGACGATTCAATCTACATCTTTCTCCAACAACGTGGATAACCTGTTAACCACTCTTCCCAACTCTCTCTTCATCACATGTGGCAATTTCAATCGTCACCATGAAACTTGGCTGGGTGTTGGTACCTCTCTCACCAACCATGGCACTTCAGCAAAGGACTTATTTGACTCCGTGGGACTGACTCAATCCGTGAACTTTTCCACCCAGATTTCCCAAAATGGCAAATCCTCCCTTCTGGACTTGGTAAAGACTAACTTCCCTGCAAATGTATCCTGCTCTTCCTCTGCTACAATTGGTTAATCTGATTATGTGCTTGTGAAAGTCAACATCTCTTTTGCAATTCTCAGAGAGCTGCCTCAATGCCGGCGAGTCTGACATTTCACTCTGGCAGATTGGCGGGGATCTCTCTCCAGAACTGGGCTCCCATATCTACTGCCCCTGATGTTAACTCAGTCTGGGAATTCTTCCACAGAATCCTGCTCTCACTCCTGCACATATTCATCTGATCTTATCTTCGATTACCCTACCCTTCTTCCCACCCATGGTACACTGAATCCTGTGGTGAAGCAGTTTCCTTGAAACAATTTACCTTCTTCTCTTCTTGGAAGGCAAACCCGATGGAAAGCAATCTCAGTACATTCCAAAAGATCCACAACAAGTGTGCGTGTCGACTCTCAGGAGAGCCAGAAAACAACATCTATCCATCCTCAAGATTGAACTTTCTAACTTGTCTCCCTCCTAATTAAACTGGTGGTGCCTTGTTAAGTCCATCTCTGAGGGATGCTCCACTTCCATTCTTTCCCTCTCTTCAAATGGCACCACAGCAGACTCGACTCACGAGAAGGCTGAACGCCTCAATTCTGTATTTGCTTCAAAATCTTGTGTCCCCAACCCCTCACTCTCTGTACCCAACATTCCCAGTCATACCCAACTGCTTCTGGACTCTGTCTCTTTTGCACTTGTGAAGGTGGAGACGTTTCTGTCAACATTCGACTCTGACACCGTTACTGGATAAGACAGCATCAGCTCACGTGCTCTTTCCTAAATACCTGTTCTGCTGCTCTTACCCATCCTCTCTTTGCCCTTTCCACCCTGTCATTTTCCCAAGGTCATCTTCTGTCTGCTTTGAAATTTTCCAAGAACTCCATGTTACAGCAAAGGTTAAAAAGGTGCAAAAACGAATCCCCTGAACAACAGACCTTTCGGCTTACTTCCATTCATCAGCAAGGTCATGGAATCCATCATCGCAGTTGATATGAAATCAGCTCATTTTCTCCAACAACTTCATCTCAGATCACCAAATTGGTTTCAGACCAGCTCACTCCACCTTGGACAAGTTGCTTCAACTCTCCCCACAATGGATGTCGGCCCTCAATGTCAGACATGAGATCAAGTCCATCTTTGTCGACATATCTTGTGCTTTTTATACAGGCTGGAATCCTGCCTTACTCTCCGAACTGTCTGCCGATGGCATCCAAGGTCAACTCCACACACGTCTTACTGACTTACTCCTCTCTCATGGCCAACATGTTTCTCTCAAGGAAATCTTTTCATCACCTCTTCCTGTCAAGGCTGGAGTGCACCAAGGCAGTCTCGTGGCCTCAATCCAATTCCTGATCTTCAGCATCAATCTCTCTGACTCTGGAAAATCCTCTTTATCGATTTGCTGATGACTCTACCCTCCACCATGATGTCCCTCATCCTTCAGGTAGGCAGGCTGCTGCCATGTCCCTCTCTTCAGACCTTTGATATAATCACAATCTGGGCAAATACCTGGAATATGTCTTTCAATCCTGAAAAATCTCACGCTCTCACTATCTCTCTCCGAAAGGCCGTGTGGCAAACATCACCCCCCCTTCTCCACTTCCCTACCCCAACTACTTTCTCAACAATCCTCTTGAGGAAGCTCAGTCATTCAAACTCCTGGGTCTCACTATCAGCCACAATCTTTCTTGGGCAAACCACATTTTTTTAAATTGACCTCCAAAGCCAGCCGCTGAATGGGCATCCTCCATTGTACAAGATCCTTTCTTGGCACATCTGAACTCTGATCCACCTACAAGTCCTTTATTATTGGCTTGATGGAGTACCGCTGTCCCTTCTGGGTTGGCTGTCCTGCCTCACAGCTTGCTCAACTTGACACAGTGGACACCAAGGACTTCAGGATCATTGTAATCTCTCTCAATAAAGCTGATGGTATGGGTCTATCATTTCGCCATCGTAAACAGGTCTGTCTTCTACTACCTCCTTTCTCTGTCTTCTATGACCTCCTTTCTGGTCTTGCACTCTCTGCTCTTTCCATTCTTTGTTGCCCTCCCCAACCCCCCACATTTCTGCATGGCACACATGATCCACCATCTACCCTCTCCTGGTGAAACCACCAAGATCCAGGACCACTGCTCACCACCACTCATTCGCTCCTATTTTTCCCACCTGTGGAACAAACTTCCAGATTCTCTTCAATCTCATTCTACCCTCCATGTCTCCAAGACAGACCACCACCACCATCTCAGATCATTCCCAATCCAAATCCATGATCTTTTCTCCCATTGCCAATCCTCACCCCCCCCCACTCCCCTCCAAGCTCACCTTCTTCCAAATTTCCAGTTTTTCTCCTCCTAAAAGTTTCCACATTGTCCACCCCATGTATCCTTTCCTCCCCCATTCCTCCCTTCACCCTTTGTTTCCCCAAGTCTCCCTATATATTGTCCTCAATTCTGCTGTTGCGGTCCCTCCCTTCTCTGCTGTTCCTCTTGTCCTGCTATGTCCTCATCCATTCAGTGTACCAGCTCTTCCACGAGCCACGACTCTGTATACAATTTTTTTAATGTACTGAAAGAGGCAATTATAGTTAGATAATGAAACAGAGACAAATGGACAATAGGCATATCTTTTGTGGTCCGAACAATATGCATTCCTGTGATGCTAACTCGTTTTCCGCCAAAATATACCATGCGAAATGACAGCCTGTTATGACACTGTTAATCAGGCTGTTTACAACTGCCTCATTAGCTAATTTGGTACATTTTGCAGAGAAAATTATTTTATTATTCATGAAAAAAATATAAGAAGGCCCAATTAGAAAGCTTACATTCCATACTATAGTGCACCCACGCATCCCCTATTTTTTGAAAACTGATCTAATTATAAGTTACTCATTTCATTTTCTACAGCACCAGTGTATTTGTAGAACCCGGGCAACTTTGGGGGAAAGTGTCTTCATGAGTCACGATGCAAGAGGTGTTTATCTGTTTGGCAAAGGGAAGTCATCCTCCAGATGATCGGACAAACGGTTTGGCAGAATATCTCGGAGGCAGCAGACTCTTCTTTGAACTGTCTAGTCGAGGTTTGATTCCTGACCCCATCCAATGACAAATGGTAACCCTGGAATTTTGCAAAACCAGTCTTTGTCGTGATTAGAGTTGGTGGATAAATGAGGACAATCAAGTTTCTCAACCAAGTGTTAAAAGAGATCTCCTAACCGTCCATGGAAAGAAGGTCAAACGACACTTCGGGAGTGAGCCCTTCTTAAAAGCAAGAGGGCTCACTTTTCTTGCTGAAGAAGAGTTCACACCCGAAACTTCACTTTACCTTCTTTACTTTCACGGTTATCAAATGAAGGGGCTGATAGGGTGGCCTAGAGATATGCACACTCACCTCTAAGCTGTCTTGCCTGGGTTTGAATCCTGACCCAGCTATAAACTCTCATCCCACTGTTTCACAGGCAGGGTAATTCATCAATGTGTGTGCAGTCCCTCTGATGGACATTAAACGGTGGCCAGTATTCATTGGTGGACGTTAAAGATGCCACGGTGTATTTAACGAATACTTGACGAGCTCTCGCCGGCACCCTGAACAAATTACAAATTCCCGCCCAAACCTACAGAGGGAATTGCATCACCGGCACAGCCGTGCCCTCAGCCAATAATGCAACACCACAATCTTATGCTGCATACAAAAAGAAGAAGAAGCAAACAAAGGAACAATGCTTGCTGGTCTTTTAATGTATATTTTTATGTTGAAGACTCCACTCATGGACTAAATAGTCCTCATCGAGGCCAGGCCTTAAATAAAGAGAAATAAAAGAGAGAATGTAAAGTGTGGAGTGAAAATGAGTGAGTAAGAAAAGTGCGTGATGTTTGTTTGAGAGAGAGAGAGACAGACAGACAGACAGACAGACAGACAGACAGACAGACAGACAGACGAGAAAGAGAGACGAGAAGGAAAAGCTAGCCTGGAAGCTTTAGTTTGAGGGAGACAGAAAGTAAGACCAGCTATCCTGTTACAGAGAGTGCAAGATGGTTCCGGGCACCACTTTAACGCTCCTGATTTAGAATGGTAGTACTACCCTGATCAGTTGCTGTCTACAACCGACCACCTAAAAAAACCGGTCGAGCTGGATGGTGTTGTTTTGAAGACATCATCTCCTTACTGGATGGTCATTGGCTCCTTAAAGGAGCTCATCTGCCCTTTTGGTCTGGTATTCTCTTCATCAATTGGACAATCACATCTGACATCACTGATGGTACATGGGTTATGTAAATCAAACATTTGTTTAAAATACCCATATTGCAATGTGGAGATCGAACCAAAAACACCTCTGGAGCCTGGAGGAACTCTGGGAAGGGTTTGACAGAGCAAAGGGCATACCTTTTGTAGCCTTCCATGGTTGCTTTATACAGCTTCTTTGGCTATAAGAGCATGGGAGGGGTATGTATATACTGTATATATATATATATATATATATATATATATATATATATATATATATATATATATATATATATATACATATATAGATATATAGATATATACATATATAGATATATAGATATATATATATATATATATATATATATATATATATATATATATATATATATATATATATATTAGGGTGGTCCAAAAAAGTCGAAAAAAATTAGAATGTTGCTCCACAACCTTAAAATTATCCTAATATGATCCAATAACGCGCATAAATTTTTTTAGCTTGATCGGAGGTGAGATAGAGGTCGCTCCATATGACGACTTTTAGTCTCATGACTTCAATAAATTAGGGTATGGTCAGGTACGATTACGGGTACTTCTGGATGTCCGAGGTGGAAATGGAGTGCATTTTCGAACTCTATGGGGTCGATTTACTCTAAGAAATAACTGCACCGACATTGAATTCACTACCATTTCGAAAATATGACCTAAAACAAGATTTATCATTTCTGGAGTTGAGTAACTCATCCTACTCATTTCGATATTTTCTCATCTATAATTAATTTGTCATCCGTCTAAACATTTCTTAGAATAAATCGACCCCACTGATTTCGAAAATGCAGTCCATTTTCACCTTGGAAGTTCAGAAGTGTACGGATTCGCATCTCACCATACCCTAATTTAATATGATAATAACTAAATAAATAACTAACATATTTTTCGTGAATCATTGAATCTAAAACACTGGATGTTGGGCCGGCTAGAAATAAGTTCAGGCGGGAGTGGAGACAGCAATAGAGGGGGAGATGATAGTGGTATTTGGTAAATGAGACAAAATATTCTAATAGTTTGTAATTCCATTGATTGAAAAATCAATTTTTCAAAGTCAAAAAAGTTGAAGAATTACAAGGAAATCTAGCACAGTATCTGAAAGTATATATATATATATATATATATATATATATATATATATATATATATATATATATATATATATATATACGTATATTTACATACACATGTTCGTCTTTCGGCTGCTTCCGTTAGGGGTCGCCACAGCGGATCATCCGTTATGATCCGCATACTGATTTGGCACAGGTTTTATGCCAGATGCCCTTCCTGACGCAACCCTGGTCGCCTCTTACGACACAGGGATCAGGATTTGGGTTTCGCCATCATTCTGGGCTGCTCTACACCCTGCCCCAGTGCAGAGCCTCCGTCCTCAAGCGATCCTCCAACCCAAGCCTCTGAGTAGCCAGATTACAGGCGCACGCCACTACGCCCAGTTGTATATTTACATATATATATATATATATATATATATATATATATATATATATATATATATATATATATATATATATATATATATATATATATATATATATATATATATATATATATATTGATATATATATATATTGATATATATATATATTGATATATTGATATATATATTGATATATTGATATATTGATATATATATATATTGATATATATATATATATATTGATATATTGATATATATATATATATATTGATATATTGATATATATATATATATTGATATATTGATATATATATATTGATATATATATATATATATATATATATATTGATATATATATATATATATATATATATATATATATATATATTGATATATATATATATATATATATATATATATATATTGATATATATATATATATTGATATATATATATTGATATATATATTGATATATATATATATATTGATATATATATATATATATATATATATATATATATATATATATATATATATATATATATATATATATATATATATATATATATATATATATATATATATATATATATATATATATATATATATATATATATATATATATATATATATATATATATATATATATATATATATATATATATATATATATATATATATATATATATATATATATATATATATATATATATATATATATATATATATATATATATATATATATATATATATATATATATATATATATATATATATATATATATATATATATATATATATATATATATATATATATATATATATATATATATATATATATATATATATATATATATATATATATATATATATATATATATATATATATATATATATATATATATATATATATATATATATATATATATATATATATATATATATATATATATATATATATATATATATATATATATATATATATATATATATATATATATATATATATATATTGATATATATATATATATATATTGATATATATATATATATATATATATATATATATATATATATATATATATATATATATATATATATATATATATATATATAAAAGCATCTCGATATGTACAATGCATCGCATATATATATATATATATATATATATATATATATATATATATATATATATATATATATATATATATATATATCAATGAATATAACATTTTTATTCACCATATTACCTCAAGAAAACTGCACATATGTCAGATGTTTTACACACCTACAAAAAGAACTTGCAGTTCTTTGTATGAATAAAATGTGAAATGTTCAGCAAATGATTATTATCGATAAGTTTGTAAAAATAACGTTATTTCTCCTCGTACCTGATGAAGTTGTCAGAACAAAAGTTCATTTTTAGTTTTTGTGCATTATCATAAGAGAATTGTGGTCGTTTCTAAACTTGTGCATTGTTACCTTGGAATTGCTGTCTCAAACCTTAGAATTGTTGTTGCTGGAATTGCAATCATCGATGTTGGAGTGAATTTTTGTTTAATCCTCCATTAATGGAAAAGAAAACATGAAAGTTGGTAAAAGCTGATCCTGTGATGAGAAAAAACTGCTCCAGTTTGGATTGTATTTTGCTTTCATTGTCACTGCACTTGCACAGAATATTATGATTAAATCTAATGAATTGTACACACCACACTTCTAATTGAATTGCTGCAATGATTGGACGGAACTTGCATGATTCAGTTTGGGTCAAGTTTGGCAGCATTGTCTTTTCAAAAGAAAGCATTTTATCACAAGTTGCATGAAGGGCATTATGAGTCAACCAGAATGTTTTCATTGGAATCACTGCTGCACCAGACCAGGAAAAGGAAGATTACACATCCCTGAAGGATAGTGGTAAGCCAGATGAGTTTTATTGATATTATAATACAGTACTGACTCTATGTCCGAAAGTTAAAATCAAAATGTGAACAGTGTTCCCTTTACCTGGATCTGAACCCACAAACTCCGATGCTTCCGCACTATCCTTCCCATAGTTCACAATATTCTTCATCTTCTTTAACGGCCACAATTATTCCCATGTGGCATTGTCCGGGTGAAGGTATGGGCCCAAGTTTTTCATGAACTGGCTGGCCAGGCCTGACGCTCGACTGAGTAGTTAGGGCAGGAATTTGTAATTTAGCCATGGTGCTGGCGATAGCTCATCTCCTCCTTGTGAAGGACACCATGGGAGCTTTAACATTCATCAACTAATGTTGACAGAAGGGACGCCATTTTCACGTCCATCCAAGGGATGGCACACATTGATGAATTGCAATACCTGTGAAACACTGGGATGACAGTCAATTTGTACCTGGGTCGAGATTCCAACCCAGGGCTAGACAGCTGAGGAAAATGAAATATCCCCCAAAAAAGGAAGAAAAATGAAAAACAACCAAAATAAAAAGACTAACGAGAAAGTATCTGAAAATGCAAAGCCCGTCTGCGTCCACATTGCATTCGGACTTCTTCCCTTTGGCTAAACATGATAAAAACAGCTAAAACTAGAAGGGAACTCGGTAGAGTACCTCCACCACGTAATCCCTGATACATGAGAACATATCAGGCCCAATACATTTTTGAAATATCCTGTGATACAGCACTACATCGTTTTTGCCCCTAATCTCTCAACGGTGAAGAATCACTTCACAAGGAATTACAAGGAAATCTAACACAGGTGGAGGCCATTCAGCCCATCTTGCCTGCGTGAACACCACACGTGAACATAAACATCTACACAAGATCCAAGGAAGAAAATGCAAAAAAAATGTTTTCAATGAATGGAATAATTTTTTGAGTTTGTTTCGTTTTTTTTTTTTGTTGTCTTTTTTTTTGTGTGTGTTTTTTTTCTTCCCCTCAGGGGAAGGGGCATGGGCTTGGTTTAAAACACACTACATCAACCACACAAACCCCCTTGACAAGACCTCCACCAACATCACTCCATACACATGCACACAATCACCCATCAATACTCAAACTACCGAAAAGTCCTGTCAACATCCCCATACCCCTTGATCTCCATAACTTCCAGGTACCTATCAAATTCTAATTTTAACTTGTCTTCTTATCTGTTTCTGCTGCCACTACCTTTCCAGGGAGACATTCGATGCATTAACTACTCTCTGAGTGAAAGACCCCTCCCTTGCTACCGTCTTAGCTCTCCTCATCTTTACTCTCAAGCTCTGGCCCCTGGTTCTATCACTGTCTACTTGTTGAATAATTAATTTACACTTATTTTATCTCTACCTTTCCTTATCTGAAACACCTCAATCATATCTCCTCATAACCGCCTCCTTTCTTGTGAATAAAGCCCTGTCTCCTTCAGCCGCTCCTCATAGCTGAGTCTAGATAGGCCCAAAATCAACGGAGTAGCCCTGCGCTGAACCCACTCCATGGCATCTATGTCCTTCCGGAACTGTGGTGACCAAAACTGCACACAATATTCTAAATGTGGCCCTCACTAAATTCCTGTACAATGCGAACACCACCTCTTTTGATTTATATATAATCCCCCTCCGAATACAGCCTAAAACCCTATTTGCTTTACCTATAGCTGCCTGGCACTGTGCTGCCTGCTTACCTCCAATATCTATTACCACCCCTCGAGCCTTCTCCTGTGTGACACGTTCCACAATTACCCCTTACATCCTCTAATCTCTATTTTCATTGTTCTTTCCCATCCCCAACACCTTACACTTGCTCAGGTTAAATTACATCTGCCAATCTTTTGCCCAATCTATGCAAGTATCAATACTTTCCTGAATCAGATCACAACCCACTCTGCTATCCACCTCACCTCCAAGCTTTGTGTCAGGTGTCATCACTTTAAAAATTAAAGAATTATTGTATCCGGATCTGGGTTCAGATCTTCACCAAAATCGAATCAATGCGTCCTTGTCAAACACCCAACCTGTCCACCCAGTTTCATCAGAATCAGTCCACAACTTTTTGAGATATCGTGCTATATATATATATATATATATATATATATATATATATATATATATATATATATATATATATATATATATATATATATATATATATATATATATATATATATATATATATATATATATATATATATATATCAGTTTTGCCCTATCTCTCAATAGTGAAGAAGCACTTAAAAATTATCAGATCCGAATTCCAATCTTCACCAAAATCGAATGAGTTCTTCCTTGTCACACAACCAACGTGTCCACCAAGTTTCACCCGAATCCGTCCACAACTTTTTGAGATATCGTGCTATCGTTTTTGTCCCTATCTCTCTGTTGTGGAGCAAAGGCAGCCCACATGTCGGTTCTTCAGCTCAACTGTTACTCTCACTGGTGAAGAATCACTGAAAAAATTGAGTATCCGGATCCTCATCTTCACCAAAATCTAATCAGTTTGTCCTGGTCACACACAGAACCTGTCCACAAAATTTCATCTGGATCAGTCCACAACTTTTTGAGACACCCTGCACACAGACAGCTGACAAACAGACAAACAAGAAGAAGTGCAAAGCAGGATACTTGCAAAATCCGGAAAACAAATTTGACCTCAAAAATAATTGATGGTTGAACTCATTGACCAAATATGCAACTCCTCTTCAAATTTCAAGTGAATCGGATGAAAAATGACAATTTTAGAATTTGGCCGATGTGGACCGACAAAATAATTGGTGGTTTAATTCAGTGACCAGGATATGCAAGTCCTCTTCAAATTTCAAGTGAATAGGATGAAAATTGACAATTTTAGAATTTGGCCGATGTGGACCGACAAAATAATTGGTGGTTTAATTCAGTGACCAGGATATGCAAGTCCTCTTCAAATTTCAAGTGAATCGGATGAAAATTGGCAATTTTATAATTTGACCTATGTTGACCTTTTGGCCGACCTGGACTGACAAAATAATTGGTGGTTTAATTCAGTGACCTGATATTTCAAATTTTCAAGAGGACTTGTCTTCTTCTTCAGGTCTTCTTAAAATTTCAAGTCAATGAGATGAAAATTGAGGATTTTAGAAATACCACCTCAGTTGTTGACCTTTTCTTCAATGTTGACCTTAAAAATAATTGGTGGTTGAATTCGTTGACCTGAAATATATATCCTCTTCAAATTTCAAGTCAATCGGATGAAAATTGAGGATTTTACAAATACCACGTTAGTTGTTGACCATGGGCCTATATTGACCTTTTGGTCCATGTTGATCTTAAAAATCATTGGCGAGTTGAATTCAGTGACCTGAAATATAAATCCTTTTGAAATTTTCAGTCAATCGGATGAAAATTGAGGAATTTAGAAATCTCAGCTAAGTTGTTGACCTTTGGCCTATGTTGACCTTTTTGTCCATGTTGACCTCAAAAATACTTCGCTAGTTTAAATCAGTGACCTGAAATATAAATCTTTAAATGTCAAGTCAATCGGATGAAAATTGAGGATTTTTAGAAATCTCACCGAAGTTGTTGACCTTTGGCCGAAATTTGACCTTTTGACCTCAATAACAATAGGCTTCTCAGTCGAGACTACCTCTACAACTCGGTGAAGTTTTTGTGAAGATTGGTTTAAAACTGTGACCTTAAGGTGACAAACAGACAGACAGACGGACGGACGGACAAACAGACAGACAGACAGACAGAATAACAAAATCGACTAACCCATATACTTGAAAAATCTTCGATTTTGCAAGTAACAAACAGAGAGAGAGAGAGAGGTGAAAACATAACCTCCACTTTCGGTGACGGAGGTAACAATATCAAAAAAATGACTTTCAGTCGACCTTGACCTTTTGACCTCAAAAGCAATAGGTTTTCGTGACCCAATATGCAAATCCTGCTCAAATTTCAAGTCGGATGAAAATTGACGACTTTGGGATCGACGTTTGACCACCTTGACCAAATTCAGGTTATATTTGATGAATTGGGTCATACTGGGTCACTGATGTTGATATTTTATACAACCTTGTGCTTTTGATCGAAAAAAAAAAACAACAACCAATATGCTTCTCGTGTCATCGGGGAACCAATTCAGTGACACAATATGCAAATTCATAAAATTTCAGGTTAATTGGATGAAAATTGACGATTTTATGTGACGTTAACCTTTGACAGAATTTTTACTTTGTCTTTTCCATATTCTCATAACAAAGCTTTGTTGAAAATTTGATGACCAAAGCTCAAATGGTAAAAAAAGGTAAGGCACACACACACACACACACACACACACACACACACACACACACACACGTTATTGCAAAACCCCGTCTCCCAGGCTAATTGTGGGAAACATTGCGGAATGCATGGAACAACATTTTATCTCATATGGTTCATCTTAATTTTTGACCTCAACCTAATTTTTAAGGTCATGGCCCAATGATAGACATTTTGACATTTTCACCATAACTCGACTCATGTTTATTCAATCAGAACGAAATTGCCCTCTCTAGATTGACTTGAGCAAGGCACAGTTGTGCTTTATTCACATAATACCCCTCCAAGTTAAAGGTCAAGGTCAAATGGTGGTCTGAAAAAAAAAAATGCATTTTTTTTTATCAACCTTCAACTTTGCCAATGACATTGGATGTTGGCCTCCTGAGCGACCGTCGTCAGAGATGATCGACTACTGGGCATCACGAGATTTGGAGCCCCTGCAGAATTCGACTGGTCCCTTTGATTCATCCATACAGTTTGTTGAAGGTAGGAAACGCTGCTGCTCCAAGAGTCCTTTTTACCGTAGACTACAAAACGGAGAGTCCGTGAAAAGGTCCTGGCTTTGCTTCTCCACATCAACCGGAAAACTGTACCGCATCGCTTGCGAGCTCTTTGGAGGCGCTACTACCCTGGGCGGGGAAGGATTCAATGACTGGAAGCATGTCAGTCGTTCTATCGAGGTGCATGAGCGTTCGCATGTACATTGTGCGAATATCATCCGCTTGTCAGACAGAGCAACATCCGCAGGTCGTTTGGACACAAGTCATCAAACAGGTGAGTGAGATTGCGTCCTATTGGAGGGAGGTGCTGAAACGAAGTGTGAGCGTGATATCGTTTCTCGCTGAGCGTGGTCTGGCATTCCGTGGACCGGATGAAATTGTTGGGTCACGGACGAAAGGTAACTACCTTGGTTTAATGGAATTACTTGCGGAATACGATCCATTTTTGGCGCAGCACATTCAGAAATATGCAAACCAATGTAGTGGCTACACCAACTACTTATCATCTACGACATGTGAAGAGTTAGTCTCCATCATCGGAAAGTCTGTTCTGGATAACATCGTCGCTCGTGTGAAAGAGGCAAAATACTTCTGTGTCAGACTACTCTTGACATAAGCCACATCGACCAGCTCACAGTTATTCTACGATACATCGAGAATGAGGATCCAGTGGAGCGTTTCATGACCTTTCTGAGCAACACAGGACACACTGGACTCCAGCAAGTGACGACATTACTGGATTTTTTGAAAGCCACTGGATTGGACATCGCTAACTGCCGAGGACAATCTTACGATAACGCATCTAATATGAGTGGCCGATACAATGGGATGCAGGGAATGATCCAACAGGAGAACCCTCTCGCAATATTTGTGCCATGCGTGACGCACTCACTGAACTTAGTCGGTCAGTCGGCCGTGGGATGCTGTAGACCTGCAGCAGCATTCTTTGAATTTGTGGAACAAGTGTATGTATTTTTTACAGCTTCCACGTCGCGCTACGCCAGATTATTTGACGCCCTGAAAGCCAAAGGTCTGCAAGTACCAAAGCGCCTCAGCGACACTCGCTGGTCGGCTCATTCTGACGCAACCTGAGCTCTTGTAGACGGTTACAGCTAAATCATGGATGTCCTCGATGAAATTGCAAACGATGAACAACTGAATCGTGAAACGAGAAACACGCCGAGACACTTCACCAAACGATGTGCACGCTCGCGATAGGGTTCTACGCTGGTTTCTGGTCTCCTGTCCTTGGTAGATTTGATCGTACGAGTAAAACCCTTCAGTCACAAGTCACTGGCGAACTTCGTGCAGTCATTACACGATCAGTTTGATACATTCGTTGTTGATGGAGTGGAGCACTCAGGTATGGAGGAATTCACTCGCGGATCACGTAGACGAAAGTGTAATATCCGCCTCGCTCCCTTGGACTACGGATACACTCCAGAAGTAGAACTAGACGCCGAGGAGTCTTTTTGCATCAGTGGATACGTTGCAGTGATCGACGTACTGCTGTCACAGTTGGAAAAGCATACAAACGCTTACAGCAAGATGAGCGACAGATTTGGATTCCTGCGTGCTCTTGTTCAACTCGAAGTGGAGCAGATTCGAGTCATGCTCGAAGCTCGTCGAGCTGCATCGGGAAGATCTATCACCTGACCTCACAGAAGAAATGATTCAGTTTCAAGCCATGATGAAGGAGTCAGAGCCAGACTCGGGTCGTACTGAACTTGAGATGTACAGTTTTCTCATCGAGCAAAAACTCACCGATACTTTCCCAAACATGGAAGTGCTGCTTCGGATTTACCTCTCACTGATGGTGTTGAACTGCTCCGGGGAGCGCTCGTTTTCGAAACTCAAGCTTATCAAGAACCATCTTCGCTCCACGATGGGGCAGCAGAGACTGGTCAATCTGACCATCATTTCAACCAAATCCGATGTGCTCAATTCCATGCAGGTTCACAGTATCATATCCGTGTTCGCTGCTGTGGTCGCGCAGGAAGCTTGTCCATTGATTGAGGCACCGTGTGTATGTTCATTGATGTAGATGACACTGCCCTATATTTGCGGTCGCTGGAAGTCGGCTATTAATCACCATTTCGGATTTCTCTTGTCCAGAGGGTTTTTAGAAGTTAGAAGATTTTTAGTCGAAGTTCGTAGTATGATTAATGACAGTGCGTCGTTTGTTATTTTCTGAGATTGGTCCATCTCAATCTATTACTCTTGCAGCAACAACATTTTTGTGATTTGATTTTAGAATGAGCTCAGAGATAAGTAATCAGCTCATTGATAAGTCACCAGCCATATCAATAACAATCCGTCCATCTTGTCATATTGTCAGATTTAATTGTAATTTGTGAACATATATGCCAAATCATTCCTGATCTGGATCTGCCAAATCTATAGATACAAGTTCAGTTGTTGATGAAAAAGCAGTTATAAGTTAAGTTGTTGATTAATCTCCAAATTTGGGGGCCCCCCACAATCATTGTGCCCACGACCCCCACATGGTAAATCCGGCCCTGGCTCCCACCTCACAAACCAGCAATGTTATTTATGAGTTTAAGTGCCGATGTGAAGCTCGGTACGTGGGGAGCACAACACTAAGATTGGCTGATCAGATCAAACAACACGTCACATTGGCGATTCGGAGAAAGATTGTGAGTGTCAGAACACAACCAGTGCGAGTATGTAGAAATATCCATCAACCACCGGCCACTGTACCTGCTTCATCTGCCATTGCACAGCACCTAGTTGCCAACCGTATCTGTGCAGACCAGTACAATGCAGATCTGTTCAGGATGTTGAGCCGAGGTCCGAGCTCGTGTCTTTGCTGTATGTTGGAAGCAACCTTCATCCTTACCACCGATCCAATACTATGTCGTCAAAAGGAATTTGTACGATCTCTGTGTCTCGTTCAGCATGGAAAGTTCAAGAGAAGTACGGTAACAAATGGTGAATGGACTTTAGGGGAACCCATCCCTCCTTTCTCCAGGATGCGGTTGCAAACGTCAATCATCGACGAACTCTGCTGCAGCCAATGGGAGCTCGAGGTGAAGATGATGAGCCGACCAATGGGCATTCGGATTAACCATGACGTCATTATGGTTGAACCAATCAGTGCCTACCTTATTGAGACCTGCGTTTTGAGCACGCGCCTTCACTTCCTCCTTCACTTGTTGCGATTTTTACTTTCTTTAGTAGTTCTAACTGCTGTTAAGTTCAGTTCTGGAGCTTACATTTTGTAATTCGGCTCAGTTTAGGATATTCTCGAAGTTATGACATGTGCAGAAATGAAACCAATCCAGGCTGGCATATAGAGGCATTTATAAGCATTACAATGTATCCAGCGATTTGTAGGTTTGATTGATTCACTGCGCAAGAACAAAAAAACTTTTTGTCTGTTACTAAGGGAAACGCAGGTGTTCTTGGCTAAATCTGGGCCACCGATTTCAAATCTGAAGTCAGAATTCAGCGAGCTCGTCAGGTTTTCAAAATATGTGCATGTATTAATGATACCCAGCATGCTATATGAGATACTTTATGATTTCAAATCACCACATTGTACATCTAATATCAGTGCTTTGCAATTACTTTCACATCATATTTTGATCACAATGATTGATCTCCGTGTATAATGTGTAGCATACAAACCAAGAACATCAACAAGTTGCAGAAATAGAAGTTAATAAAACATTAGAACACGGTAATCTACGGAAGGGTTTAAACTTGATGGGGAAATCTGCCCCAATGTGAGTGATTCAGAAACAACACTTCAAGTTTACACTCTTCCTTTTCAATGTTGTCAGTGTAGGCATTGTTCAGACGTGTTCAGAAGTGTGTGAGACACTTGCTCTTGTGCTTGTGTGGAATTGGTTTCCCATTGTAGGAACCAGCAGTAATCACCCATCATGTTTGGGTTGAACCAGCCTTGATACCTAGTTCCCATGACCGAAATGTCTTGGTGGAACCTTTCGCCATGCTCATCGCTTACCTCACCCAGATTAGGTGGGAAGAAATCAAGATGAGAATGCAAGAAATACATTTTAAGAGACGTCCTACAGCCCATTCACTGGGAGGCCTTTAGCATGTTGTCCACTAATTCCACATGCTGTTCAGCTCTATGGTTCCCAAGAAAGTTCTGCACAACCAACACAAATGCTTCCAATGCTGCAAACTCAAGTGGGTTCAGTTTAGTTTTGAACTCAGGATCACACATCAGTTCTTGGATCTGGGGCCCAACAAAAATGCCTGCTTCGAGTTCAGCATCAGTTTTCTCTGTGCCAAACTTCTCTTTGAGATGACTTTGATGAAACACTTCGACGCTATATGACTTCGACCAAACTCAGGTGGTAGGTACATCTTATGACCTAGTGCTTTGGAAATTGTGATGGTTACTTGGGACGCTTTGGTTCCCTTGCAACAGCAGAAAAACCTTCAAAATCGGTACCGTTCACGCGAAATCAATTCTGAAAGCCATTATCCCACGTAGGCTTATGAAATTTGGCAAGCATCATCTACAGGTGATGCTCTACCAAATACATTCCGGATTTTGTGATATATGTAATAGTTTACCCGCAAAGCCCCCTACAAATGGGGTATGCCCGAAAATTGGCGAAAATTGAAGGCCCCCTAGCGACCAGGTGAGTGCATCGATCCGAATGAAACTTTGCAGGTTCATAGCACGTAATGAGTTCTACAACTTTGCCTCCGGACATATTGACTGATATTGCTTAGGTCAGGGGTCAAAAGGGCAAAAATCGATAAAATGCGAGAGCTGGAGATGCCTTCGCGCCAAATGCTACTCCTCCTAGGGTTATGGTCAGATGGTCATGAAAATTCACACTAATCATCTGGAATACATTGTGCACAAACGATCGAGTCGGATTTTCGATTTATATCTTTGTTCACCCACAGCACCCCCTCAAAATTTGGGGATTTCCGATATCAAACCGCATTTTCGGTACTTTTCATTCAAATTGATACTGAGTAGTTATCAGTAGATGGAACTCGATGAGATTTGGTATGAATAATCTTAAGGTGATTCTCTATCCGCTATATGGCATCCATTTTTTTCTATATCTTATCGTTTCCAAATGGTAACCCTCTCAACTTGGGTGTCCGAGGGCCATTGAGCATTCCCGCTGAAAATTCAAAGTACACTAGCTCCAAGATGGTTGAACCGAATCAAATGAATTTTTACATGCTTATAGACCGTAATGAGTACTACAACTTTGCTCATTTGCATAATGACCTATCTCGAGTAGGTCAGGGGTCAAAGGTGAATAAGTGCATTTTTCAGGCGAAATTACCATTCAAGGCACCCTTGCTCCCACACGGGTTAACCGATACGAATGAAAGTTCATAGGTACAGAGTCCTCAATGGGTACTACAACTTTGCTTCAGGACATATTGACCTATCTCGGCTAAGTCAGGGGTCAAAGGTCAATGAGTGCATTGTTCGGGCAAAATGACCATTCAAAGCCCCCTTGCTCATACACGGGTTAACCGATTCGATTGCAATGTCGTAAGTACATAGTACTAGATTAACTCAGATCAGGGGTCAAAGGTCATCAGATTCTCGGCAACCCATGGCTGCCTACCGGCTTGTCTGTTTATCTGTTTCTTTGGCTGGGAGTAGGATATCTCAAAAAGTTTTGAGCGGATTCGGACGAAATTTGTTGGACAGGTTGGGTGTGTGACAAGGAAGAGTTGATTTGATTTTTGTGAAGATCTGGATTTGGATAATATGTATCACGATTTGGATAATATGCTATAAACGATATGTATCACGATATCTCAAAAGGTTGTGGACGGGTTATGACAAAACTTGGTGGATGAGTTGGGTCAATGACAAGAACAAGCTGATTTGGTTTTGGTTCTGGTCCGGATCCAGATCCGGCCTAACAATGGAATACAAAACGTAAACTGTTCATCCTGGCAAAGGTATGTGCTCTGCGGATTGCTGTTCTGTTTCGATGATGCATTTGTCTCATTTGCTGGATTTATCCCCAGTTTATTTTACCGTGAAAATGAACTTCGTTTTGGAGAAACCTGCGTGCTTGTCCACTTAACAAACCCTTAAATATATTGGGGCAGAAGTTGTTATTTAACAAAAGAATATAAGTGAAGTTTTTCGATTCAGTTATGGTTCGAGAATGAAAGCACCATGATAGCAAATGGTGGTGGAACTGATCGATGTAAAAGGAAAGCAGAAGGAGGAATGTCGAATGGTGAATTTAGTTTTGAACAACAAAAAAATATCCACATTTCCCATTCCAGTGGTTGTTGGAGTGTCTGTTGTACTGCATTGCACTGGTAATGCTTTTTTAACTTCATGATAACTACACCGTCAGTTCGTAGTCGGACAGGTGCAGAGGTTGTATGTGCACTCACCTTTGAGCTGTTTAAACTAGATTCGATTTACGACCCAATTATAAACTGTCAAATTGGTACTTCGTCCACCAGGTATTGCATCCCAAAGTGAGCCGTCCCTCGACGATGGACTTTAAACTGCATGTTCCATTCGCTGAGCATTGTTGTTGGCAGACCTTAAAGAATCCAAGGTGTCTTTGGAGGAAGATTATGCAAGTGATATTGCATGCAACCTGAACAAAGGACAAATTCCTGGCGAAGCTGCAGGTAACAAGGGGGTCTGATCATCTTGGATATCCCTTGACACTGGGTTGCACTGCTTGCTATCTTTCAGAGTGGTTGCTGCGCAGGAAGCAGATTCTGCACTCCGAACAAATTCACACACCCAGGTGTTCATATGTCATTCATGAATGGTCATCTTTGTCTATGAAGGGCAACCACAACCATCGGTTCATAATTCGATAAAATGAGAAAGTTGATAGATATGTCATTTTACATGTAGAGCATGAGCGGCGAAATAAGATCAGTGATTACTTGTTCCATCTGCATTATATATCGTGCAGAGCTCAGCATTTCTCTTGGTCCAATGAATTCTGCAATGCTTTCTAAAGGCCACGGCAGAGAAGGTCGCTTGGAAGAGCAACGGCAAGTGTAGCGCTGCCATCTGGTGGTATCGTCTGGAATGTATAAATCCTGAGAATATCTTCGTGGTGCTCAGTCCAGCCTTGATTTGTTTTCCCAGTGGTAGTCAGTGCAGGAACAGAGCTGAGAGGATGGCCGAGAGGTATGCACACTCACCTCTAAGCTGTCTAGCCTGGGTTTGAAGCTCGACCCATCTATCAACTCTCACCCCGGCGCTTCACAGGCAGGGTGATTCATCAATGTGTGTGCCGACCCTCGGATGGACGTTAAATGGTTGTCCCATCTGCCGGCATTCATTGGTGGACATGAAAGATCCCACGGTGTCCTTAGCATCGAGTAGGCAAGCTATCACTGGGACCCTGAACAAATTCAAAATTCCTACCATAACCAGCAGAGGGCATTTGATCTGTGCCCTCAGCCACTAATGCTTCCACTCAGTCAATGATGCTTCCCCACAAGTTTGTGCTGCTGAGGAATGGACGAAGTGTCGGGATTTGGAATTTGTCAGGGTGGTGGGAATAACTTTCTTCCTCTTCATGAAAGACACAGGGGGCTATTTCACGTCCAACAAGCAGATCTGACACCTGGCTTGATGTAGATTCAAGGGAGAGTGCACACATTAATATATCAGCCTACCCGCAAATCACTAATCCCACAGTTTATACTCATCGTGAATGGAACGCAGATCAGACATCTCAAAGACTAGTGCACTAGCTCTGCACCATCCTGTCTGACTCCTCAAATCTAGCATCGTTATTTGGCCGAGGATGAGTGAAACGAGTGCAAGTCCATTTAATTCTGATGTGTGAAACACCCTGCAACCCATGCCCACAGAAAGCAGATTTTTTGGAACGCCGGCCACATTTTCCATCGATCCATTCATCATGGAACTTTGTTTAAAAATTCTGCAGGAGTATGCACTCCGATATTGAAAGTTTTGTGTCAATTGGGCGTTCACGTTCAAGCGCTTAAGTGTTTGCGGAGAAGACAAATTTAAATGTGAATAAAATAAATATGAAAAAGTGAGGGTGGACGGAAAAAAAGTGAGGGCATTGGCTGACGTTTCACAACATGGTCAAGGATTGATTGTGGATGCCTATTACGAGTTTAACAGGTTAGGAAAAAACCTTTTCTTGAATGAAAAAAACATGTGACCATGGAATACCCAAAAAAACAATCAAACGATGTAGGAAAGAATGACAGGGTACGAATGGCAATACAACACCACAATCCTTTTACGGATTGCCATCAGGACATCGTTTGACTTTATTTGCTTTGACTTTTACTATACGTGTACATATATATATATATATATATATATATATATATATATATATATATATATATATATATATATATATATATATATATATATATATAAATATATATATATAAATATATATATATATATACATATTTATATATATATATATATATAAACATATATATATCTAAATATATATATATATATATATATATATATATATATATATATATATATATATATATATATATATATATATATATATATATATATATATATATATATATATATATATATATATATATATATATATATATATATATATATATATATATATATATATATATATATATATATATATATATATATATATATATATATATATATATATATATATATATATATATATATATATATATATATATATATATATATATATATATATAAAAATTTCTGAGGACAAGCCTGGTGTTGGCGCAGTGGTAAGGGCAGTGGCTTGGGACCCAAGAGGTCCTGAGTTCAAGCCCCGTTGGGACACTGAATTAATATATGTATGTATATGTGTGTATATATATATATATATATATATATATATATATATATATATATATATATATATATATATATATATATATATATATATATATATATATATATATATATATATATATATATCAAGTCGAAAACACCAGGGGGTTGACCCAGCCTGCCATCCTTCCGAGGTCGGCGAAATGAGCACCAGTTGTACTGGGCCCGGTGTATGCCCCGGTTAGAATAGGTGTACCATATCCCTGTGTGTCGTAAGAGGCGACCAGGGTTGCGTCAGGAAGGGCATCCGGCGTAAAAACCTATGCCAAATCATTATGCGGACAACAAAACGAATTTCCATACCGGATCGGTCGAGGCCCGGGTTACCAACGACCGCCACCGGTACCGGTGGTCAGCAGGGTACCAGTGGAAATTGTGCTACTGCTGGGCGAAGGAGGAGAAGGAGACGGGGAAGGCGAGTCCGGAGGCAGTGGGAGAGGGGGAAGGGTAGAAGTGTGGAGGTGAGAGTTGGAACTCTGAATGTTGGGACGATGACTGGCAAAGGGCGAGAGTTGGCTGATATGATGGAGAGAAGAAAGGTGGACATACTGTGTGTACAAGAGACCAAGTGGATGGGGAGTAAGGCGAGGAGCATTGGAGGTGGTTTCAAACTGTTCTACCATGGTGTGGATGGGAGGAGAAATGGTGTCGGGATAATCCTGAAGGAAGATCATGTCAAGAGGGTATTGGAGGTGAGGAGGGTGTCTGACCGAGTGATGAGTGTGAAGTTGGAAATTGAAGGGGTGATGATGAATGTCATCAGTGCATATGCCCCACATATGGGGTGTGAGATGGAATATAAAGAAGATTTCTGGAGTGAGTTAGATGAAGTGGTGGAGAGTGTATCCAAGGATGAAAGAGTGGTGATTGGAGCAGATTTCAATGGACATGTTGGGGAAGGGAATAAAGAGGATGAGGAGGTGATGGGGAGGTACGGTCTCAACAAGAGAAATGTGGAAGGGCAAATGGTGGTAGAGTTTGCAAAAAGAATGGAAATGGCAGTGGTAAACACGTATTTCAAGAAGAAGGAGGAACACAGGGTGACATACAAGAGTGGAGGAAAGTGCACACAGGTGGATTACATCTTAAGTAGGAGATGCAACCTGAAAGAGATTAGTGACTGTAAGGTTGTGGCAGGGGAGAGTGTAGCTCGACAGCATCGATTGGTGGTCTGCAGGATGACTTTCGAGGTGAGGTTGAGGAAGAGAGTGAGGGCTGAACCAAGGACCAGATGGTGGAAGCTGAAGGAGGAAGACTGTTGCGTGAAATTTAGGGAGGAGGTGAGACAGGCGCTGGATGGTGGTAAAGATGGGTGGGATGATTGGGCAACGACAGCAGAAGTTGTGAGGGAGATAGCGCGGAAGGTACTTGGTGTGACATCTGGACAGAGGAAGGAAGATAAGGAGACTTGGTGGTGGAATGAGGAAGTACAGGAAAGTATAAGGAAGAAGGGGTTGGCTAAAAAGAAGTGGGATAGTCAGAGAGATGAAGAAAGTCGGCAGGAGTACAAGGAGTGGCGTCGAAAAGCAAAAAGAGAGGTGGCAAAGGCCAAGGAAAAGGCATATGACGAGCTGTATGAGAAGCTGGATACAAAAGAAGGGGAAAAGGATTTATACCGATTGGCAAGACAGAGGGACCGAGCTGGGAAGGATGTGCTGCAGGTTCGGGTGATAAAGGACGCAAATGGGAATGTGCTGACGAGCGAGGAGAGTGTGTTGAGAAGGTGGATGGAGTACTTTGAGGGGCTGATGAATGAAGAAAATGAGAGAGAGAGAAGGTTGGAAGAGGTGGAGATAGTGAATCTGGAAGTGGGGTGGATCAGTAAGGATGAAGTGAGGACTGCTATGAAGAAGATGAAAAGTGGAAAGGCGGTTGGCCCAGATGGTATACCAGTGGAGGCATGGAAGTGCTTAGGAGAGATGGCAGTGGGGTTGTTAACCAGATTGTTTAATAAAGTCTTGGAAAGTGAGAGGATGCCGGAGGAGTGGAGATTAAGTGTACTGATTCCGATTTTCAAGAATAAGGGTGATGTGCAGAGCTGTGGATTACATTACAGAGGGATAAATTACAGAGGGATAAAGTTGTTAAGCCACACCATGAAGTTGTGGGAAAGAGTAGTGGAAGCTCGGTTGAGAGGAGAGGTGACGATCTGTGAGCAGCAATATGGGTTTATGCCAGGAAAGAGCACCACTGATGCGATGTTTGCTTTGAGAATGTTGATGGAGAAGTATAGGGAAGGCCAGAAGGAGTTACATTGTGTGTTTGTGGATTTAGAGAAAGCTTATGATAGGGTGCCAAGAGATGAGTTGTGGCATTGTATGAGGAAGTCGGGAGTGGTGGAGAAGTATGTGAGGATCGTGCAGGATATGTATGAGGACAGTGTGACAGCGGTGAGGTGTGCGGTAGGAATGACGGACCGGTTTAAGGTTAAAGTGGGATTGCACCAAGGATCGACTCTGAGCCCTTTCCTGTTTGCAATGGTGATGGACAGGTTGACGGACGAGATCAGACTAGAGTCTCCATGGACCATGATGTTCGCGGATGACATCATGATCTGTAGGGAGAGTAGGGAGCAGGCTGAATCGAGCCTTGAGAGGTGGAGGTACGCACTGGAGAGAAGGGGAATGTTAGTCAGTAGGAGTAAGACGGAGTATATGTGCGTAAATGAGAGGGAGGGTGGTGGTATGGTGCAGTTGCAAGGAGTTGAGGTGGGGAAGGTGGATTGGTTTAAATACTTGGGATCAACTGTCCAAAGTAACGGAGAGAGTGGGAGAGACGTGAAAAGAGAGTGCAGGCAGGATGGAGTGGGTGGAGAAGAGTTGCAGGAGTGATTTGTGACAGAAGGGTAGCTGCAAGAGTGAAGGGGAAAGTATATAAGACGGTAGTGAGACCAGCTATGTTGTATGGTTTGGAGGCGGTGGCGCTAACAAAAAGACAGGAAGCAGAGCTGGAGGTGGCAGAGTTAAAGATGCTGCGATTCTCGTTGGGAGTGACGAGGATGGATAGGATAAGAAATGAGTGTATTAGAGGGACAGCGCAGGTAGGACGGTTTGGAGACAAAGTGAGAGAGGCGAGATTGAGATGGTTTGGACATGTGCACAGGAGGGAAACGGAGTATATCGGGAGAAGGATGTTGAAGATGGAGCCACCAGGCAGGAGGAGAAGAGGAAGGCCAAAGAAGAGGTTCATGGATGCGGTGAGGGCGGACATGCGGGTGGTTGGAGTGTCAATGGAAGATGTGGAGGATAGAGCAAAATGGAGACAGTTGGTCCGCTGTGGCGACCCCTCGCGGGAGCAAGCCGAAAGAGGAAGAAGAAGAAGAAGATATAAATTTCTGAGGACATCCCAGAAACACAATCGCTCAGTGGGCTTATCACTGCATAAGCAATGAGATTCTTGGGTTCAAGTTCCAAGTTAAGATTTTTTTTTCACACTATCCCCATGCTGGAATTTATTCCTGTTTATTAAAAATATATGTTTAATTAAAGTATTATCATGATTTTTTTTTCATGTAGAACGGGAATTGCCCTGACCGAGTACACGGAATAAAGGGGTGAGTACCCAACTTCTCCGACGTCAACTTTTCTCACTGATTATATATTACTCATTTAGAATGTTTTTTTTCTTATTATGATGTCATAGGTCCCATGGTGTGGCAGCTATGTTGGAAAAAAAGGAAAAAATATGGACCACTGCATCTCCAGAACCACAACAAGGAAAAAATTGAAACTTGTTTACAGGACTGTACCTGTTTAATCTTCCATTTGATTTGAATTTAATTTATTTGAATCCCATTCTGAATTCAATTGGATAATAATAAACGTCATGGGTCAGGGTCAGGTGTCTGATCAAAGCAGGGTTGCATCTCAGTGGGACGTCTTGGTATCCAGTCATCACTGTCAGCAGTAGCAAAGTGGCAGGTCCAGTTATGTGTATTATTAATTACATAACAAACCCATACAGAAACGACACACAAAACACCACACAAACAAAACAAGTCCTGGCAAGGATCTGCAATCTCTGGTTGCTCTTTTTCTTGTTTTATATGAACCGGGTGTGCTTTACAAAGTTTATATGGTTTCTCTTGGTGAGTTTCAAAGCAAAACACATTTGACAACACCCGATTTTTGAGCCGTTTGGCAAATTAACGTTTTCTAAATTAACGAGCCAAATTTGTTTTTTTCTAACCGTCACGAAAATTGGCAGCTTTTTTAAAATGTAAATGTTGATGCACATCTACTTGAAACATGTTTAATGCAACGTTGTTTTGTTGTTGTTGTTTATTGGAATTCCCCCAAAACAAGGGTGAAAGCTACTCAAGCTTCTGGGTTGTATACAATATGTACTGTCGTCGGTAATCACACTGACTCCAACCCGCCGATTCCTAAAAAATTGCCGATATCAGCAAAGCACATGTGTTTGTGTGTGTGTGTTTTGTTCATTAAGCATAACATTTTATCTCTGCTAACTACACTCCCCCCATCTCTCTCTCTCTCTCTCTCTCTCTCTCTCTCTCTCTCTCTCTCTCTCTCTCTCTCTCTCTCTTTCTCTTTCTCTTTCTCTTTCTCTTTCTCTTTCTCTTTCTCTTTCTCTTTCTCTTTCTCTTTCTCTTTCTCTTTCTCTTTCTCTTTCTCTTTCTCTTTCTCTTTCTCTTTCTCTTTCTCTTTCTCTTTCTCTTTCTCTTTCTCTTTCTCTTTCTCTTTCTCTTTCTCTTTCTCTTTCTCTTTCTCTTTCTCTTTCTCTTTCTCTTTCTCTTTCTCTCTCTCTCTCTCTCTCTCTCTCTCTCTCTCCGCCTCCTCTCTCTCTCTCTCTCCGCCTCCTCTCTCTCTCTCTCTCTCCGCCTCCTCTCTCTCTCTCTCTCTCTCTCTCTCTCTCTCTCTCTCTCTCTCTCTCTCTCTCTCTCTCTCTCTCTCTCTCTCTCTCTCTCTCTCTCTCTCTCTCTGTCCCCTCCTCGCTCCGCCCCCTCCTAATAGTGCATCACCGCACCCATCCACACATCTCTCTCTGTCTCTGGACATGTCCGGGTGGTGATTATGTCCACACGATGTTTGTTTCAGGACGTGTCCATGGTTGTCTCTGGATGGAGTTTATTTCCGGATATGTCCAGGCATTGTTTATCTCAGGATCGTGTTTGTCTCCGGACATGTCTGGGAGGTGTTTGTCTCTGGATGGTGCTTCTCTCCAGACATGTATGGGCAGTTTTTATCTCTGGACGTGCCCGGGTGCTCTTTATGTCTGGACGGAAGTTTGTCTCCAGATGTGTCAGGGTGGTGCTTATGTCTGGACGGGAGTTTGTCTTCGGATGTATCCGGGCAGTGTTTATGTCTGGACAGGAATTTTGTCAGGACGGGAGTTTGTCTCCGGAAATATCTGGACGTGTTTGTTTCCAAACTGTGTTTATCTCTGGACATGTCCGGAGGGTGATCGTCTCTGTGTGGTAGTTATAGTATGACCGGTAAAAATGGATTTCAGACATTATTTTGTTTCCATATTCACTGTTATTCCATGCAGAATAATTTTGATGAGATGGTAACAATCATAATTAACGCACCACCACATGTCTGCCTTCCCTGCCTCTCACCTCACACTGCCTTCCCTTCCCCCAACCTTCCTCATTCTCCCTCCCTCATTGCTCCCCCTCCCTCCTCTCTCTTTTCCCTACCACCTGCTCAATCTTCCCCCTCTCTATTCCCCACCACTCTCTGTCTCCCCTCCCCTCCCCCCCATTAGTATTCCTGTCAGCGAAGCGATGGGTAGTATTTGCTCGTCGATAATAACAAAAGAGAAAGCTTCAATCAGTCAGTCAGTCAGTGTGTCAGTGTCTTTCCTCCAGAAGGAGGTACCATGTTTTGGAGGTAACTCCAAAACCATGTACCCAAGAGACCTGAAACTTTGCATGTTTACTGTTCAAGGAAATGCATTAATAAAAACAGAACTGCACATCCTGAAACTCATCTGGATCAGTCGCAACAATCACTCAACCCCCCACAGACCTCCTTGGACCCTGATTTTTTTTTTATTCCATGAACAAACTTTAGTACATCATGTGTGATGAAGGTTATGGTCAAGTTTCATTGAAATTGTGTGTGTAGTTTCAGAGAAGAGAGCAAATGCCTACTTTGGAGGGGTCAACCCCCCCCCCCCTCTAGATCCCCTTAATGAATGCAGATTTTGATGGGGTCAATAAACCCCCGTTAGGCATCAGATCTGAAGCTTGTTGCCAAGTTTCATCAAAACTGTTTGTTTGGTTCAAACGATAATGACTGAAGTGTTTACGGACTGAATGACTGACTCACTCACCAACGATGGACACTGCTCGGTCGCATAAACTCTCTGGACTAAAGTCCAGGTGAGCTAAAAACTGGATGTTTGGGTAAATTTAAACACCCCTTTTGAAGATATTTAACGGGCTTATTCAATTAAAACCAAAAACAGACTTACCCTTAGTCAGCCCGCATTCACCTTACAGGGATCTTCATCCGCCATTTTATATTGGCCGAATCAAAAATGTGTCTTGGAATATGTCATAACAGTTTCTGTACAACAGAGCTTCCTACCTAAGAATCGCTGTATACATCGCTAATTGTTTGCAAAGCCAGCCGTTCCTTATAACATGATGTTTGTAAGTGATGGCGAATCAGTCAACAGCAGTATAATCTATTTATTTTTAATTGCAGTTGTCACTTTTTAAAAATCGATAAGGTTAAGGTAATAAAGTAAACAAAGTACATATATAAATGTGTGTTCAGTTGTCTTCGTTAAATCTAATAAAAGTTTAAAATGTAACCTTTGCCTCAGAGAGTTCCAGTCCCAGAGCAGGTATACAGGGTGGCAGCCGCAGTTCGTGTCTCATCCCTCAAGGGAAGCCCATGTTATAAACTCTTTTAAAATAGTACGTGCTATTTGAAAGTGATGGGTGATATTGCTATCCTATTTGAACGTGCTGTTTTAACATACCCCATTTTGTTCAATCTTGTACTAATACCAGCAGATGGGACCATTCCCTCTGCTTCCCCTCAAGTCCCTATACTGAATGCAAGTCAACCCTACCCCCCTCCACTTTCCCTCAAGTCCCATTACCAAATGCAAGTCGAGATCTCTTCCCCCCATCTTCCCCCCCTCGAATCCCCCTTCCAAACGCAAGTCCAGAACAGACCGCTTCTTTCCCCACTTCCCCCTTCCCTCTCCACTACTCTCCTCTCTCTCCATGATTAAAAAATACCTGACCATCTCGCGCTGCACGGTGAATGGATTGTTAATTGGTTCGTGGGCACCAGCAGTGACCACTATTTTCGTTGTGTCTGTGTGTCTGTCTGTCTGTCTGTCTGTCTGTTTGTGACTCTCCAGAGCATAGCTCCGTGATGTTTGATGCGATCTTGATGAAACTTGGACACAAACTAGATATCATGGTCTAGTTGTGTCTTTTTGTGTGAGGGGCATCCCACACCCCTTGTGGGCAGAGAAACGCCCACTTGAACTTTTTATTTATTGGTTTGTGGGCACCAGCAGTGACCACTATTTTCGTTGTGTCTGTGTGTCTGTGTCTGTCTGACTGTTTGTGACTCTCTCCAGAGCATAGCTCCATGACGTTTGATGTGATCTTGATGAAACTTGGACACAAGCTAGATATCATGGTCTAGTTGTGTCTTTTTGTATTAGGGGCGTCCCATGCCCCTTGTGGGCTGAGCCACGCCCACTTGAACTTTTTTGATTTTTTTTCTCGATTTTTTTCTCGCAATTTCATTTCCGAGAAGCTGTGCGTAATGTCCAAAAGTACAACATATAAAAATCCGATTTGATTTGGTCGATTTTGATGGAAGAGATAGGTTTTTACAGTAGGGCTTCCTCAAAAGCTTCCACGAGCTCAATTGTTCCTATCGTGGCATTGTTCAATAATGGCCGCGAACCATTGTCGCATCCTGGCTTGTGGCTATTTATACTTACTGTGACTTTGTCCTTTACATTTTGACCCAATTCTTTATTAATTCGTGTTCTCCATATTCTCAAATAAAGCTTTGTTGAAAATTTTATGACAAAAGCTCAAATGGTAAAAAGAAAACGTTTTGGCCTGGACACACACACACACACACACACACACACACACACACACACACACACACACACACACACACACACACACACACACACACACACACACACACACACACACGTATATATTGTGTTCCAAAACGACCTGGACAACTTTGGTTGTTAATATATTTAGTTTCACAAATTATACAAGGATACCCTTTGTTTTATAGAATGCAGAAATTCATAAAGTTCTTTTTTTTTCTTTTCATGTCTGGGAGTTTAATGCAAAAGAAAATGGCGACTCCACAAAAGAAAGCTCAGTGCATCAAAATGTTCATCGAGACGAGATCCGACACACAAGTTCAGCGTAATTTCCATACAAGGTATGGAAGGATTCCACCATCGTGGACATGTATCAGAATGGTACAAGAGGTTTAAGGAGACTGGAAGTTGTCAAAAACAGGAAAGTACCGGTCGACCAATCACAAGTGTATCAGATGTTGAACGAGTGTGCCAATCATTTCGACAAAGTCCCAGAGAATCAATTTGACGCACATCCAAAGAACTGGGACTACCAACCAGCAATGTACACAGGATTTTGAACAAAAGACTGAAGCTTTATATCTATAAGGCACAGATTCTGCAGGAACTCAAACCAAAAGACAGACCCAAATGCAGGGTGTTTGCCTTGGAAATGCTCAGTCGCATAGAGGATGACGAAGATTACCTGAAAAAGGTTATGTTCACAGACCGATGAGTTTGCTTCATCCAGCGGATTTGGACTTTTTGAAATTCGATGTCTGTCTTTTTTTGGCAGTCCATGGACGAGTCACTAGTTTAACACTTGAGTGAAATAAATTTGGGGAAATCCATTGGTTTTTGAAAGTATATTTAGGCAACTAACATGTATTTAAGATGATTGTGCATACCTTCCAATGACATAAAACAGTGTATCTGTCCCCCCCCCCCCCTTCATAAGGACGATTTGAATAGGGTTTCAAAGGCCAATCTTTTAACATGACTGTGTGTTTACCACGGTCAACTTTTTCAAGGATAAAAAAGAACTTGAAAAACATTTTCCATAAAAGAGTAATTACATCTCTTCTATTGGAATTGTAGATGGTGACTTGCAACCGGAGCCTCAAGGACAGTGTACAGAAAGGTTTTTTTTAAATAACAATAAATGCAAGGTGTGTAGGGAGTTGAAATTTGTTGCACATGATGGGCAATGCACAAAGACTAAAACGAGTGTTCATTTACGTCCATAGGATGTCTAATAAAGAAGAGAAAAGCACACCTGGGGCTGGGACGAGGCTTCAGATTTTGGCATGCTCACAAGGCTGGTCTGTTGACTAGAAAAGTCCCAGAATATAAAGACAACACGTTCATATTTGTACATGTCGTGTTTTGAAAATAACGCTTTGTCTTGCTACGAAACAACATATCTTTCAGTCGCCTTGAAAATTATGAATAAAATAACTCCAACCTGTCAAATTTGTTGGACTTTATATACTACCACAAGTGTGTGTGTGTGTGTGTGTGTGTGTGTGTATATATATATATATATATATATATATATATATATATATATATATATATATATATATATATATATATATATATATATATATATATGTGTGTGTGTGTTGTAGCTGTAATGGATTGAAGAATGGCCCAATGCTGTGCCCTACGAATAAACATGTCTCGTCCCAACGGCCATCCCTCGAAGACCAAACATTTAATATTCATATTAAGTGATGAAGCATGCCATGTCATTGTATATTGGTGACTATAATTTGGCTCTTCGCTATGTCGCAAGCTTGAACTGTTCGCCATCGTGATTGAACATCGATTGGAGCAGAAGAGAGGGAAGAAAGAGTGAAATTGCTTTGTATATGGCCGTTTCATCTCGCTACTCACGAATGCCTTGAGAGCTGGCCTACCTCTCTGGTCTGTTTTGAGGCCTACGAGCTGCTGCAGTCCAGTGCTGTACTGCCGCCCATACACTTTCAATTTGCATGCATCATTGCGAGACTTTATAATATATTGTTACATACAAGTATCCGTTAATATGGAATTCTTTAGAGCCGAGGCCTTTAGTCCCTGAGAGATTGTCAAAATGGTCTTTTAAGGCACTTTCAATCCTTAATAGTTACTCTTCTTTACTGATTCCCAAGATCTCCCAAATGAGCCAAAATGACGGCAAACGCACACAGAAAGCAGATGTCTGAATCACGCTTTCTTACCTTTTAAAGGATTTATTTAATGAAGCAAAGTACAGGGAAGAGGATCGACAAGACGCTACGATAAACAGAACAAACCAAGCGAGTCAAAAGATTCAAAGAGGAGAATTGGGATATGCAAACTTATACAATGTACAATGGATGAGAAATAAAAGTTCAAATCTTAACCCACTTGGAGACATAGACCACAACTATACAACAACACAACAATGCAGGCGGACTTCTCTTTTCTCTAAGATGCGCAGGGTGGACGCAGTTCAGCACAAAGCAGCCCATTTTATGAAACCAGGTGCAAGATGAGAGCCAGTAACAATGCTGCCCAGGCAAAGCAAAATGGCCACAAGCAGGGCCAGCAATGAGTAGGCCTTCATCCAGACTACGAGGTCCCCTTTGTCCTTTTTATACAGAGGCCTCCTGGTCTCCCTCCATCTTCTTCCTCCAGGCCATATAAACACAGAGTGATCCCAGCTTGGGCCAATTCCACAGAGACGAAGCCACAATCAATATCTTCTCACAAACCTTCGTGAGCCACTTATTTGTGCTCCTTTCACACAAGGTTTCCTCCTCTTCCAAGCAAGGTCTTCATCTTCCTTTTCACATGAGTCTCTCCTGCATGGAATTCTCTCTTGTCCTACACGCAGTTCTCTCCTTCCTCCTGGATGGAGTCTTGCTCTCAGGTCGTCCCACCCACGGCGCGGCCCCAATGAAAATATTCGTCCATATTTTCTTCTGGGCTCCACAGCCCACTGTGCCATCATGGCTGACACACACTGGCCAGAGAGACCATAACTGGCCTTTCTCACATGTGACACACGTGCATCTGCGATGGGAAGTCCTCACCTCGCCATGCCCACATACAAGAGGTTTTGCATAATACATAATTAATCTGTCCACCCTGTGTCTTATCATCCCTCGTTAAAATTGTGACATTTCCTTTGTGTGCAGATCGAGTGTCAATTCGTTTCCTTTTTGCATTTTTTCAGATTGGGTGAACACAACCATGTGAAGTGAGTCTTCCTTTTAATGGTATCACCCCACAAATGCTCTGGAAAATATCCCACAGAGCATGGTGCAAATTTTTTCTCTGTTATAACAATGATGGGGCACAAACAGATCCAACAGACACTTAATAAGGCTTGTGTCGTGTGCTGTAAAATGTGTAATAAAGTAAAAGAGTAGTGCAAATGTACTGTATGTGGTATAACTTGTAGAACTCTTCAGTGTTGTCAGCTAATATGACAAAAGGAAAAGTTACAATTTTTACAAGGGGAGACAAGATATTGTGGCCACCCTGTAGGTTCAGATAATACCAGTTTTGCATCGGAAGGCAACGAACACACGTGAAAAAGAACATAGATTCAAAGTACTGTAGACCAATGCAGACATTTTAAATAATAAACGAGATGAATTACAGCTAATGGTAGACCAGTGTGTCGGAGCCAACTGTTGGAGCTATCTGTTGCCATCAAAGTTTATGACCTTTTCTGTAATCCGGATGAGGAAGGTTTTCGGAGATTAATTGTGTGCACCACGACACGACGACGAGCAACACAAATTCATTTTTAATACAATTTCATCAGAGATTGTTTGTTGCTCCATCAAACTCCATGGAACCAACATAATAATTGTGTTATGTGTCAATCGAAGTCCATCCAGCAATCCTGAGAACAATAGATTTTGTTGGAAGTGATAAGCTACCTGGGATAGAAATATGCATCCGAGTCAGTCATAATCATCATGGAAGACTTTAATTTTCCAGAAATTGAGTGGAAAAGCTGGCACGTAAACAGTTAACATAATTATACAGCACATAAGTTCTTGAATGCTCTACAGGTAGCCTTCATTCATGAATTGTTGAAGAGTCCACCAGGTATAGGGAGGGACCAAGCAGTAGCATCCTTGATTTTGTGATAACACATAAGCTTGAATTGATCACAGCTTTGTATGATGGCCTACTGCTCGGACGTGGTGATCACACTATTGTAGAACGGGACAATATTCAGCCTCTAAAGTACAACAGGTCGAACTGCGGAGAATCTTGGAATGCATTTAGAATCTGATCTGAGAATCTCATCTGATCTCTAATCTGAAACAGAATTCCAAAGATTTTTGGCACTTGCTCTTTACTTGAAAGTGAAGAGCAAAAAAGCATCGGGTTCTTTGACGCTGGAGAACGGAATGGACGTGATTGACAAAGATAAAACTGAGGCATTCAACAAATTCCTCAGTCGTGTGTTCACCAATGAAGACTTCAGTGATGTGGCTATGCCAAAATGGCAGTGCAATGGGGAGCACCTCGAGAACCTAAACATCACACCAAATATTTTTTGAAACGCTATCAAATGGTAGTTGATTCATCTCTTGTTTCTTGGATAAGCGACTTCAATTCTAATCACAAACAGTGTGCCAAGAACCTTGACAAATGCTTTGAGTGGATATGTGTGCATGCCGGCGTTCACCAGGGAACTATGTTAGGGCCCGGTGATTTCTTGCATTGATTAACGATGCCGACTGCAGTGAAGTTGCCAATGGCATGAATTGCCAAAGAGACCTGGTACCAAAGGAATTTAGTCTCTGTCTCAGATCCCTGGTCAGAGTCCAAGTCTCACATCCATAGAGCAAGATTGGAAGCACCAAGGACCTGAAGACTTGGACTTTTGTCCACCCACACAGGTACTGACTGTGCCACACCCCATGATCCTGTGAATCCATGACTCCCCAGGCCAGACCCAGATGTCTATTGACCTCTGACTCACAGCCAGCAGAGACATGACTATCACTGCCAAGGTAAGTGAATCTCTCCATGACCTCAACATCCTCACCACAAACAGGCACAGATAGAACAGCAGCATCCAAGATGTCATTGAAAGCCTGGATCTTAGTTTTGACCCAGGAAACCCATAATCACATCGGCTCCGACTCCTCATTCAGCACCAGATCATGGAATGCACGTTAACCCCCAAAAGTCTGCCATTGTTGACATCTGTTTCGCTCGATACAAACCACTCTCTTCCAACTTATCACGGAATGATGTGGCAATCTGGTGAGCATTCCCTGTGGGGCTGTAGTTGGCATTTGCAAAATTTCTGGATGCTTTGTGGCTGTAAGCATTTGGTGGAAGTCATCAAAAACTGGAAGTATGACAGAACTTGGTCCAATGGCCCAGTTTACCACACTTCTGCATGTATCATTGCGAGCCAGACATCGGTTTCATATTATAGGGTGTGAGTTACTACAGTTTTTGCACTTGCTGAGTCTGGGGCCAACAACAGAAATGTTTACATTGTCAGCCACTTTGTTAGCAAAGTCTCTCATCATGTGCAACTGTTTGAGGTGTGTGGCAGAGGATTCACGTGTGCGTTCCGATTTCAAAGCATCATTGAAAGTAAAGATTTTGAGTTTTGCTCGAAACTCCTTCTGGAAATTCGCCAAGTGGGTAATTGCAATGAGTTACTCCATCAAGCGCTTGCCTTCCTCTTGTTTAGAACTAATATCACATTTCTGGGAGAAAAGCTTGAATCGGCTGACAAAAGTGTCTTATGAATCACCAGCATACTGGCTGTGATGAAGAAGCTTCAGTCTACAGATTCTGAAATAATCCGCTGGTTCCAGTTGTTCCAGGAAGCAAATGAAAACAAATCTGGGCTGCTGCTGTTGTTCATCTGTTGATGTCCATGTATTGCATCATTGAAGGTCTTCCTCTCCAATATGAAACAGTATCAGTCGCATCTGGTATAATGGCCTTCATAATGCCCGGAAATATATAGCTCCATCCGCTGCTTAAACGTCTTGAACACCGCTGCCAAATTGAGTGCAGTCCAGTCGATGCATGGAATTCCAGCCTGGTCAGCCATTATAGGCCATGAACCCTGACCGTTTATCGTTAAAACTTGTGACCCAGTCAAAGGGATGCCCAAATTTTTTGCCAAATATAGTCTAGATGCCAAACAGCCATTTCAGGGCAAAGCGTGCTTTTGCGTCATTATGAAGTTTTTTGGTTGATTCATCATCTCTGAGCTATCCTGCATCAGAATCAGCTGGGTGCCAGACTTGCACCCTTGAGGAATTGTTTTTTAAGAGGCGAAAAATAAAATGGCCACCACCGACTTTCGATAAATTCTGTTTTGGGCTATATCTTCTCTTCTAATGCACTTACAAACACAATTTTGGTGTCTACTACAATGTTTCATGCAACAGACAAGGCAAACGTTGATGATTCTCTCAAGATTGGACGACAACAGATGGCGGAATTTGAATCTGGATGGCCAACAACCTTCAACAAGACACTAACCAAGAAAGTGACCCTGATGACTTTGACCAAAAAGAGCATCAAGCTGGAGGGAAGGCCAGTATATGATACCGAATTTATCTACACCCGAGTCATATATGTCTCCAACAATACAGGGATATTGATATCAAGTATGTCCTCTCTTACGAACTGTCCCCTGTCCCAGCCTCCTTGTTTGATGAGAGCGGTGCGATGCAGGCTCAGTCGAAAGCAATCCTGAAGACGAAACTCCAAGTTGAGCAATCAAGTCAAATCCAAAGTGTTCCAGATGCTGTCATCATCGATGGATGTGCCATGTTATGGACTGTACATTGGCCCACAATGGTAGAGTTGAGGATTATGTGATCAACTTCATGGGAACCATCAATTACCACCCAGAGTGTTGTGACATATACCTGATTTTCGACAGGTACAGCAAAATCAGCACGAAACAAATGACGAAATCCAGTCGCACAGGTCATGGTTCAAGTCGAAAACATCAACTCAACTTACACACAACACTTCCAGCGCAAAAAGTGGTCCTAAATGTCGCCTACAATAAAGTACAACTGATAGATTTGATCTGTCAGTATCTGATGACCCACATTGTGGACAACCAGACCAAACTGGTGATCACCGGAAAAGATCCTACACCAGTACAAGTATGGAACAATTCCACTCTCCAGAGACAGGATCTGAAAACACACCATGAAGAAGCAGATGTCATCATCATCCATCACTTAGTTAGAATTGTGTCGGGTGTCAGTGGTGACTCGCACATCAAAGTGGTCTGCGACGATACAGATGTCTTTGTCCTGTTGATTAATTTCCACCTCGAGGAAAATATGACTGTGGATGTCAGCATGGAGAGTCCGTGTGCTGGGAGGGCGAACGTAGACATTTGACAAACAGCACTGAAACACAAAAGCATCGCCAAATATCTGCCTGCTGTACATGCTCTGACAGGATGCGATACTGTGTTGTATTTGTTTGGCATTGGAAAGGCCACATCGCTGAAGGTACTAATGGGCGGACATCATCCCACCTTACTTGGTCAGCCGGAAGCAGACGAGGAAAAGATGATATCTGAGGCAACTACCTTCATTGCTGCCTGTTATGTTTCCAAAGTCGAAGGTGATATGTCCACACACCGGTATGTGGAAGTCTAAGATGGCTAACTCCAAGATTACGTCTGCTCCGAAATTGAAGTCATTCCCGCCATCGCATGATGCCTTTGTTCAACATGTACATCATCATCATCAAGTCATTATATGGAAATCGGCCACTCAGTCAGATCCTCTGAACTTAGATCCCATCAAGTATGGATGGCAAGAAGGTGAGGACGGAGTGATGTTGTGACAAACCACACTTCCACCTGATATGTCTGCTGCACCAGTCACCATTCTGCAGCTGATCAAGTGTGGATGCTTCACCAGCCGACCATGTTCCACCAGGAGGTGTGGTTGTGTGGCAGCACAGATGTCATGTTTGATGTTTTGCAGTTGTAATGCTGGATCAGACTGCTGTAACGAACAGACAAGGGCAGTAGCTGCTAATCATGACAACGATGATGAAGATTGAACATAATGTAAAACATTGCATCCTTAACAAAGTTAATATTTGTTTGCCTAAAAATAAAAAGGTAATTCCAAAATCATATACATGTACATACTTACTTTAAGACATAACCCAAAGTCATAGTCAACGATCCACATGTATCCGGATATATTTGTGTAAAAATCGTACTCCAATGTAATCATCAATTCACTTATCATTACAAGTAAGTTACTTCAGCCGTCATTGACTATTATTGTACGTAGTATTAATACTTGAGGGTTCATGAAATTCAATTTCTTACTCGAAGTGATCAATGGAACTGCAAAATAGCCATTTTTCATATTAAAATGGTGGCCATCTTGAAAATATGAGACAGGTCTGATATATACACCTTCAATTTTATCATTATCGGATTCCTTGACCATGAAAACGTAGTAGTAGACACCAAAATTGTGTGTGCAAGTGCATCAGAAGTGAAGATATAGCCCAAAACAGAATTTATCGAAAGTCGGTGGCGGCCATTTTGTTTTTCGCCTCCAAAAAAAATTCCTCACGGGTGTGGGTCTGGAATCTGGCTGATTCTGATGCAGGATAGCTCAGAGATGATGAATCAACCAAAAAACTTCATAATGACGCCACAACATTCTATTTCACATTTCTGCTGGACTAATAGCTGTGTAATTAATCATAGAAAATAAATTGACTTGTCATGCTCAAAAGTTGCACAACGAATATAATTTTCACAGTTGGTGGCGATCTATTTCATCTTATCTCAGCCAATCAG